>NC_056626.2:58661689-59029814 GCF_002870075.4 Lactuca sativa | reverse complement strand
ATACAAAAATAAATTCATCTCAATTTGGTGAAAAGTATAGTAATTACATTGTTAAAACTGTGAAACGAATACTTGATCCTAAAGGTGCACACGACTTTATGAATGATATTAATATCTATAAGTTGGTGAAAGTATAGATAATCATGTATAGTAGAGGTGTAAAAAAAACGAAGCGAAAAAAAACGACATTTGATGCCCGAAAAATAGAAAATAAAAAAAATCCGTAGCTAATCCGTAGCTAATTAGCTACGGAGTTGCTACGGATTTTTGTTATTTTTGATTTTTCGGGCATTAAACATTGTTTTTTTCTCTTCGTTTTTTTCCCACCTCTATTATACACGATTATCTTTATTTTCAACAACTTATAGTCATTAATAGTGTTGATACAGTCGTTTGCACCTTCGAGATCCTTTATTCATTTAATGGTTTAATATTATATCCGTAGCTATTCCGTAGCCATTTTGTAGCTAATTAGCTACGGAATAGCTACGAGTTATCATCTGTAACTATTCTGTAACTATTCCGAAGCTAATTAGCTACAGAATGGCTACGGAGTTGCATCCGTAGTGATTCCGTAGCTATTCCGTAGCTAATTAGCTACGGAATAGCTACGGAATTGCGTCCGTAGTTATTTCGTAGCTATTCCGTTACTAAATTAGGGTGTACCATTCTGTAGCTAATCCGTAGCCATTCCGTAGCTAATTAGCTACGGAAATTTTCCGTAGCTATTATCCGTAAGAAAACACCCTTTTTTCTAGTAGTGTATGTCCACTTACGATTTGCTAATATCGTCTTTAGTGTCTTGTAAGTATAAAATATATAGATCTTTGGTTTACTACCCAAAATAGTTTTAATGGAGAGAATGAAACCCCAACATATATAATTGTAAACGTTCTTCAAACCGATGTTTGAGTACCATAAATCCAAAGTTTGACGAGAAAGCCGAGGTTTTGCCATTCAAGTGTGGGATTGGCAAGGGCGCCAAAGCTCATGCAACATGTCTCAAAGAGTTCAATCCAAGCATCATTATTTAACTCGTCAATGTCAAGCTAAATAGGAACACAGGTTTAGATGTTTGTGAGTCTGAAGGGCTTTTTATGGCATCTTTTTCGGAGACGTCGCTAGAGAAGGTTGAGCCACGAGGATGATAGAAAATATTAGACATAAAAATACATATCCACTAATAGTAAAACATTATATAAATATCATGACAATTGACATAAAAGACGTTATATTTTAATTTTTTACTTTGACATTGATTTGTCTTTTTGTTTTAAATCAAATATCATATTTTCTTTTTTTTTTTTCCTTTTTTTTCAATTTTGACCATTTCACTAGAACCCTCTAACGGTATCCAGATTCCGGTGTGTCATGTTATGTCAAAAAACTTTTGAAAAAATAGTGTCTTTAATACAATATTTGGAAATGACTGTCAAAATCGGAAAAAAAAAAACATAATGTTTTTTGTATTGTTGAAGAAAAATGAAAATATCAAGAATGAACAAAATTGTAAAAATGTGATGTTCAATTTAACTTGATATTTATATTTGACATGTAATTTATATAAAATTCCTAATTCTTTAATTCAATATAATCTAGTAATAATTAATAATATCATATATCACGCTCATCAACTTGTATTATACAAGAAACATTTTGATTTTATTTTCCCATAGAAATGTTCTCATTTTCATTAAACGTCTCAAAAATAAAAAATTGCTTGATGACAGTTGAACTGTTGAAGTGTCCTCATAAAACAAAAACACTACTAGTAATATTTTTTTATTATTATCAGCATAAAGATTTTTGTATTCATTTCAAAACACACAGATTCGCCGACTGAATATTATAATGGAAGAAACATATAGTTTGTGGAGTAACTTTTACGTTTTGAAGTTTAAGGTCCAAATATAAATAATGGTATATAATTGTTTGACAGACACAGCTAAAACACATTGAGAAGAATCTCTCATTTCAAGCATTTACTACTAAAACTATTCTATTCGTAAACCAATTTTTATGTGCTACAAATACATTAAAATCAAATTTAAAGTAACATTTCATTTTCATCAAGAAATAAGAGTAGCTGAAAAGCATTATCCAAATTAATTAATGTTGGTAATATAATGCCTAAAACATATTTGTTTGATAAGACATAGTTGTAGAAAAATAGTTTAACACAGATTATTGATGGACATGTTCTTAACCTTCAGCAAAAGGAAACTTTTATAGAATAGAAGTGGATTATCAACTATCTGTTTTTGCTTACTAATTTGTCGTTATTATTTTTTACCAGCAACGGATTTTCATGGTCACCGACTCTCCGATGTGTCGCTAATTCTTGAAATTACGCATCTTCAATGCAAACTATTTTTATAGTTTATTACTATTTGTTTTTTTATTACCGCTTAAAATAATTGAAGCACATAGTTATTTGTTTATTTTTATTGACCATTTAATATATATTAAATGGTCAATATATTTTTATGCTTAGGGGCTATTTGTTTACCACTTAATTGAACGATTTTGAGAAAAAAAAAAAAAAAACAAAATGTTTAGGGTGCATTTAGTTGCGGAAAAATGTGTCGTCTTCCGGAAAATTTTCCTAGAAAAATGAGAATTTTGAAAACGCGTTTAGTTCGTCTCTTTTCTAAATTTTTCACGAAAAATGAAATTTTTTGCGTTTTTCTAAAATTACAAAAAAAGCTGGAAATTTTTGTAAAACTGATAATCATTGTTTTCCACAATTTTTTAATTCCAAAATTTTTATAAAATATAAACCATGGTTCTAAAAAGCGCACCATGGCGTGCCTTAAGGCGTGCCATGGCGCGAGGCGTGGTGTAGCCGTTACGAAAACGTCCAAGGCGGGTTCGTTAGGCGTGGTGCCCAAATAACGTGTCAAGGCACGTTTTATCGTGTTATGACGCGAGTTTTTTTTGTTTTTTTTTTGTTTTTTTTTTATCTGTCCTAAAATAAATGAGTTTTTAAAACTTTTTTTCTATTAGATATCAATATAACACTTCTAAAAACTTCATATATATTATAATATTCAATAGTTATATGATTTATATTTTTTAATGTATATAATATAGTCACGCCTTGAAAAACGTCATGGCTCGCCAAGGCTTGGCAAGGCTTAATTTTTACCTTACCGCCAAGTCGCGCCTTACGATATTTAGAACATTGATACAAACACACACCCACTCTCACCTCCATCCACCTCTACCTATCCCCACCCACCCACCCATTCACATCCACATTTTTCCAAAAAATTTCTAAAATACAAACACCACCAACCCACCACACCCTTATCTGCCCACACACCCACAAACATACACACACAGATCCCCACCCCTACCCCCCCCCCCCCCCACACACACACACAAACCAACACCTACCCATACCCCCACAAACACACCCACCCACCCAACACCACTACCATAATCACTGACCTACCATTATCATCATTGTCACCACTACCACCACCCACACCCACCCACCCCCCCCCCCCCCACACACACACATACCTACACCGACCCCCACCTACACCCACCACGCACACACACCCCACACCCCCACCCCTACAAAAACACACAGACACACCCACCCACCCAACACCACTACCACAATCACCGACCTACGATCACCATTACCACCAGCATTACCCCAACCGTCGCCTGTCATCACCACCATCGCAGCCACCACGACCACTGTCGCCATCATCGACACCACCACTGCCGGTCGTCGCCGCCCCCACCTCCATCCTACCACCACTGATATTTTCTAAAAATGAAAACGAAGAGAAAAATACACATCTAAACACGTTTTGTAATTTTTTTAAACTGAAAATGAAAAATGAATAAGTTTTAACTAGACACGTTTTCTAAATTTTCCAATGAAAACTGAAAACAGAAAACAGAAAACAAAAACTGAAAATGGAAAACGAAAAATGGAAAATGAAAATTGTTTTTCCATAACTTAACACAATTAATTTTCCTTCCACTTCTTTCCAACTCGGAAACACCAAAGACAAATTTTTTTTCCTTTCTTTCTTTTCTTTTATGTCCTTACTTTCTTTTCTCCTCTTTTATTTTCTTCGCTACAACTAGAAAAAAAAAATGAAAGGTGAATGATAAATACACATCTGGGCCTAATTGAATGTATCTAAAAATACTAGCGTAGTACTCTAAATCTCAAGTAATTTTCTAGTGATAACTAAGTGTGTTACATAGCCATCCATTTCCAAATGGTGTAGATTATCATAGTTTCCCGAGAACCCGAGAACTAAAAGTGGACCGTTGGATTGGATTTAAGATCATAAGGGTAAGATTGTCTTTTACGTTTTATTTGAATATTACATTTGTACGTTTTTCTTTCCAAAATATCATCTTCTAACCTTCAAAATTATCAAAATCAACGACGAAATCATAACAAATCTACATCGATCGAATAGTTGTCGTTGTTAACGCAAATTCGAGATTGATTACAAAGTAAAATTCATACGATTCGTCATTGATTTCTTTTGATTTTATCATGTTATCTTAAATTCATGCGATTCATTCATTACAATTATATCAATGAAGGAAAAACAGATTACCGAATATTTTACGTTTTATTTGTATATTTAAGTACAGTAGCATTCGGATTTCTAATACATTGTTTTATTGAATGTAAATTGAGATTTTTTTTCAGCAATTTAATGGATTCAGGAAGAATAATTGAAGATCTGCAAAGCGAGATAAATTTTTTAGCAGGTAACGATTCATAATTTTTTTAATAATAAACGTATGGTATTAAAATATTCTTAATTGATATTCATATTAAAATCACATATGAATAATATATGAATCATATATAAATCCTATGTTATTCATAGTTGATTCATTAAAAATTCATGTGATTTATACCTGAATTAGAAGATATATCAGTTGTCTCCAGTTCAGGCCAAACTACACTTTCAATTTCTAGGAACCTGTTCTTGACAAAGATGTAGTACATGTGATTTACTCATGATTTACATGTGAATTACATAGAAATCACATGTAATTTACATATGAATTCACATGTAATACACTTGTGATTTATATGTGAATCACATGTGATTCATATGTGAATTACATGTGATTCACATGTAAATCACATATAATTCATTTGTGAATTACATGTAAATCAAATGTAATTCACATGTATCCTATATAAAGGGTGTTATGTCCCTCCCTCAGCCCCCATATCATTCCAGAGGACCTGTAAACCCTATTTTCATGTGAGCTTCCATCTTGGAGAGATCAAGAAGGCTGCTTCAAAGGAGAGGTGTGTGCTCGAGATCTACTTCAGTTTGTGTTCATCTTGGAGGTATTAAGCTGCCATTTTCCCTTCTTTGCATCTAGACCTATTTTGTCATGAGATTTGGGGGTTTTATGGTTGTTTGAGACCCAAATCGGGTTAGGGGCTTAGATGTGTTGTTGCCACTTCAGATCTATTGTTGGGATGGTCCAATATGTCATAAAGCATCAGGAGATGAGTAGTTGGTGAAGCCCTTTTGTCCTTAAACCAAACCCTAATATGTTTTGAGCCTAGATCTCTTTAGTTATACGTAAAGTTTGCAACTTTACATAGGGATTGAGCTTTGGATGTATGGATCTATGGTTTGGAGTCCCTGCATGACTCAAAAGCCCTCTGCATGTTTGGAGATCTGAATGGACTCGGCGAGTCCTTTGAGTGGACTCGGCGAGTACCGTGAAGATGAGGAGGAACTCGACGAGTGGGATAAACAACTCGTTGAGTCGGATGAAGTTGGGCATGAACTCGACGAGTTGGATGAACAACTCAGCGAGTTGGATGAAGATTGTCTTGTACTCGGCGAGTCTGTTCTTGGACTCGGCGAGTCAGGTCGCGAAACCCCAAAACCTTTGAGTTGAGACTCGAATCAGTGAGTCGGTTAGAGACTCAGCGAGTTGGACAGGTCAGGACTCGGTAATCGTTGGGCTCGGCGAGTCATGGACTGACTCGGCGAGTCATGTCGCAAATGGAAGGACCCCGAGTTTATGAACTCGGCGAGTCGGTAAGTGGACTCGTCGAGTAGGGTTGACCTGGAAAGGTTGAATTTGACCAGGACTTTGGCTTAGACCAGAATTGACTTGGTTAGCTATCGGGGGTCAGTTAGACTAAGTATTGCATTGATATTGATAGCTTGGGGAGCCAGTAGAGCAGGAGTTCAGTGAGTGGTCGGGCAGCAGGTAGTGGGATCATCAGCAAGTTCAGCCAGTGCAGGTGAGTTTCCCTTTGTATGAATGGGTCTACGGCCACAATGCCGGCCCATGTAGTTAGGAGTAGAAGACTCGGGGGGTTAGCCCTAGGCACAGTTTGCTAGTATGATATTCGGACGAGGTCCAATGATAGAGGGCGGGTGCCCAAGGAATGGTTTATGCGATAGTTTATACTTGTTGTCTGTGTGATACTTGTATGTGCCTGGTAGGGAGGTGAGGGTGGGCGAGGTCCCGTATCTCACCAATAGCAGAGTGTGGATGGTGTTCCACATCTCAGTAGCAGCAGTCCAGGGGCGAGGCCCAAGTTAGGAAAGGAGTGAGGGTGGGCTGGGCCCGTATCTCACTATCAGCAAGAGTATGGACGAGGTTCCATGACTCAATAGTAGCAGTACACGGGTGGGGCCCAGAGATAGGCGAGGCCTTAGAGCAAGAGTTGTTAGTATATGTTTAGCTTATGTGATGTTATGTGATATGTTTATGTGTTATTATATGTTAGTGGGCGAGGCCCTATGACAGGAAAGGCCTAAGTGAAACAGATCTGTATCCGAGCGGGGCTCGAAGCCAGGCGGGGCCGTTGTAGCGGGCGAGGCCCGAGGTAGGGGGCGAGGCCCAGGATAGCAGGCGTGGCCCAGTATGTGCAGTATGTGGTTTTGCATGGTATGTGGTAAGGTGGGGAACTCACCAAGCTTCGTGCTTACGGTTTTCAGTTTTGTTTTCAGGTACTTCCGGTAGCAGAGGGAGGAGCTCGGGGTGATCGCATGGCACACACCATAGATTAGTCAGTCTGGGAATGTTTACTCTGATAATAAACATGTGTTTTGAAAACTTATACTCAGATTATGTTTTGGAATGATGTCTTTGCTTAAAGTAATGCTTTATTAAAAAGAAATTTTTGGTCTTGAATTTTGGGACGTTACACATATCTTAATGACATGTGATTCACATGTAAATCACATATAATTCATTTGTGAATTACATGTAAATCACATGTAATTCACATGCAATACACTTGTGATTTACATGTGTATCACATGTAATTCACATATAAATCACATGTAATTCACATATACATTTACATGTAATACACTTGTGATTTACATGTAAATCACATCTAATTCATTTGTGGATTACATGTAATTCACATGTAAATCACATCTGCCATTGTCGTTTCCCCCTTAAACCACCAAGATACATGATCATCTTCGCCACATTCTACCACCCAAGTCTTCTCCTTTCCTTTTATTTTCTTTTTCTTCTTTTAGTTTTTCAATTTTCTGTATTTTAGTTGTGAAATTGGGTTTTAGTTATCAGTGAAGCATGTCACTAAATGAACAAAGTTCAAATACACTTGAGATCATGTGATGCAGAGGAAGAAGTGTAACGCCCTGTTTTGAATCGTTTCCCATTGCGGGGTGGTGATCAAGGAGTGGGTATTAGAAAACTTAGTACCCTTGAAGAATTGATTTTGGGCTCATTTGGAGATGGATGATGTAGTTTGGATGATCTGGGTATTCGGCTTGTGTTTTGGAGCCCAAGGGTATCAATAAAGGCGTTGGTTTCGGGCCTTTTATGAATTTTGGATTTAATTTCGGTTGGTTTTCAGACTAAATAAAGTTTATAGAAGCGTAAGGCTTCTCATTACCCTTTCGTGGATATAAAGAATGTCGAAAACAGATAAGGGATGCAAAAGTTATGACCATTTGAAGTTATAGGGGTGTTGGGCCAAAACGGGAACGCATGGCGTACAAGGGAGGTACCCATGGCATACACGGGAATTCGGACGCAAGTGCATTTGGGAACGCCCTATGTTCCGCAAGGGAACGCACTGCGTTCGTCAGGCCAGGTTAAAACCCGAATTTGGGGTCTTGGACCCTATTTAAAGACCTTAACTCACCTCCAACCCTCATTTCCTTCGGCCTCCATCCTCTCTAACCTTAAGAATGAAACCCTATCCTCCATTTGAGTGATTCTTGAGTTTCAAAGTGATTTATGTGTGTTTTTGGTGCTTGAGGAAAAATAAGGAACTTCTTGAAGAGTCATTTCTTAACTTGGAGCTTTTGGATCCAGGCTTTGTGCACCCAGATCTATCTTCTAGAGGTATAAAGTCTCAACCTTGACAAATCTTTCATATAGATCTAGCTAAGTGGTATTTTGTTATGGTTTTGGTCCCTTCGAGGTGGTTCTTGTGAGTAGAAGTTACTACATAACCTTTGATCTTCATATTTGGTCCTTGTTGAGGTATGGAGTCATAAAGTTCAGATCTTGATGGGTATAAACCTTCCATGCATGATTTGGTAGTCATTTGATGAAGTTTGGGACTTAGGGTTTTGATTTGGGTCCCATTGAGTTATGCTAAGTCATAAAGTTAGAAACTTTATTACTTAAGAAGTCTCTTGAAATCAGATCTGTAAGTTTGGGTTGAGGTCTTAAGGTATTAAGAAGCTTTTAAGACATTTTGGGGAGATTTTGACCTTTGGGGCTAATCTTTGTTGTTGGGCTTCACTAAGCCATGCAAAGGCTTAAAGCCTTCGACTTTATGGATCAAGTCACTTGTATTTAGCTATTATGAGGTTTTGGACGTTTGGCTTAAGGATTAAGTCATTGAAATGATTTTTGGGTGGTCGTCGGGAACGTCGTACGTATCACTACGGAACGTTGTGCGTTCCGGCGATGATGTCTGTTTTGGACCTGCGACGTATATCGTGCGTACAAGCCATGTATGCCGTGCATACGTCGGATCAGATGGGAATTGGGATTTTTGGACTTGGATTCTTTTGGTATGGGCCGAGTTGTTTCTTTTAGTCTTAGTTAACTTAGGGCCTATTGGGCCATCAGGTTTTGGGTTGATAATTATTTTGAGAAGGCCTACAATGGGTCCCAACTTGGAAAATTGGGCCATGGGTTGGTCCTTGGATGGTTGTTGGTATTTGGGCCTTTTAGATTATTAGGTTTGGACCTAAGTCTTGGTCCAAACTAGGTAAGGGGTAAAAGGGTCTTTTATCCTAGTAATGGATTTATGGTTATGGACTGGAACCCAATTGTTGGTTGAGTGTTGTTTTGACTTTGTTAGTTCGGGGATCTATCAGCCAACAGTCAGGGGTTTTATGTTTGATTCGTCAGTGCGATGTAAGTCTTTTCACTATATTCATGGGTCGAAGGCACCAATGTCGGCTCATTACGTGTTATGTGGTATGTTAGTTGTCTTTGTGATACTTGCATGGAAGACCCCGAGGAGGGGGGAGCATGTGGCATTTGGATATCAGACCATGGGGGAGCCCATGTCATTCCAAGTAAAGACCATGGGGGAGCCGATGACATATCAGATAAAGACCATGAGGGGGGCATGGCAACTATATGTATGTTGCATGATAATCTGTTGTTGTATGTTGTGTGGTCTTTCGGGAAACTCACTAAGCTTTGTGCTTACGGATTTTAGTTTATGTTTCAGATACTCCAGTTTTCAAATGAAAGTGTTCAGGACGATTGCAGGGCACACACCACATGTTTCCACATTATGTGAATTACTCTGATTTGATGATGTTTTTGCTAACTTTTGGTTACCTTGGTTTTATGAGAAAGAAAGGTATTAACGATTTATTAATCTAAAAACAAAAAAATTTATGTAATGATTTTCGGGACGTTACAAGAAGTACGTCTATAAATTTTTATTTTTCTATAAGGTAAATTACTTTGCCAATGCAAAGGTTTATCACGTAGAAGAAAATGGTTTCCATTGAAACGTCAAAAAAACATTTTCAAATATAAAAATAATACTGTAAAAATATATTGCAAATACTTTGATTGTTTTGTGAAATGAAATCCGTTTAATATTAAAACATATTTTATATTGTAAACCATTGTTATATCTAATAATATATTTTAGTTAATTTTACGTCCTTTTTAACCATAGTACCATACTACTCGACCACAAAGTGGACGTTGACAAATAAAAGTTGCTCTTTCAATTAAGCAAAAATAATAAAATAAATATATTTTTTTATATTTTAGGACCCATGGACATTTATTAATAGAATCATCTTTGAGTTCCTTTTTCTTTTGACTTGGTCCCACTTTTATCACTCTTGACCATGTCTGTCACACCCCCGAAAACGTCCGGGGGTTGGGTGACTTCATCTTGTAATATCATCCACATGTTCTTGATGTCCAACCTGCTTAACGATTCCCTGAGAATACAAGTTATTTTGAAAATGGTCAACATATATAATGTTGGTGAGTTCATAAGCAGTTGTAAGAAAAGTTTTGTATCATTTGTAAACTTTTAGAAAATATGATATTTTCTGCAAAAATTGTTTGAGCGTTTTGTTTCAAATCTTGTACTATAGCATGTGTGTTCATATTTTCAAAGTGTATAAAGAGAGTGTTACAGAAATTTCTATATTTTCTGTTGTAAATAAAATGTAAGGTATCTTGTTTGTTCCCCAGAAAATCTGATAGTTTCTGTCTGTAAAAGAGTTGTAGTCTTTACACCATAAGACCCAAGTATTATAGAAATGAATAGCCCGTACGTGTATCAAAAGTATAGTATAGGTATTATGTAAATTTTATTGTGTTGTTAAACTCTATGTGAGTCGTTATAACCATGTTTGATATGTCTGATCTGCCTGTCATGACGTTTTTCAGGCGTCGGCTTGTTTAAGGTAAGACATTTGTCACCCTAGACTGGCCTAGTCTAGCTATAGCGAACAGCTCAGGTGCGGGGCTGTCAACCCCGTATATATCTATACACAGACTTTCACTCTCCCTCCAGGAGACTCTGGTTATAACTGCAGGACTTAAGGTTGTACACTTGTTAGGTACGGACGAAAGAACGTCTCACAAGAACCTTAACAGAATTTACGCGAACAGTATTGTTTAGCTTTTTAAAATAATGTTTCGAGTATGCATTTGATTACAAAACATTGGTGATGAAAATACCATTTGTTTTTATCAAAGTGTTAAGTAATGTTTGTTATCGGCCCGATTAACATAAAATGTGTCGGGAGGCCCAATAAGAAAACCAATGGGTCTATAAAGCCCAAATAACATGTAATTAGGTATTTGAGGCCCAATAAACATGAAATGTGTGTACAAGGACCAATTAAGGTGGAAATGTCGTAATTAACCCGACTATTATTATAATACTTGTTTTAGTTCCATTATTTAGCAAAATGACATAAAAGACCCACTTTTAGTAAAAATGACATTCTTGGCCCATTAAGCCGAGAATTTACATTAGAGGTCCATTTTGTATAAAAATAACACTTTAGGCCCATTTCGAAAGTTTACATTTAAGGGCCCATTTTGAATAAAACGACATTTTTAGCCCACTTTTGTTAGAAATAACATTTTCGGCCCTAATAGATTGAAATGACATTTTTGGCCCAAATAAATTGGAAATGACATTTTTGGCCCAAATAAATTGGAAATGACATTAAGGCCCATTTTTATGAAAATTGATCATCTTAGCCCATTAAAACCGTGAAGGCCCAAATAGAAGCCCATTTTGTGAAAATTAACACTTTTGGCCCCTTTAAAACCATGAATATCATAAAGATCCATTTTTAATCTAAAAATGACTCTTTTGGTTCTCTCAAAACCTTAAGCTAACATAAAGACTTCACTTTTTGTTTATTTGTCAAATTTGGCCCCTTTTACGGTTTTATTTAGTTTCTTAGTATTCCTTAAGATGTTTAATCCTTTCAACTTCATAGCAAGTTTCAGAAAGTGATTTAGTTTCCAAACATCACCAAGTTTTAGTATATATTTCGAGTTTGGTGAAGGTTTAACATGTTTTCATAGCATAATCACAACATATAATATGAAAATACACACATACATGCATAAATACTTAGATCTAACACAAAAGCAACTTGTATCATCCCCCAAAAACCTAGTAAAACCGAAAACAAGGGGATATGAACTTACTTTGATGATGGATTCGGTTGTGATGAAGATATGAAGAAGATTGAAGGCGTTTTCGGTCTAGAGTATTCCTTTGAGAAGATCTTCGAAGACAAGACGATCCTATGAGCATAAACACGAGGATGGTGTTGTTTTGATGAAAGATCTTAGCATAAAGATGAAGTTTAACATCTTGAATACGAATTAACTTACCAAGAAGGATGAACTTTGAGGACAACTTATTGGAAACCCACACTACTTCACGGTTTCTTGATGGAGAATGGAGGAATTCTTTGAAGATTTAGATGATATAAGAGATATAAGTGAGAGTTAAGATGAAAAGTGAGTGAGGTGGAGAGAGGCTCAGCTGAGAATAAGAAGAGAGGAAGAGATAGGTGATTAGGTTTGGTTAATACATGGGTGGTTTAGTGATCTTCATCCTAGATGTATGGGTAAATAATAGCGATGTGTCAAGCCTTTAGTTAATCACATATTTTCTCTCTTTTTTTTATTAAAAACCAAAAATGAAGAGGGAATGGAAAGAAATTTGGATGTTGAGCTCATTTTGATTATCAGCTGAATTTGTTTAGCCCAAAAATAGATTTTTCGGCCCCTTAGGTCCTCATTAGAGGTTTATGGCCCAAAAGAGGTATGAGAGATGGGTTTTCGGCCCACTATAATTAAATAAATGGTTCGGCCCAATAATGCCCATGATGAGGATACTTATTTCAAAAGAATCAAGTTGAGGTTTTATTGGCCCATTAGGCCCAACAAGAGAATCCTGGTCCAATAAAAGTTTAAACCGGGAAATTAGGGTTACAACCCAAAGTTGAGTGAATACTATGCATTGAATAGGATGATAATTTGGCCCGAAAACCCGAACCAAACCGAAAACCGAACCGAATTAGACCCGAATAAGCAATTTGATTCGGTTTTGGGTATCTATATAAGGCTTATTCAGTTTTCGGGTTATTCGGTCCGGGTTACCCGAATGAGGGCTTATTCAGTCCAAAAGGACCGAACCGAATGTGAAAAGTCACTTTTTTTCCTTGCACGCTTGATTATTCGGTCTTGTGTTCTATCGTTTGTTACCCAAAATACCCACGTAATACACCAAAAAAATCAACGAAATCCATATTCGATGATCCATTAGCGTATTACACCAAATCGACAGTAGCGTATTACACTTAATCGACGATTGTGGGTGTTTTGGATGTTTAATGTTTAGTGTTTAATATGTTTCTTAATAACTATATCTTAAGATTGTGGAGGTTGGATTTTATCAAAAGCTACAAAAATAAATTATTTATAATCACATTGTAAATGTTATTTGGGTTATTCGGTTCCTTAATCATCTTGTATATGTTATTTGGGTTATACAGGCCGGAACCAAACCCGTATTGCTTATTTGGTTCAGTTTTTGGTTTATTCGGGTTCGAGTCGGTTCAGTTCGGTTAGGGCTTCACGAGTGAGTTTTGATTCGAATAGTTGTTTTTTTAATGAGTAATGTGTATAACATCAAACTTGGGGTTACGAGATACATCAAAAGTTAATTACATCTGGACATAATTTCCTAGCCCAAAGTGTCAGTTGTGACAATGTCTAACTCCCTTATACTCCTTTATACAGCAGTTGCTTCATTCATGTGTGCTGTTTGTAAATCTCTTATCTTCTTTAGTGAAGATGCAGATAGTAATACTTTAGTGTCTAACACCTCTAAATCCTCATCACATTCTACTGAGTTATCTCTAACATCAGGAAAACATCCATCCAACCCCACCTTTTTGTTAATGTTAAAGTGGAAGTTATTATATCAACCTCGGGATCATCTAACAAATTATCTTACAGCAACTATGTAATTACTATCTTTTTCCTCCACTATCGTGACTATCTTCACTTATACCACCTCTCTTTCATCTTCCATACTCATCTCAACATTAGTTTCCACAAGAGTGTAAGCATTTGGTACATCTAGTTCCACATGAGTGTCAGCTAGTGTTGTAAAACTCACCGAGTTGGACAATTACTTGGTCGAGTACTCTCTACTCAGCCCCTTACCGGGGCAAGTTACATAATCCGAGTAATCCCCGATCGACCACTTACTGAATCAAGCAGTGTTGTAAAACTCGGACAACTCGGTGATAAGTATGTATAATATATTTAATAATTTATAATTTAACACACACATGTTATTTTGACATATATAATTTCCCTAAAAATGTTTATACTTGAATTACCAAAACCGGGTACCCCGAGTACTCATGAGTACACCCGAGTCTCATTGAAAGGTTCAAAGAATTCAAATGTATCATCCCAATCATCAACATTAGGACATGTGTTTCCCACTATTGGTTTAGTAAAAGGGCTTTCAATTCTTGGTATATAGACATGGGTGGACTCAACTATTTCACTCAATATAAAAGGGGGTTCTTCACTATGATCGTCGCCTATAGTTGACCATCCCAAGAAAAACCTTTTACAATAAAGGGACTCAGAAATTTCATGTGTATTTGTAGGGTTTAGGGACATTTCATATGTATGCAGGTTGGTTTTCCAAAACTCTGTGTACACTTCTATATTCTTGTGTTCATAAATGTATGACCTAATGTGGTTTATATCCTGGTCACTAGCCAAAGCATACAACCCAAAATCTAAATCCCAGGTTGGTCGTTTGAAATGGTAGTAAATAATTTTACGTACGCAATCAACATTTCTATCATCTCATCTATATCATTCACCGAGAAAAAGTCGCTATCAATGCTATCAACATATTTCATCTTCCTCTTGATGTATTTGTGGCTTGAAAACTTTGTAAAAACCCCTCCAGAGTGCAATCATATCTAGAACATTGACGGAATATTAGCTGCAAAAGGTTAAAAACCTCAAATTTTTCAACCTTTTGGGAACAAATAATGGATGATCAACAGAGTAGTGTACAAGATTTTACCATATGACCTTTAGAGATCGTATTCCTCCCAATCTTATCCAATACTCCGGTTCACCATCGTAGAAAACTAGGGTTTTGTTGTGCAATGGAAAAGGTCGAAGGAGGATGAAATGACCTTTAGAGATCGATTTTACACTGGTTCATGTATGCCACCCCTGAAAAAACAAAAATGTCCCTGCGTGCAAGGCACATGGGGAGCTTCAACGGAAGCATTTAAATGTTGACGTCTATAGGGACTAACCATGCAAGAAAAAAAAACAACCATGGACGGTCCGAGTTAACGTCTCAAGTTAGACTATTACTTTTCAAAATGCTTTTTTATAAGAACAAATTCTACAAGATAGAAATTTATATCATAATTAAGATATTCCAAAAATATGTCATTTCAAATGCAAAAATAAATAAAACAAAAAACAAACAAAAAAGTGTGTTACAACTTGGTATTGTAGACATAATTTAAATGTATTAGGTATAAATTTACACACATAGGCTTAAACTGTGAGATTATAGAAAAAAAATAATTATAATATGAGCACTATCAGTGACATTATTAGGTCATATCTCCTTAATAAGATGATAAAAATTGCATGTCTTGTAAATACCATGTTATATAAATTTGAAATATTATAGCAAATGTGAAAGCAAAGAGTGAAATTTAGTCACAACATGACAGACAAAGTACGAACTTAATACATTCTCAAGGAAGTGGGCTATTCCACATGGACACCAATGATGACTCAAGGTAGATGAAAGATCCTCAACTATTAGAATATATATACTATCAAAAAACTTCATGATGTTACGAAAAGAAGAACAACAAAGGAATCAACCGTATGATCAAAGAACACATAAATAATTTGTGAAGCATAACAAAGTTTGATTTTAAGTACATAATGACTGAGAATTGTATAAGATTTTGTTGTATTTCAAACGGGTGACATGTCAGATTACAAAAACATGGATAGATTTGCAAGTGTGATGTCGTTATTAAGTGTAGAACTTATAGAAGAGGCAGAAGTCGATCAATTAATAGGTAAGCTTACCACATTCATCAGAAGGTTAACCATCAACCACTATTAGAAGGAATCACTGACAACTGAAATGTCAAAGTGATTAGCAACTAATCAGAAATTTAACCATTTAAAAGCATTAAAGGGTGAAACTTACATAAAATATGGCTTGTGCAGAAGAGTGATTCACAGCAGCATCTGGACCTACAAGATTTTTAGATTGGGAATGAACTGCAGTTTACTAATACATTTGCAGCATAAATAGGGTGAGAAGATGTAGAAGAAAACAGGGTTAGAAAAAAGATAACTATTATAACACTGCAATTTAGTTGGGTAGTTTTTTCAACGTACAATGCTTCAATAAGAAAAATTGAAAACACTTTTACTTTAAAGATTAGGTTAATTTCTTACATCTTACCGATCAGTAATATTTAAGCAGCCTCCGATATGAACCCTTCCTTCTTCATCAGTTACTTCTCTCCTGACAAAATCTAATAAATGGTAATCATGAAAATCAACTCAAAATTCTGTATTGCTAGGGAAAATTTTAAATAATGAGGGTATTTTTGTCTTTTACTCAAACGAAAGATCAAGAGTCAGTCGGTCCCTATCCAACCTTCCACTAAGATCGTCTCTTGAACATCCACAAGTTTTACTTCTGAAACATGAATATTACACATCAATTATGGTTTTAAATGCAAGAAATGGCAATCTAATTTTCTTGATTTGTGTATTATAGCATCCTAATTTCAGTGCTTAATTAGGTGAGCTTCTGAGAGGATAATGTCCTAATAAGAAAAAAAAATGAAAGTGTTATGCTATAAAATAAGTAGATTATCCAGAGTATAATGTCACAATAAGAAAAAAATAGAATTACAATGTTATAACTAGATAGAAATTTCAAAGCATAATGCCCTAATAAGAAAACATCCAAAACTATTATGCCATAATATGTGGGTAAAAAATGTAAAGTACAAAATTGTAATAGAAAGAAATGAAACCAGAATGCTATAAAACACAATTACATGAAAGTAGGTTGTTATCTATTGCATTTAGCCCAAAAAAATAACTTAAAACTTTAAGAATATCCATGACATCAGGAGACAAGGGTTATACACTTGAAACCATAAAAAAAAAAAAATCAAAAACCGCCTTTCATATTCTGAAATCATTAATCAAAATAGAATTGTCATATCATCCTTGAATTAAACTATTTTTGTATCCATAAATTTCAGTTAAAGAAAAGAATAGCATGCGAATTGCAACAAAGTTGCATAAATTTTAACTAATGAAACACATTTACATATGCACATAAGAGAGGGGGGTTTCAGGGAACCTTCAAAAGGACTAAGAGAAAGACCGTTGATTACTATATTAGCTACCATCAATCCATAGCAAAGATTTATGATGCTCTCCAAAACGCCAAACACAAGAAAGCATCACTTACGCATAAATTTCACATCAATAACTTTTATATTAAGTGAACATAGATTGAATTATTCGCTAGCTAAATGAAAGCATTTTTAATCAAGTCAAACATAGATATACACACAAATCCAGAAATGTTAAGACATCATCATCCAGGTAGCATTATATCAGTGCAGAACTTATTGAAAAAAAAAAAGGATATAAGTTTTTTTTTTCCAAAATTAGTTAGATAAGTTAAATGTTGAACCCATGGATGTTAATTTCTACCAAAAAGAATTTACCATTTTTGATCAATTTCTTTCAGCTTCTTCTTAATCTGCTTTGACAACTGAAGAAACTCAGGGGTCTGCACACTCAACAAATCAGAATATTAATAAAATAAACTGCAACTAGTGTTTCCAGTTTCTCTTTAATTCCTCTGATTTTCCATTGCATCATCCACAATCTACAAATAAACTTATGCAAAAAATATCTGTGAAAGAAAAACACAAGGAATCAACATCAAAAAGCCAATCCAGAAGAATGCTAAGTGCATACATGGAAACAAATAAAAACACCCACAAGTTAAAAGTATATTATATAAGAACCCCAAATTGTTTCTAGTATGTTGCCCCTATGCCTTTACCTTCCTTGTATCAATTATTAATGCCATTCAATATGCAATATTCAACATCTTTTTTAAGAATAATAGATAAGCACAAACACAACATTTCCTGCAGATTATGAATAAGCACAAGTTTTAGGAACAGAGAGGTATTTCTGGAAATACACAAACAGTGTCATAGATATGGTTACCTGTGTCATAACCACCCAACACAACAAACACCCTTATTTGAGATTCAATGGAGCTAAAAGTCTATCTTCAAGCATTAACAAAAAGCCTAAATAATAAGAACAAATAAAAGCATCAAGTGTTAAAATACTGATTCCCAAGAGCTTCTTTTTTCCTTTTCTCCACCATAAGTTATTTATTTGGTTTATAAAACTTTTTCTTGTTGCAGAGTAAAGAATGGAATTTATCAAAAAAAATTGGAATTAAGCATAGCAATTCATCTCAGAGTAATGTAATAGAACTTGTGGTTCACAGAATATTTTAGACATAATTAAAATTTGTCAAAGGAATTGGAATCTGTTATGTGTATGGTTGACAGCAAAGAGAAAAAATTTTGATTCCATTCATCTGTTGTGTTGTATTTATTTTGTAAATCTATCAGGAGAATTGTAGTGTAAAATGACCAAAACACCCTTTAGTATTTTTTTTATAAAATGATAAAGTTGCTATTTAGGTATCACATGCAATTATGAAATTCACGTTTCCTCCAATATCTTAGTTGCTTTGTATCACATGCAATTATGAAATTCACAGAGTGATTTCACTACATTATTTAGGGAAAAGAAATTAGAGTATATTAAATAAATTCACTCCTCAAATACTGACATCCTATGAGTCCAATTTAAAAAATTATTAAATAAATTTATAACGAAAATTTCCTTTCTTTAAACTAATTGATTTAAATTTACCTAGAATATTATGAGGCACCGAATAAGTGATGAAAACCAACACATTTTCAAACTTCTTGCATTGTTTCGTTGCCACATCAAACTTTCCAAAGAAAGCATACCACCTACCTGTGTCTAAAGAGGCTAATAATGTAATTTCAACCAATTCGGCATGTTATATCAAACTTTAATAGCTCATTTAGAAATTAACTTATTGCCCTATATGAAAATGGACATGATCCCGAATATGAACTACTCCCAGTTGTTCCTCTAAAACCAAAAAGCACAAATCACATGGATACAAAAAGGTAGAATATAATATTTAGAAACAAGAGTAAAATACAATTATGGTCCTTGATTAAAGCTAGTTTATGAATTTGGGTCCTAAGTTGATGTTCTTGTAACATTTTCAGTCCATGTTCCAAGTAAGGTGGCTATTTTGGTCACTAAGAATAGCTGGTTCTTGCAGTTTTGGTCCCAAAAATTGTCATTTTACTCGCAACAAGTAAAAAAATGTTACAGACCTCAATAAAGGAACGTAATTGAATAAAATCGGCTACACTCAACTAAAGTTTTTATATTGACCACACCGTGTGGCATGTCCCTTCCATGATGTCCCAATTCACTACATAAAAAATTACACTTTTTAAATAAATAAAAGAATTGATTAAAAAATAACAAATATCTTTTGTAAAGAATTACCAGAATCTTTTTTTGATTGATTCAACATGGAGTATGTTAATCCCATCATTTCCTGAAAATAATAAACAACCACAAGTGTTAGAAGCAGAGGGGTATTTATGGAAATACACAAACAGGATCATTAATTCATAGCTATAGTAGCTATACCTGTATTGCATTTCATTTCCATGAAAGCATAATCACCTAATACAACACCCTTAATTGAGATTCGATGGAAATTAAAGTGTACCTTTAAACATTAAAAAAACTTAAATGAGAACAGAAAAAGCATGGAGTGTTTTATAAGTGTCAAGGGTAAAAATATACATGTTTACACTTTGATTCTCAGGGTCATCTTCTTTTCCTTTTCTCCATCATTAGTTCTTCTTTATCTGGTTTCCAAAACCTTTTCTTATTGCAGAGAAATGAATGAAAATTGTCAAAGGACTTGGAATTAAGAATAGCAATTCATCCCAGAGTAATGTAAAAAAGTATCAATGTCAGGAAATCTGCAAAGAAACCTCAAAGAAGAGGCAGCATAAGATCTGTTACTTAAAAGGAAAGCTTTATAATTAACATGTGGTGAATGTTGCGAACATCTAAACAGATAAATTTACACCTCAACATTTACATCTGAAGCAATTTGAACTTGTTTAGTCTAGCCTCATTTGATAAAGATATATGCCCCCAAAAATCGAATTCAGTCTCTAGAATCCTGCAGTAAGAAAATTACAAACATAAGTCCAATATTTCTGTAAGAATGACAATCAAAACAACTTTATATGAAACTTTTATCTTTCGCTAATTGAATTTCTAAATCTCAATATGTTAAATATTTTACTTTGGCTTGTGATTAACTACTCTAAGCATAATTTAATCCAGTAACATTTTCACCCACAAAACAACTCTTTAACTTAACTAAAACATTTCATCAAACACCTAAACTGCACAGAAAAACAATTAACAAGTAAATATTTTTTGATATAGTTCAAATAGATCCTTGGGTATACTTTAGGGGATGATTATGCATGCATAGAAGAGAAAAGAAATTTGTAAAACCTTTTCTTGTTGCAGAGTAATGGAATGGAATTTGTCAAAGGAATTGGAATTTGAGCATAACAATTAATCTCAGAGTAATGAATAAAAATTCTGTGAACCACAATTCATCCCAGAATTGCGATTCCTTTTGCTATCAACACAACACATGACAGATGACTTCACTGCATTCATAACCACACACCTAATTAAGCATCAATAAACATTACTGAATAAAACACATAATACCCATCATATATAATCGTGGAACACTGCAGAACACAATAGATCTATATTCTGCCATGTCATCCAACAACTTCAAGTTGTTCTACACAAATGAAAATACAGTGTAAAGTTTTGTCCCACATTAAGTCAAAAAGAAAAAGAAACATAATTTTTGTAATGATGTGATTTAAGTACATACAATAAAGAAATCATCTGATTGGACCTTTCATAGATGTGACGTGTGACAATGCCAAAGGAAAATAAGACAGATAACTGAAATAAGCATAAATTAGAACAAAATAATGGTGAAAAAATTGCAATTAGGTTTCCAAAATCTTATCACCGTGTATGAAAAGGAATAAGTTCCACTTAGGGTAAGAAAAAATTCACCTTTAGTTAGACTTGAAAAGGAAAAATAAAGCATAAGTGAATAAAAAATAGAAACCTTTCATGTATGGCAAAAAGTGTAGTAACATCATTTGGTTTTGATAGACAAAAAGGGTGATGGTTGTAACTTCCCTAAATTTAAATGGAAAATAAATCAAATAGCAGAGATCATGAAAGATTAGCTCAAATCAAAGAAACTCATGTTATTGGAGATGTTTTCAAGCCTCTGATCATAAGATAGAGTTAGCAAAAAGCAGAGCAAAATCAAACACTACATTTTGATTCAACAAAAGGATTTGAAGTTACATAAAATTTAATAAGTTTTGAAAATGATACAACCTTAACCCCAGTTTCTAATGGAAGAGATAGAATTACCTCATCTAGCCCTTCATATATTACTAGTTAGGTAAAGAATCATATCAGTGCAATTGATAATCAATGATCATACCACTATCAGCCGAAATGTTAAAGTGATTAAAACTAATCACAAATCTAAACATTTAAAAGTATTAAAGGCTGAGAAACTTACAATATGCAATGTCTGTGTATGCAGAAGAGTGATTCACAACAGAAACCAAACCTGCAAGATTAAGATTGGGAATTAACTAAAGTTTAATAATACATTTGCAAGCATTATTAACAGGGTGAGAAAAATAAGAATTAAAATAGCAACTAACCAGATGACTTCACTGCAAAAGAGAAATTATAATGTTGTAACAGATAGAAATGGAAGTACGATTCTATTATGAACAAACTGTAGAAAACTGACCACAAGCAGGGTTATTGACATCAAGCTCCATAGAACTATCATCCACATCATCTGTTGAAGAATTATCACTAAAAGATTCCAGATTGTCATTCTCAACAGTGATAGCACTAACAATTCATCTGATTCACATTGTAATATCAGAGTTTTGCATCTTCCACAATTTACAAATAAACTTACGCAAATTAGAAACAGACCATCAAACCAACTACATAGATTAAACATAAGAAACTGTTTCTCTTGGTTAACCAAAATGTTCCATGAGAGAGTAACTGAGCAACCTTGTTAATTGCTACCAAAAGAATGTACCATTTTGATCAACTTCTTTCAGCTTATCCTTAATCTACTCTGACAACTGAAGAATCTTAAGGGTCTGCATGTCTAACAAATCAGGATATTAGAAAAGATAAAGTGATATGAAAATGTATAAGGGGAGGTAAGTTCAATCCACCTGTGTAACTTCTGATATAGAGTTAGCAATAGCTGCTATAGCATCCTCTTCAATGCAACATTTAACCAACTCCATTTGGTTACAGAATAAAGTCCCTGACATAATCATCTCAACCTAACCAAGTTCCTAGTTCAAATTTAAAGTCTGGGCTTCAAATGATTTCCCAGGCATTTCATCGAACAGATGGAGGTTGAACATTTAACCCTGAATCTTGGGTTCTTACGCTTAAATAGCTTCTGTTATTACTGTTTCTTTGGCTTGTTGATGATCTTACAGAGATACATCAAAAATTAAAGGCAGCTGAACAAACTTATCATCTTATTAGTATGATGAAAATCAGTGGAAGAGAAACTGGAAACAAAATAAACATTAGATGATGGAGTCTTCCATGATCACACATACACAAAAAGGTATTTGACAAGAACATCGTGATCCGATAAAATTGGTTATTCATAAGAATGCTGACAGAACTGAAATACATTCTCAAATTACCAACAAAAAAACATTCAAACACACAAGACATTATCAAATGATTAACAAAACCAGATAAACACATTCTGAAATAAGCCTATCAGACACGCTTAATCAAGATTTTACAGAAAAACAAAAAACTCGATAAAAAGATAAACAAGAAAACCCCAACAAAACTACAGAAAAACTATGTAGTTTCCTTCTGTTTTTATGTTGCGATACAGCTTGTGCAGTTGAAAAATCAGATTTTACAGAAAAATCCGCCAATGAAAAGACGAAGAAAAAGACAGGGTGATAATAGAAATCCCAATCAGAAAAGGAGAATTAAAAAAAAAATAAAAAGCAAGTAAACTTAGATTTGTTATTATCTAACACATATATAAAGGAAATTTCAACATCATAAACGAGAGAAAATCCTTAGAGAACGGAGAAGAGAAAAATGATAAGAATGAAAACTTACAATGATCTTGATAATTTCTTTGGATTGTAGACATAGTTGTGAGCTTGCTCCCACGGGAGAGAGGAGTTACAAAGATCGGGATGAGTCTCTGACGGTGTTTGGAGAGAAACGAGGGATGAGTGAAGAGTCGAAGAGCGAAGAAGATGGGAATATTAAGCGCCAATACACCGACTCAATCCTTCTGACTTCCAATTCCAACGGTTCTTTTTATAAGAATTTTTCCGAAATTAACACCTTTCTAACCTACTTCTTATATAATATAACAAATCATTTATTTAATTATTTGTAAAACAACTTAAATATATTATATTGTTTAATTTCAAATTTCTAAAGAAAGGCTAATTTACTAACATGTTTATTTATTCATTGTTTGTATTTAATGTTTTAGCTTGAAAAGAAATTATGAAAGTCATCACCATATGGCAATATGTTGAAATTAATAGTATAGGTTAAGTTATGGTTGATTTGCACCGAAAATTAAGAGGTATGATACATTAGATTTGATGGTCATACATTGCATTTTTGGTAGTCATTATATAATATATTAAAGTTCTCAAACCTTAGCTACAGTAAAGTAGCTAAGATATTGGCATAAATGGTCCCTCAACTTTTGTCAAAATATACTCTTTCTATTATCGTGTTCTTGCCTTTGGTTTTTTCACCCGTTTTGTTAATATTTTTCCATTTTCTATTTTCTGTGTACACCTGTAACCTGTTGTTCTTTTATCTCCTTATAAACCCACCGCTCCCTGACTCGGTAAGCCAATAACATTACGATTGGTGTCATCCCTTCTTCCAAGAATCACTACTGACATCCTCGCTTTAGACTTCACTGCCTAAAGACCTCAGTAGTTTCTAGGGCTTTTGTTCCTTTTATGCCTTCGGTTGTGTTTTGGGGATATTGCCTCTTCCTTTCTGATTATTCTCATAAATAGAAGGAGGTCACAGAAGCAGTTCACTCCAACATTCCGATGACGGATAGAGTTGCCACAGGTGAAGAAGCAGCCCGAGAAAACGTTGACAGAGGCCAACGCCACCGCCATCGTATTTTTTTAACCTCGATCACCACCACCATTAGCCGCCTCATCTGGACCTGCAATTTGGGCTTGATGAAGACCATCGCTACCGCCGGACTCACTACAAGGTAAGGAATTCGATCTTTTGCTTCTCCTGGTATCTGGTCTTGGTTATTTGCTGATTCAGAGGTACCGTATCTTGGATCCAATGCAAAACTTTCCATCAACAGAATTTTAATGGTATTTTCGTAAACCCTAACCAATCTGTTATATGAAATTGAGTGAAATGTCTTTGATAAAAGTTGTAAAAAGTGGAAATTATGCCGCAAGTTGAGTTGTACGCTCTAAATTTTGTCAGTTCGATAATAGAATAAACAATCAGAAATGTAAGTCAATGGATGTGGAAAAGATTAGTTGCAAAAGGAAATACAAAATAATGAAAGAGTATTTTAGTTATTTTTGGAAACTAACAACAAATAATTTAACTGAAGTTTGAAATTTTTTAAGAATATTATTTGTATTGAGGGTAGTATAAATAAAGCTCATTTATAGTTCCATTCCAGCAAGGAATAAAATAAAAAAACCAGACTATAAGAAGGAATCACATTCCATTCTGTGTTTGATTTCTACATACATTATACATATAATTTTGAAGGAACCAATAGATTAGTAATTGTAGTGGGCTCCATGCAGAGAATACTTCATTCGGCATTGCATAATAAATATTGGACATTAATAGATCCTGCTGGAAAGCCACCATGAGTCATGGGGTGGTGGTCCTCACGTGCTGTTGCTTTACCGACTAAACACAGGTCACAACTCCTCCTCCTTTATTTCTCAGTCACATATCACATTATATCAAATTTTTGGTCTCATAGGTATTTATTAATTTGTCACATACATATACAGGGACATTGGCCATTTCCATGAGATAAACTTATGCAACGATATGCTTACATCTTAACCCATCCAAGGACCATAAGTTCCATCTGAATATTATTTATTATTTTGTGACAAAAAAATCTTTTCTGTTACATTTAATCAATTTATATTTATATTGCAGCCTGTGGTTTTTTATGACCAATTTTATGATTTTCGGATCCATGATGTGATAATGGAGCTAATTCAGGCTAGGGAACGACTAACGTGTAAAGGATCAACGACTTTATTGCTTTTGGATGCGATTGCTTATAAGGCGTTCGGTGAAATGCCCGAACCAACTAAGGTATTCATTCAACTTTACGTTATATTACTGGATTATATTCGCTTGATCATCAGTTCACTTCGGTTATGCTTAACAGGATCACCATTTGGAGTTTTGAGATCCAATAACACTTTGTTTTGCAGTTATTAACAAATGAAGGACATATTCATTGTGGGCATTAAAACTCCCAGCTAATTTTACTTTCTGCCCCTCTCTTTCTAGAAATTGGAGAATCTTGCTGAGGTATAAGTCCTTTTCTCATTGAAAATTTTTATGTTTTATTTTCATATTAACGCCCGATCAGTGTATATAGGTGAGTCTGTAGTTGGATGAATTTATGACATGTGCTAATAAGAAAAAAATTGCTACAAACACTTTGTTAGCTTAAAAATCTGCTTAGGTGGGTGATATTTAATTACTATTTGTTTTCTATACTCTGAAACTGGAAATATTTTCTATTGCTTAGTTTATTAACAAACATTCTACAATGACCTATGTATGTGTATGTGTATGTGTTTTCTATATGTTTCATTTGATCATTATATAAATTATACAATATTTTTAGTTTCTTAAATATGGAAATGACCAATAAAATGATTCACATGTTAAATTTAGGTTTCATTACTCCTCTTATATATAATAACTCTTTTTCAATTTTCTTTGAAGTTTACCTTAGAAGGATTGGATATGTTCTATGAAGAAATCATACGTGGAGTTTATGTCGATGGCCACTTTCATTACTCCTCTTAGCCACAGAAGTTGTATTTCATTTAAGCACCAAATGGTTAGCATTATTTTCTCTAAATATGCTTTTCGTAACAATTTTTTAACTTTTGCTTCATTTGCATTATGGTGGAGGATTTTATGATTTGTTTTATAAAATTAAAGCTTTCATATCTTTTGCATGAATTTCTTTGCCCCATGGTTATTGTAGATTATCGATCTGTTTTTATAATTTTATGCTGTGTTTTTATTTATGATTCACAAATATATATTAACATTATTGACTACGAGAGATGCATTAACAATATTGACTATGTTCTACACAAGCAAACAAAAAAATTTGATTATGGTCGGAATAAAAAGAAGTGAGGAATTTGCTTTCTGCCTTTGGTAATATAGAAAATAAAAGCTATTGGTTCTAAAATTAGTTTCCTTTTAATAGAAATCAAATGTTGGTTTTATTATTTTCATTTTTTTTACATAATAAATTTGTAATTTACCATTGTTAGTTTAAATTATTAATCTAATGAGAGAATAATAGATTTTTGTGATATGTTTGTATTTTATTGTTAAATTAATTATCAGTTTTACTGATTTATTTACATTTGTTGTATTTGTTACTTTTTTTTTTTTTGTGTTTTTAATCATATATGTTAATTACAATATACATGCTAATTAATATTTATAATACATCGTCAAAAGTTTGAGGGGTAGTGTCATAAAAAATAAACAGGTTGGGTATTGAACAACTAAAAATATATTGATTACAACATTCTACCTATATTATTATTTTCTTTAGCTGAAAAAGAAGTTGTTATTATTTTTTATATAATTTGATATATTTAGGCAAAACAAAGCCTTAAGGTGGTGATGTTGTTGCAGTTGAAGAAGACATGACAATTAGGTAAAACAAGGTGTAAATTGGTGTCAACGTAATAAAGTATTTTGTTAATGTTAAAGGAGCTCGAGATTTAAATGTATGTGATGGATTCTTTCAGTGTGATAGTTTTAAATGACTTTGTATAATTATTTTGAAGACTGGTACCCAGTTGTATACTCCAAGTATGCAGGGACTGAAGTTGAGTTTAATGGGTCAAACCATCTCATACCGAAAGAAGATGACATCATTGGTATTGTTGAAATAGAAGATGTTACGGATTCGAAATCTCTTGATGGCAGAGTCCCTATCAAGGTTAGTAACCCTTATACTCTTAATTCATAGAACTCTTAAGGGGTATTTTGGGTAGGTATCCATAAATATGACCATAAATTCCTCTTAATTTGATCTTCTACTTTGTATAAAAGGGCGAGGAATCCGAGGAAACGACAGTTGTCGGCTTATTGCTTACACAAGCAAGCAAACAAAAACCCTCTATTGGCAAGTGTGTGACACCTGTCACATTTACTCAAATCTTAAAAATTAATTAATTCTTTTCTTTAGCGTCTAATGAGCTTAATGTAACCTTGATTGCAGTAGGACCTGGTCTTTTAGATGATGAAGGAAACACCGTTCTTTACTCAAAATATGCAGGGAATGACCTTAAAGGAACCACACTCGAATCCGATTTTTCCACTTGCTTTAGCTATACCATCAATCTGATCAGATTTTATTTTAAGTTTTCATTCCCTACAAAATCTGGAAAGGATTTTTGTCATAGAGTTCACTGTGATTGGATTAAAAGCAGCCTCTGATCCATCTATTACATTTTTTACATGATTGATGGTTTACTACACTACATATATGTTCCTTGCACTTGATAAAGATATGAACGGAGCACTTAGCAAGCAAGAGCTTCGAGAATATGCAGATGGGACACTCACATATATTTTTATCGAGAGGGTAAGTAAGGATTAGTACTTTCTTATTTTATCTTTATTTTTTTTAAGAAACCCTAAGCAAGGACAGATTTACTAAACGCAATAAAAAACAGAAAATGAAATAAACCTGAAGATCAATATAAAATTAGATTCACAATTTTGTCCTCTCAAATAGCAACACACTTGTGTTTATACTTTGTATGACATTAGTTACGAGCATGGGAGCAGGTGCAACACAAGAAGATGGTGAAATAATTGCAAACTCATTTGGAGCAGTTGGTAAAATATGGAAAGCTGATAAAGTCATTGGCTTGAAGCATCTCCTTTCCAATATAGGCATTTTACTTTTTTTTTTT
The DNA here is from genome assembly GCF_002870075.4 of Lactuca sativa. Taxonomy (NCBI): domain Eukaryota; kingdom Viridiplantae; phylum Streptophyta; class Magnoliopsida; order Asterales; family Asteraceae; genus Lactuca; species Lactuca sativa. The sequence continues at coordinate 59,001,168 of NC_056626.2, read as the reverse complement.
TTTTTTTTTTTTTACATTTTGAAATGAAAGTATAATGGCATTTGTACATTGTTATTATGAGTAAAGAAACGGTAAGTATGTTGTGATTATTGCATGTAAAGAGATGTATGTACATTGCTAATACGACTGAAAAGTTTTAAAGTTGATTTTATTACGAAACGAATACCCTCTGACCTCCGCAAGCTATCTTTTGATCATTATCACGTAATCTTTTTATCTATTCTTACTGTTTCTAACGAATAACAACTTTTGATCATTATCACGTAATCATCCGCTCTATTAACAGAGTACGAAATATGTTACAGAAAACTTACAACCGATCCCTCTGCCCCCGCGAAGCGGGGGTAACGAATCTAGTTTTTATCTATATTTGTGTTTTTCTATAATCATTGTGTATTTTTTATGATAACTACCCAATTTACTATATGAGAGAGAGAGAGAGAGTTTGCAAAAAAGTCATTAAGAGCCTACATATGACTTTACTTTTAATGTCATTATTTTATGATTTTACTGTTAATCCGTCCTTCTCTTCATGGATAAATTTACCCCTTTTATAATCCATGTTTTAGTAAAATTATTTCATATTCTGAAACTACATTTACTAGGCTTTTAAGGGATATAAAGAACATCCCCCAAATGATGTTTTGTTGATTTCATAGGCATTTTACAAGTTGACAATAAAATCAATTAATTTACAATACCATTTTATAAAGATGACAACATTCACCCTAGAAAAAATGATGTTCACGTCTTGGTAAATTTTTGTAGATTATTAGACTTCCATATTAAAACATATCTCTTAACCCCATGTCTATTTGAATTTTATAAATTTAGTTATAATTTCTTCATCTCACACAATGAAATTGGTGGGCTGTTAGTAGACTGTTTGGATCGGTTTATAAAGATTTCACTTTCCCCTACACTTTGGAATAGAATCAAATCATGAAATATTTATTCATGATATTATACATCCATACACAACTATATGCTTTGGATCCACCTCATTTGGAGTCTTCTAGAATTTATAATGAATTTCCAAAGTGGGCTGATGTTTGACACTGAACTGCGCTTACCACTTTGGAAATGTTGCAACTTTCCTATTAAATGATTGGAAATTCAATTATGAAATTTTGGTGGATGAGATTAGACATCCATTCAAAACTCCAGCCCCTTACCTGGTCCTTAAATCATCTTTGAGCTATTTTTAAAGATTTATATCTTCACTTTTATCCATGTATTTTAAGATTTTCCTATATTTAATAATTACTTTTCTTAGGAATTCATCTCCTATTTTTTTACATAGTTGTTTTCATTTCTATAGTTTTAAAAACTTTTAAAAGTTATGTTTCTTTTTTACATATCCACTTTAAAAAAACCAAAAGTGCACCTTAAGAAGTGCACTTTTATCTTATAATTAAATGTAATCGTATCGTAAATAATGTATTGCTTATTGTATATATTATATTTTCTGAAAAGTATCCCTTGCATCAATTTTTTTTATACTTATGGGCCAATTTTTTCATTCTTTTTTTTTAATATCCGGTCTATATTTTTTTTTACAAAAAACCTATCTTATTTTCGATTAACAGACATTTTGACATCAAAATTTTGCATTTGGCAAAAATTTAGACGCGTCTTGAAAGCAATTTCAAGTCAAAAGGGATAATGTAAGTAGTTTCTAATTAACTTTTATCTTTTATGCATATAAAATTTTCATTGCAATGTGCAAGGATATTCCTACTGGTTACAACTTATTATACAAATCAACATATTAGATCATTTCTTTATTTATAAAACAACATAACTCTATATCAATTTGTTTAATTCTATTGTTTTATAAAATAACTTAGGTCTCGTTTGATACGCATCTTTCCAAGTCCAAACATATCTTTTTGGCTGAATGGACCGGAAAGACTGTTTGATTTTCACAAAAGAAGGGGTCTTTCCCGGTAAGATATGTCTTTCCCAGAAAGCCCCAAAATCATATCTTTTTGGCTGAATGGGCTAGAAAGACAATTATACACCAAACCCCGCATCTTTCTTTCTTTATCGGATTATTAATTTTTTTTAAATAACTTTTTTTAATTTATTTTTTATTGAATTATTACTTTTTTTCATCATTCAGCACAGTCAATCAGATGTACAATCAAACAACATGGTTTCTTTCCGGGTCAGAAAACTTTCTCATACAGCACTTTACCAGACAGCACTTTCCCAGACAGAAATTATTAAACGGGACCTTAGATTTATTAGTATCTTTATATATCCATCATTTATATTAACATGTTAGGGTGGTCTTTATAATGCTCAAAGAAACTTATATTTGACTTGTGTTTAACATGTATAACTAAACATGCTTGATACTTTATTTTCTCTACATAATAAAAAATAATCATATGTAATATCCTCATATATATACTTTTAGCCGAATTTTAAGTTGATTTTCAACGTGACCACATTATCTGATTTTCAAACTGAAATGACCTCGTATCTATTCATAATAATATTTACATTTCAACTAATTTATTTATAAATATACATTTATATCTATCCATAATAATATTTACATTTCAACTAATTTATTTATAAATATACATTTATATCATTTTAGAGTTGTTATCTTACATTATCAACTAGTTCTACCAAACATTATAACTTTATCAACTACTATTTATCAACTACTAGCTAGCTAGCTTATTAGACAAAAGTTAGTTTTTCATAAAATCTTCCAATTAAATAGATAATTACATGAACTTTATTGTTATTACTTTGTTTTTTAGCCTAAATAGATTTTACCAATGTAATCATTTATTAATTTGTTCATTAGTTCGTAATAGATTAATTATGTTTGTTTTATTTGTATTATTATAATTTTTATTTAATGAAATTTATGTTTGCTAATTATTTTATGAAATTAAGTTAGTAGATAAAAATATTTTTTCAATTTATTCTAAAATTTAGTTATTTATTAAAAAAAAAACAATTACATATAAACATAAAAAATAACTATGATATATATAATGTTGTAACAATTAGAAGGATTAAAGCTATAGTTCTATAACTGCATATAATTTTCTTAATGCAATGCCCTTTTAATAAAAAGTTGAAATTATAATGTTGTAACAGATAGAAATGAAAGTACGATTCTATAAAGAACAAACTATAGAAAACTAACCACAAGCAAAGCTATAGACTTCAAGCTCCATAGAACTATCATCCACATCATCTGTTGAAGAATCATCACTAAAAGATTCCAGATTGTCATTCTCAACAGTGATAGTACTAACAAATTCATCTGATTCGCATTGAAATATCATAGCTTTACATTTTCCACAACCTACAAATAAACTTATGCAAATTAGAAACAGATCATTAAACGAATTACATAGATTAAACAAAAGAAACTGTTTCTCTTGGTTAATTAAAATGTTTCATGACAGAATAACCGAGCAGCCTTGTTAATTGCTACCAAAAGAATGTACCATCTTGATCAACTACTTTTAGCTTACCCTTAATCTACTTTGACAACTGTAGAATCTTAAGGGTCTTCATGTTTAACAAATCAGTATATTAGAAAGGATAAAGTGATATGAACATGTATAAGAGAAGGTATGTTCAATCCACCTGTGTAACTTCTGATATTTCCTAAACATTTCATCAAACAGATGGAGGTTGAACATTTGGACTGAAATCTTAAGTTATTTGGCTTGTTGATGATCTTACAAGGACACATCAGAAATTAAAAGCAGCTAAACAAAAAACTATCAACATATTCAAACCATGACAATAACCAAGATTTTGGCTAGAGTTATTATCTTATTAGTAAAATGCAAATCAGTGGAAGAGAAACAGGAAACAAAATAAACATTAGGTGATCGAGTCTTCCATGATCATACATCCACAAAAAGTGATTTGACTAGAACATCATAATCCGATAAAATTGGTTATTCATAAGAATGTTGATAGAATCTGAAATACATTCTCAGATGACCAACAAAATACCATCCAAACATAAAAAATAGTTTCAGCATGGTAGATCTATTCCTGCTACCTTACAACCTCCCATAGTCTCGCACAAAGACAAAGAAGGAAGATAGTTTCAACATGAAGCTTGCTTGGCTGGAAAGAGAAAGTCTTCAGCCTAGCTCGACTGAAAGGAGAGGAAGCGCCAATGTGGTTTTGGGCCTTGTTGGTCCTATTGGGAGCTTGGAGTATCTTTTAGGGAATTGATTCTCCTTGGATTAGGCCCATGATGGGTTTTGGGCCCAATTAGGAAGTTGGACCATATTGAGCTTTTCTATGCTATTAAGTTGGGCCTTGGGTGTTGGACTAAGTGAAAAAAGGGTGAAATGGACTTTTACCCTAAAGTTGGACAACCAGACTTGGATCCAAGCTATGGGTTATGAACCAATTTTTAATTTGGTATTATTTGATGATGTTAGCGCGGGGATTTTCCCGGATTGGCAGTCCGAGCTTTTATCTGAGATATTCGGCAGCTTGAGGTGAGTTTTCTCATTGTGTTTAGCGGGTCAAAGGCACCAATGTCGGCCCACGGTTTATTATGTTAGGATGCTAGATGTCTGCGTGATTCTTACATGTGTATGCGTTGGCATGTATACCGAGGTGGAAATAACTATAGAATATCACATATCGGTAAGAGTAGGTTGGAACGAGAAGTTAACTTTTGTTTTAGAAGTTAAGCACTTGTAGCTAGACTTACTTTTGATTCATATTTTATATTTATATAATTTTGCTTCAATATGGAGGTTTTGATATGAAGTTGTAACCCTCAAGTTAGACTATTACTTTTAAAAATGTGTTTTATTAAGAACAAATTCTACAAGAGAGGAATTTATATCATAAGATATTCCAAAAATATATCATTTCAAATGCCAAAACAAACAAACAAACAAACAAACAAAATAGTGTGTTACAACTTGGTATCATAGACATAATTTAAACATCTTGCATGGCTTGTAAATACCATGTTATATATATATATATATATATATATATATATATATATATATATATATATATATATATACACACACACTAGCCGTTTACCCGCGCTAAGCGACGGGTGTGAATAATTTCTTTCAGAAGTTAGTTTTCTATAGATGATTAGTTTTCTTGTACAAATAGTTACTACATCTAAACAATTATCAATGATAGTTATGGTAGCAGAAACGAAATCAATAAAAATTAAAAATGAAAAGTTGTGATTCTTTACAAATGTACATGAACATGTGATTAATTGTGCATTAATAATCGTGTAACACTTCTTTAAATACCAAATTTTATGTATAGACTTCACTGTTGTTGAATTGTTTGTTAGACTTCATCAATTCGAAAATGATTCAAAGAGAATACACGTCCAATCAAATTCATGTTCACAAATAATGGCCTAAAACAGTATGGGACATTGCCAACATTTTGTCCCATTTAGATATGTAATATAATAGTAGTTATGTAAATTATAAATAAAAAATTTAAAAATGATATTTATTTTATTGTATTCATACTTAAGTTAGGGCCAATCATCCAAATGAAAACTTTGTTATGTTTACCATCATCCCAAACACATGGGTAATGATAAATCGGCATGTAGGTGGAGACCCATAATCAGTCAAGCGAATAATCGACGACGAAACAGGTTATTAGAATTTATTTTTGAGAAGTATTCCTTGTATCCTAACAAAATTAATAAATATGATAGTTTTTTATTGTTTTTATTTGAACATAAATAATTTATTAGAAAACTTTCAAAAAAATTATCCATCCTAATAAATTAAATATTTGAAATTTAGAACATTTAAAATTTTGAAGTTTTAATATTTTAGTGTAATATTTGAAAATTTGAAATTTTATAAATTTAAAAAGTTGAAAATTTAAATTGTTAGAAATTTTGAATCAATTGATATCCTCTGGAATCGAAGCAATTTACAATTAGCATGCTTTTACAACTAATACAAATTTTTACCAAAAGTAGCGTAGTATGTCCTGGTTAATTTGATAATTGATTGCGTCGAGTCTTTGCAATTAACATCATATTTTGGATCCTCGATAACAAATGAAAGATGGGTTATATTAATGTACTAACCTTAAAGGTGTTGCCAAAAAATGTCTTTGTTCGTGGGTTCAAGCCTGTAATCGAAATATGTAATTTATAAATATAACAAAATGTGTGTGTTTGGTGTTTAAAAAAATATTTACAATTATGTAACAATTTAGTGCTTTACATGAGCTATTTCAAACTGTTATGTTTATAAACAATTATTAAATGTAACTTACGAAGGATCGAGGTGGTTCAACATTAATTATTATAAATAATAAAGTTATTAAAAACATAAAAATATCATAACCGATAAGATTTGTCCTTTCTAAAAAGTTATTTAAAACTGTAACTATTTTATCCAGGTTTTAGTATTTTCGATTTGCTACAAATTTTGCGTTTTTAATTAAATTATTTACTTGCATAACAACTTATTCCACCTCATTAGCTCCATTAAATACATATCTTATGTATGTATTTTCTTATTTTCTATTACTTTGTCCGTCATTGTCTATGTTGATAGGTTACCATATGTTTTCTTTATTGGTATTCCTTTAATTTAGCAGAGCATCCTCCGTTTTATTGTTTCGGCCTTTCGGGAACATGGAACAACAATAAGCTAACACTTTTGACCATATTTAAAAAAAAAAATACCTTTTTTCCTATGCTTTATTTTAGAACAGCAAAACAATAATAGGAACATAAAATGAATAACATGAACAAACATCAAATTAATCACTAAGCTAAACACAACTAATGTAGAGATGAGTATTGTCAAATTCAGTGAAAACAAAGCTAATATGAAGACACCAAGGGGTCTGTACTCTTTACCACAAATATTGTTAGATTCTTCTGCCTATGTAGAACAAAAGGAAATTTCACAAATAGATTATATGTATATGCACAAAATACAAAACATAATGCAGAAGTTGAGGTAAGTATTGTATTTGATTTGGATTAAGGATGTTATACCATGTATCATGTGTTTACGGCTTTTCTTTGTTTACCGTATGCTGAACACTTTTGCCAATGTGGTGGATGTTGTTGCTGCTTATTTTTATATGGTATGTATCTCTTTTTGGGGAGTTGGACGTTTTTGCCCCTATGGTTCCTTTCTGAAGTTTGATGTTTAGTATTGTGGGCTCTTGGCGTGATGGTAATCCTTCACCTTGTTGCATAGTATTTGCCCCTTTGGAGTTTTTTCCCCTACTGCTCTTCAGATGTGTTTTTGGTTCTATTGCAAGATTTTTGTGTGTGTTCCAAGTTGTCCCTCTTTTTTGTTGCTCATCGATGCAAAATCTTATGTTGTTATAGTTTTGCTTGGCTGCTGTGATGTTGCTTAAATATTAAACAAAATTACCTTGTATATTCCAGAATAACAAAAAAAAAGACCCAAGATTTGATTTTCTCCTATTAAAATCATCAAAAAACAAATATTTAAAGTCCTACAATAAATTCCACAAAAAAGAAGTTCAATCCAATCTTGCTATGCAGAAGAAGTGTTTGAAATGTCAAACTATCTAAAAACAAAAATGGTCAATAACAACCTATGAAAAAAACGAAATATGAGAGTAATCATATGTTTAACTTCTAGTGATGTCATTTCAGTGGGCATGACCTCAACATAAGTTTCTGTAAACCAAAAATTGTTAGAAACCAAAAAGAACAGCAAGATAAAGACTAACTGGTAACTACCTTCTTCCAAACATAAAAATACCAAAAAAAAAAATGAAGGTACATCTTATCTGGGGCATTCTATCGAAAACATGGAGTGCTTTGCCTTGTTCTTCAAAACATGATAACTACAACAACAAACAAAAACTTCACGTACTGGGTTAAAAGCTTAACTGCTTCGGGTGATGTCGAGGATTTTTAAAGGGAGAACAGGGTGGTGTGAGGTGGTGAGGGGAACGGATGAAGAAAAGAGAAAGAAAGAAGATGTCCAAAGCTTATGTGAAATCGCAACTGGATCTTCGAGACTGGAACAAAAGGTGTTGATGGCGGTAATGGTGGTGCAGACTTCGCCGAAGTCCAGTCCTGAAATCCAAATAACATATAAATTAGAAAAAGATGTAACAACAGATGATGGTGATGATGGTGTTGTGTGGTGGTGTGCGGGTCTAAGATTTTCACAAAGAGCAAGACTATACCACTACAAGAAAAATCCTTATTAGTGACTATTTTTTAGTGACGACTTAAAATTTGGTCACTGAAAGCATCTATTAGTCACTAGAAATTAAGTGGTCACTGCATTTTGGTAATCCTACAAATTTAATGACGAATTATATGTGGTGGTCACTAACTCGGTCATTAAAATGCTAAAAAATTAAACTGCTTTTGTTTCATATCATAACAATTATTTAGTGACTAAAAATAATGGTCACTATGTTAACTATATAGTAATTAAGAATAATGGTCGATATGTTAGAAATTTAGTGACAAAAAAGTGGTCACTGTATTGAAGGTCTAGTGACCAAAAATAGCGGTCACTACTACTCTTGTTCAAAACTATACGCTACTCTTTAAGGTAAATGTAATGGGGAAAAACAATTAGTGACCACCCAATAGTGGTCACTGATGAATTACAAGAAAAAAACAATAATGACCACAAGTAATGAAAAGTTGAAAAAAAAACACATTAGAAAAAGTACTAGTTGTATTTATATTTTGACTAAATAAGGAGACTTTATTAGGTACAATTAAGGAGACTTATTAACCGCATTACCAAAACGTCAATAACATATACTATATGTCACAATCTAAAAAAAAGTACAAAATTCGTATTCTTGTTCTAAAAAAAGAACAAAATTGGTATTCTTGTAATAAATGGTTTATAGATTAATTGGTAAATAAAGTTACAATTAAAATAAGAATCAAAAGAACACTATTGTAAATTGATTATAAAATTGCTAAGGCTTCTCATGGACAAATCATTTTGAATACTGTCGTCAAAGCCATGATATGGAACTTCAAAATCAGGTCCAAAGTTGAATCCTCAAAATGAAGAAAAAATAATACCTTCACAAATTGACTTGACTAATTTTGACCGACTAATTTGACCGAATTAATTATACGTATAAAGAGGATAAACAAAAATTTTGACTAACGATAAAATAATGTGCCCTAAATTAACTCAACACATCTCTTTTGCCCTGAATCGATACACATCTCCAGTCCATCGCCCGATCGCCGCCGACCCATCGTCGCCGGACCGTCGTCGCCGGTCTATTGTCGCTCCACGCCCTCCCATTGACGCACCTCTGCTCTCCACTCGAAGTCAAACTCGAAGCCAAGCAGGTACTCCATACTCGCATGATCAGATAAGTGAATCGATTGAGTGACAATCAACTTCTTTTTATAGGTCGGCGGTCCATCGTCGTCGGTCCATCGTCCTCCACACCCTCCCATTGACGCACCTCTGTTCTACACTCGGAGTCAAACTCGACGCTAAACAGGTACTCCATACTCGCATGATCCCAACATGCCATTTCTCCTTCCTTGCATCATTTGATGGATAAAGGAAAGGGTTTGGAAGCCATACAGAGATCCTTTCAAAATATTGATTTGACTTTCAATTCCAGGAACCCTAACAAGTTGGCCAAGAATTATAATCCTTTGCTGCTATCTTCCTATGAGTTTCTATATACTAATTCTCGTTTTCTAATTGTTTATACACATAAGAGCTGTAGTGAACATGAATTTCTATTAGGCTAGTTATCTTGAAATCTTGTAATTTCTTTATAAGGGTAACACACTAGCTGAACATAAGGGCAAGGGAGTATGTAGATTCATATCCAAATGTTCGTGTTATGTATGAATGTGTTTCCTTTATCTTTCGAGTTTCGATGGAAACGATGAATATCATATTTCGCAATTTAGTAGGCTGAGATAAATTTTGAAGAGAAGTTTCTGATTGTTGCTGACGGATTTCAGTTTTTTTTGGTTTAGTTTGAACTTGAATATGTGTATTTTATTGGGCTGCTATCAGCTTGCTTATAATTGTTTTGTTTGTGTAACAGGGTCGCCTTTGGAGAAGAGAAAACCTCCTGCTCTTGTAAGCTTGTGTCTTGGATTTATAGGCAAACATCTTGAGGATATTATTGAGGATTTAGATCTTGTGGCCAGTTTCCCACCAGACATTAAGGTAGGTATTATGATTCTGTTATTTTACACTTATGTATATGAATATCCTTTTTATGCTCAAGATTGTAGCAAAATATAATAATATGAACAATTAGGTTTTCTTGATAAATTGAGATTTTCTACTTTTAGACCATATCAGTGAAGGCTTTGGCTTTTGTTTCTCCCTTTCTGTTAGAGCTTCCCTCTTGTTAAGCTCTTTACTCAGTGAATCAAGCTTTTTCCTCCTTTTCTCCAAGTCTAACACTCTTTTCACATGCTCTCGTGCAAAGCACTGCATGTTTCTTGTCTCTGGGTTAGCATAAAACTTAATATAATCTTATCAAGCAAAAATCGAGGTAACACCCACCCCCACCATTTCATGTGCAAAAGACAAGAATGCCCTTCTCATTAAACGAAAAAACCTAAATGATGTCTTTGTTTTGTAGGCAAGTAGGCAGTTAGAGATGCAAAAGTCAATTAAAATGGCCTTAGAGGAAGCTAGTCACAAGGCCTCCAAACAAAAGCGCTTGATAAGGATCTATATCACATTATTTTGTAGCTATTATTTGTGTATAGTTTATAAAATGAGTAAGCTGGGTTAGAATTGGAAAACTTACTGTTTTTGGAAATCTATTTTGGTGGTTGTTTTTAACTTTGTTCTAAGATTCATATGATATTCTAGCCATTTCAGTATTGTATATTGTAGGTTCGCTTAAAGTTACTTAAATTGGTTAAATACAAGAAATTGCAACAAAAAATAGTGATGTTTTTTTTTCGTAACGAGTTGGATAAATTAGTGACTACTTTTGTGGTCACTAGTTGGATAAGCTAGTGACGACTTTCTATGGTCACAAATCAGATGAGAGTGACAACTTTTTATGGTCAGTGATTAGATAAACTAGTGACGACTTTTATGGTCACCAATCAGATAGGAGAGTGACGACTTTTTATGGTCACTAATTAGATAAAACAGTGACGACTTTCGTTTATTAGTGACAACATTTAATGACGAAGCTCGTCGTCACAGATTTAGTGACCATTATATTTTGGTCACTATTTAGTGACCGCTTTTATATTTTGGTCACTAATCTATTTTTGTGACGGACCTATAGTGACCACAAGTGACGACCAAACGTTTGGTCACTAAATGATATAGTGACAACTCCTTTAATTGTTAGTGACCATTTCATTTTCGTCACTAATTGGCATTTTTTTTGTAGTGTACCCTGCAAGCAAAGCTATAATGTGAATTGATGATAGTGACGTTGGGTTTTATATCATTTGTATATCAAGTTAATAATAACTTTGAATGAGTCTACCATTTTGAAGGAGTCAGTCACTGATTGCCAAACTGTTCAATTGCAGCTAAAAATGAGGGAATGTGAAGATAAGGGGTTTTTGTTGACTGGATCAGGTTGTTTGACGTTTTCTATAGTTGACCGGATACATCTTGTACATATTGCGTATATTGCGTTATGGCTTGTACCTCTTAAAATTCAACAAAACATGGTAAATGTTTTTTAAGGTATATATATACTAGCAATTGGCCCGCGCAAAGCGGCAGCAAAAGATTAGTTTGTTATTAGAGAACATATTCCAAAACAACAGTTACCACATTGGTCAATTGAATATGGAAAATTTTGAACTTTCGCGTTTTATTGGACATGCGTTCTAAGTCTATTGATTGTCTTTGTGTTTGTTCGGTATGTATTTTCTTACATTGGATTCGTTATACCAAAAACAGATAATATACAACTACATTTTCATCTGGTAGGATACCAGGAAAAGTGTCATCGGTGAATAGTTCGAGACTTTTGGTTTCTGAAGGAGTCTCCCACTTCAAATGAACTGGGAATTGCTCACGTTAACTAAAAAAGGGATTTGCCAAGATACGTGGAGAATTAATAAGCCAGGTCAATAGGATAATAATGTGAGATGAGCTGCGTGAAATTTGGATAAGATGGGTGTTGTTAAACACACCCGATTTTAAAGATAAAACCCGCTTTAAAAAGTCAATACCATCTTTACATGGGTTAAATAACCCTAATTGATATGACTTAGAGGTAATAATTACATATTAACATAAATTGTTACATTTTTATTTTTATTTACCGATGGAAACAATATTTTATCAAAATATTAAGTAACTTTTACATCTTAACCCCTTTCAATTAAAACATATTTTCTATTTATATAATTTTCTATTTTGAAAAATTACTTTCAACCCTTATTACTTCACTTTAATATATATATATATATATATATATATATATATATATATATATATATATATATATATATATATATATATATATATATATATATATATATATATATATATATATATATATATATATATATATATATATATATATATATATATATATATATATATATATATATATATATATATAATACTTCTTTGTTGTGCCGGTATTCGGAGGGTTTTGTGGAAAATAATTTACAAGTCGGTCACTGTACCAAATAAGAAACTAAATAAAAATAATTTTTATACAAGTCGGTCAGTGTACCAAATAATAAAAATAATTGTTATTATCACTTATATTTTTTTTTGGTTAATATAATTTTTATACAAGACGTTTTTAAATAAGAAACTAAGTAAAAATAAAGTATAAAACAACCAATATATTCTTGCTTTTAATCTTAAACAATAATATATTTATACATTTAACCCTAAATAACAATGTATTTTTATTTGTCACCCGCGTATTTTTTATTTTTATCTTGAATAAGCTTACGGAATGAAAAACTAATTGTCTTTGGAAATTAATCACCGAAAAAATTACATATATATAACTAATTAAAAAAAATAAATATAATTTTATAAAAAATCTATACAAACTCTATTAAAATAAAGAACAAATAAAATTGTTATATAATAATAATAATAATAATAATAATAATAATAATAATAATAATAATAAATTGTTAAAAGAAAATGAAAAAAAAGAAGATTAAGTTAGTCTTTTTATCCCAAAGGACCAAAACTCTATATATATAAACCACAAGGATACAACCTATTAATTTTTTAACTTAGGGACCAAAACTTATTAACTTTTTAACTTATAGACCAAAACTTCAATCAGACCAAAGCTCAAGGGTCATTTCTATAATTTACTCTAAAATAAACGTGAAAGTAGTTTTGAAAAGTGGACAAGTTATAATATTTCGTTAGTTCATTACATTTTTAATATTTTTTTAATTGAGTTTTCCAACAATGGTTTTGAATGGGTGGTTTTGACTTTTCATTGGGTGCCTTTAAAATCCCTCTGGATAAGATTTCAAAATATAGTTAGTTTAATATTTAATTATTATTTTAATAAGAGATAATTGTACTTTAAGCTTATATCATTGTACAACTTAAAAATATTATTATTTTATTAATGGTTACTTGTACTATTATCTTAATGACTTGAACGTCTTAAAAAAATATTATTATTATATTGAATCTATTTTTAGAAATAGTAAGATTTACTTTATAATGTAGTGTATATATATATATATATATATATATATATATATATATATATATATATATAGGGTTGAGATCGGTTGAGAACTCATAGTTTCCCGAGAACCCGAGAACTAAAAGTGGACCGTTGGATTGGATTTAAGATTATAAGGGTAAGATTGTCTTTTACGTTTTATTTTAATATTACAACATCTGTACGATTTTCTTTCCAAAATATCATCTTCTAACCTTCAAAATTATCAAAATCAACGACAAAATCATAACAAATCTACATCGATCTAATAATTGTCGCCGTTAACGCAAATTCGAGATTGATTACAAAGCAAAATTCATACGATTCGTCATTGATTTCTTTCGAGTTTATCATGTTATCTTAAATTCATACGATTCATTCATTACGATTATATCAATGAAGGAAAAATAGATTACCGAATATTTTACATTTTATTTGTATATTTAAGTACAGTAGCATTCGAATTTCTAATACATTGTTTTATTAAATGTAAATTGAGATTTTTTTCAGCAATTTAATAGATTCAGGAAGAATAATTGAAGATCTACAAAGCGAGATAAATTTTTTAGCAGGTAATAATTCATAATTTTTTTAATAATAAACGTATGGTATTAAAATATTCTTAATTGATATTCATATTAAAATCACATATGAATAATAAATGAATCACATATTCATATATAAATCATATGTTATTCATAATTGATTCATTAAAAATTCATGTGATTTATACCTGAATTAGAAGATATATCAGTTGTCTCCCGGCCAAGCTACACTTTCAATTTCTAGGAACCTATTCTTGACAAAGATGTAATACATGTGATTTACTCATGATTTACATGTGAATTACATTTGATTTACATGTGAATTACATATAAATCACATGTAATACATATGTGATTTACATGTGAATTATGTAATTCATATGTGAATTGTATGTGATTTACATGTAAATCACATGTAATTCACATGTAAATCACATGCAATTCACATATGAATTCACATGTAATACACTTGTGATTTACATGTGAATCACATGTGATTCATATGTGAATTACATGTGATTCACATGTAAATCACATATAATTCATTTGTGAATTACATGTAAATCACATGTAATTCACATGTAATACACTTGTGATTTACATGTGTATCACATGTAATTAACATATAAATCACATGTAATTCACATATGAATTTACATGTAATACACTTGTGATTTACATGTGAATCACATGTTATTCATATCTTAATTACATGTGATTCACATGTAAATCACATATAATTCATTTGTGAATTACATGTGAATCACATGTAATTCACATATGAATTCACATGTAATACACTAGTGATTTACATGTGTATCACATGTAATTCACTTGCAAATCACATGTAATTCACATATGAATTCACATGTAATACACTTGTGATTTACATGTGAATCACATGTGATTCACATGTAAATCACATATAATTCATTTGTGAATTACATGTAATTCACATCTAATTCACATATGAATTCACATGTAATACACTTGTGATTTACATGTGAATCACATGTAAATCATATGTGAATTACATCTTATTTACTCATGAATTACATGTGAATCATATTTGATTCATATGCCAATCACATATGAATAATATTTGTTTCTATGTAAATCAAATTGTATTCAAACATTATTTTAATTTTAATTACATACACTGATGATAAATAAATATATGATTTTAATAGGTGATGCTGATGAAGAATCTACTGAATTTAACATAAACAATAACGATATACATGTTGAAGATGCATTTTTCAAAGATATTATTGAAGAGGATGAGCAAATTTCTTCGACATCCCAGTCGAATGATAATGAAGAAGGTATGTGTCTATTAATATTAATATTGATTGCAACTAAATTATTAATTTGATTTTAAATGACATGTTTTCATATATATGATTTGATTTAATATTATGTAATTTGCAGCAAAACATTTTGAATCAAAAGATGAAGATGAATTAAGCTGCATAGAAGTAAAATCTCCTTGTGGCGCAAAAACAATTGAGTGGATCCCAAGAGTTGATGAATCATTCCTGCCAAAGAAAGATATGGTGTTTTACAATACAAGTATGTTATATGTAGTAGGGCTGGTGAACCAGATAAGAAAAATGTTGACACTTTGAATGGAGTAGAAGGCAGACAAAAAAGAAAACATCCAAGCCAAATGATGTCTTGCGAAGCAAAGATATGTTTCAAATTTATAAAAAATATTGATCGGTTTTTCATTAATACATTTGTTGAAAAACACAACCATGAGCTCTACACAAACAGTACAGTGCACATGTCAAAGTCGAAAAGAAAGTTGGATCTTATGAAAAGACAATTATAACTCAGTTAAACACATCAAATATAGGAGCAAGCAAAGCAGATAGCATGGTTACTGGTTTAAAGGGTGGTTACAGTAAACAAGGTGCAAAGAAAATCGACTACAAAAATTTTTCAAGAGACTTAAACTGCTATATAGGAGATAGTGATGCAAATATGTTGATAAATCTTTTAACACAACGACGTAAAAATGTGCCTTCTTTCACTTTTTTTACTTGTTGGAGGATGATGAGCTAAGGGCACTGTTTTGGGCAGATGCAATTGCAAAAAGAAACTACAAAAAATTCTCTGATGTGGTATCATTCGATGCTACATACAAAACAAACAAGTAAGTAATACTTAATTTCTTTAATATTTATATATTAAAATATTTGCATTTAATATTTATGCTAAATATTTTAATGATTTTCAGATATAATATGATCTTTGTTCCATTTACTGCAATTGATAACCACAAAAGATGTGTCACAATTGGTGCTAGTTTGCTAGCTAGAGAAACAACGGAATTCTATACATGGCTTCTCAAATGCTTTCTCAATGGCTTTGGTATACAACCTAATGTTGTGGTCACTAATCAAGATTCAGCTATGGCTAAAGCTATAGTAACCGTTTTTAATGAATCAACTCGTCGTCTTTGCATGTGGCACATTGGAAAGAAATTAACAGATAAGGTAAAATTGTATAATAATGTTTAAATAAGTTTTCATTTATAATTTGACTTATAATTTGATTAAAAACTTTTTTTAATGTCCCATTTATTCATTCACAGATGAAAGCATTGAACTTTTGGGATCTGTTTATATAATTGTATACAAAGCTGTATACGGACATGTATACATGCCTGTATTTTTTTTTCAAAAAATAAAAAATAAAAGAAAGCATCCAATGTATTATGACCAATGATTCACTACATACTTGATATATGACCAATTATTCATTTGATTTTTACATATGATTCATATGTGATTCACTTGTAATTTGCATGTGAATTACATATGATTCATATGTGAATAACATGTGATTCACCTGTAATTCATATGTGATTCGATTGTTATTTACATGTGAATCACTACATACTTGATAAATGTATTAAGGAAGAAAATCATGTTGTATAAAGGGGACAAAATATGAAAATAAAACATACTTTATAGCCAACTCTGTATTGTCACCAAAAGTGTAGTTGATCACCTATTTTATTATAATACTAAAACAACATTCACTTGTGAACATTAAATATCATGTTTTCAATTTATTTATTAAATGTAACTTTTTCTTTTGTAGGTTTCTGCAAAACTAATAAATGAGACTAACTTTAGAAAAAGAATGCAAGGTCTAATTTGGAATTCTTGTATTGATCCGGATATATTTGAAGAAAAGTGGAAGTATCTAATAAAAAGATATAAACTAGAAGATAACAAATGGCTGAAAGAGATGTATAATATTCAAACAAGTTGGATTGCTGATTATTTTAGAGACACTACACTGTCAGGTCTGATGAGGAGAACATCAAGATCAGAGAGTGTAAATAGCTTCTTCAAAAGATTTATGTCAAAAGATTCAAATCTAATTATGTTCATGTGCAAATTTGAATCTGCAATGGATGAGCAAAGAAATCTTCAATCAACAAATGACTTTAATTCCAAAAATAAAAACCCACCAATTCAAACAAATCTTCAATTTGAAGTACATGCATCAAAGTTCTACACACTTAATATATTCAAATTATTTCAAAAAGAAATAAAAGATTCTATCTGGACATGCTCAGCCACACCATATGAGAGAGTTCAAGATCATGACACATACTTTATTATTGAGCAAATAATGGATGAAGATATACAAAACAGAAGTGTGTTCTTCAACAAAAATTCATATATTTTCAAAAGTGACAACAGAAAGCAATTTCAATACCAGGTATGTATGTTATTAAATAACTTTATTTATAAATAAAATAAATATGTGAATTACATGTTATTTAATCTGATATACAATTTATTCATTTGTGAATCACATATGATTTACTTGTCAATCACATATAAATCACATGTGAATTACATGTTATTTAGATGTGAATCACATGTGATTCATATGTGAATTATATGTGAATTACATATGAATCACATGTAATTCATATGAATTATATGTGAATCACATGTGAATCATATATGAATCACATGTAAATCATATGTAAAACAGATTAAATAATATGTGAATTACATGTTATTTAATCTGATATACAATTTATTAGTTTGTGAATCACATGTAAAACATATGTAAAACTAATTAAGTAATATGTGAATTGCATGTTATTTAATCTGATATACAGTTTATTGATTTGTGAATCACATGTAAATCATATGTGAATCACATTTAAATCATATGTGAATTAGATATGATTTACATGTAATCACATGTAAATAATATGTGAATTACCTGTGATTAAAATCTGAATTTAATTTGATGAACAATTAATTTTGTTGTTATTAAAATGAAAAATTTTATTTGATTAAGTTATGAAATATTATAAATTTAAATGAAAAACAATATAATTAACATGTGTCTTGTATAAATATTTTCCAGGTTAAGGTATTTCCAAATGAAGAAACATATAAATGTTCTTTCCTGGTATTCGAGCATAATGGAATTTTGTGCAGGAATATACTATGTGTTATGAGATCAAATTTTGTAAAAAGTATACCATCAAAGAATATGCTGAGAAGATGGAAGGAAAGTATAATAAGACCTAACGAATTGATAAAAAGTCATGGTATTGCTGACAATATTAGTGGATGTGAAAGAATGATACAAGATGCATATTCTATAGTCACAGAATGTATCAATATTATTGGACATGATGCTGAAGCAATGACTCAGTTTCTTCAATGGCAAAAAGAAATTCTAACCAAAGTTGAATCAAATCCACCAAAGAATTTTTGGGACTGAGTGTTTCCACTTCGAATGTCAATAATAAGAATGAAATTTCAGAAACATATAAAACTGATGATGCTTTGTTTAAAAAAAGAAGTTGTTGTCCATGTTCATTATAAAGTTGCTAAAGAAGAAACAACTCATGCTGAAAAAAAAAACATAATTTTGAAAAATCATTTTCAATGTTTGAAGAAGATTCTTCATCAAAAGTTGAAGAAGGAACATCAACAAAAAATGGTATGGAAATTAATTTTGGAGAAGGTCAACGTCAATATGTGGTATACATATGAATAAAATAATATTCATGTTTAATTAAATGTGAATCTAATATGATAAATTAATTAAAGTGGGATTTACAAGTGAATTACATGTAAATTACTCGTGAATCACATCAAATTCATATGTGATTTACAAGTTAATCACATATAAATTACTCGTATATAAATTGCATCTGATTTACATTTTAATCACATGTAATTTGTATGTAAATTACATTTGAATCACATGTAATTCATATGGGATTTTACAAGTAAAACGCATATGTGATTTACATGTGAATCATATGTAATTCATATGTGATTTACAAGTGAATCAAATGTAATTCATATGTCATTTACAAGTGAATCATATGTAAATTACTAGTGAATCACATGTCATTCGTATATAAATTGCATCTGATTTATATGTTAATCACATGTAATTCATATGTGATTTACAAGTGAATCACATGTAATTCATATGTGAATTACATATGATTCACATGTGAAACAAATGTGATTTACATGTGAATCACGTGTAATTCATATGTGAATTACATATGATTTACATGTGAAACAAATGTGATTCATGTGATTAAAATATGAATTTAATATGATGAACAATATAATTTTATATAACTAATTTTGGAATAATATGTTATTTTAATGATGTACCAGATTCTCAATTTTGGGACAATGAAGAAATTCAACAAGCTCTTCAAAGAGATATTGAAATTCAAACAGAGAATTTTAAAATAGATATGTCCAACACAAAATGTGATTATTTCTATAATGATGAAGACTTTTGGAACAATCCAGAACTTTACAAAATCGTTGATTATTTAGTTGAAACATTCAAATCTAAAAAGAAATTTCAGAATAGTCCTGTGTTATACTCTGATATTGAGAATACTGAAAGTTCAAAAGATAGATTCATGGAAGAGAGTTTGAGCAAAAAACATACTGTTCAACAAGAAATTAGCAGAATGCCAAGTTTTAGCCTAGGTCTTAGTCAAGAAGATATATCTGATGAACAATTGAATGTTAAATCTGAAATAAAACAAACAATCAGTTTGAAACATCATGTTGTTGCAAAATTGAAGATAGAAGAAATGGAGAATCACATCAACCATTGTTTAAGATCACCATATAGGTTGATAGAGGTTGAAACACATAAACGAGTTACATGTGATGAAAATATTGTGTGTGATTGGTTGTTTAGCTGCAAAGGAGAACCAATGTAAGTAAATTTCTATTTAATAATTTCTATATAATTTTAATAGTGATGTTCTTTTTTAATTTTTAAGAAAAATGAAATATTAACATATTCTTTATATTGTGTATATATTTATTATTGTAGTGATGAAGTTATAAAAACAAAAGGCGGTGATACTACAATTAGAGTAACAATGGAGAGATTAGTTCCATCATTCGAAATAATTGCAGTTGTTCTTGATTGTTGGTCTGATCATCTTAATTATGATGAAAATGCTCGGCATGCTAACTCACCATCAAGAGTTTTCTGTAAAGTGGCTACTACTGTAAGTTAACAAAAAATTATGATTTAAATTTTATCATAAAATTGAATAAAATTATTTAAATATTAACATGTGATTGTATAATTTGTAATTTTAATAACATGTGGATATATTAAAAATAATATGTCTAAAATAAATATTATTATTGTAGTCAAATATTAATTATATATAATATTAACTAATCTTTTTTTCTTAGTCTTCATACTTGGAGCTATATTCATACTCTGATGAAAGTAGATATGCATTATTCAAAACATATATGCTTGATAGTCTTGGTGAGGATGAAGATAGAAGACTATTGAAGAAAGTTGATTATGTAAGATATTTAAAGTAACGAATTCTTAAATTTTCTTATACATAAAAAATAAAAACCAATTTATATAATTTCAGGTTTTCTTCCCTGTTATACTAAAGGAGAATACTTTTCTAGTTGTATTCAATCTAAATTCAACTGTTTACGAGATTATTGATAATGTTTCTGGAACTATAAATGAAGTCGTTTATGATCATCTTGCTGAAAATCTTGTAAGTGCAATTTAAATAAAAGTTTTGTCATTCTAATAAATCATTTTCTCATATTATATATTTATTACTTTTTTCTTGCAGAAAAAAATGTTTGCAATGTTTTTGAAGGATATTCAACACTCATCTGCTACAAAATGTACTTCTGAATCTATGAAACTACATATAACTGATTTGCCATGGAAGACAGTAAAAGAAACTAATGATAAATGACTTTTTGCAATGCGTCATATGGAAACTTACAAAGGAAAATTATTAAGGATGTGGAACACTGGTTTGTTAGAAGAAGGTCCTAAGCAAAAGACTGTACTTAGCAATCTTAGATATAAATATGTTGCAAAGATGTTGTTGTCTGATTTGAACATACACCTTGACAAAATTATTCATCTTGCAAATGAATACCAAAAAATACCCGATATTGAAAGAAAAGAAGACATGAGGAATGCAGTCTCAACTCTTAATGAAAGATTGAAAAATATTTATTAATATATGTATTCAAAAAATGATTTGATACTTTCTTTGAAATATTGAAAAATGTTTGTTAGTTTTAATGTACTTTGAATTTTATACTTTCTTTGAAATATTGAAAAATGTTTGTTAGTTTTAATGTACTTTGAATTTTATATTCATTTGAGATTTTAAAAATAGTATTATTATTGGTTTTTATTAAAAGTTATTAGATTTTATGTAGTTTGCAGTTTGTATTCATCCTATTCATTTATCTACAATTTTATGAATTAATTGTGATTCACATTTGAATGAACATATATCCCAACATGAATGAGTGTAACAGATTTCTGATTCATATTTACATATAAAAACAAAATTATTTTGATTTATATAACTCATTTGTGTTTCTTAATTGATTAATATGTAATTTATTTGTTATTAAAATGTAACTCCTTCATATGTGAATCACATGTGATTCTCCCTCTAAATGTAATTAATTCTCATTAATATGTGAATCATATTTGCTTCAAAAAATGATTAATATGTGAGTTGCACTGAATTTAACTAGATAATTTTAGGTTATCCATATTGTTAAGTGCATCTTTGTTGAGTTTTGATGACTACAAATTGAGTAAACTTATATCAATTCCATAAAATATAACTCATTTAAATATCCTATATAGTTTTGCAATGATTGGTTTTATAATTAATATTTGATTCACATGTGATTAACATATGATTTACATGCCAATCAATTGTAAACTATACGAGAATTACACATTTTTAAACAATAAATCATTTATATATACATGTGACTAAACCAAGTGTATATTAAAATGTATTTTATATATTATATATTCATATGATATGTGATTAATATGTATTTTATATATTATATATTATTATTTTTTTTTTGTTGAAAAAAATGTTTTTACTGTTTTTAAAGTATATTCAACATTTATCTTTAACAAAAAATAATTTTGAATGTTTACCGATATAACTGATTTGCCATGGAAGACAGTAAAAGCAACTAATGATAAAGAATTTTAGAATATATAGTATTAAATATATAAAAAATTTAAATAGAAAAGAAATTAAAATAATTTTGAATGTTTACATATAACTAATTTGCTATGGAATATAGTAAAAACAATAAATGATAAATAATTTTAGAATATATAATATTAAATAGATAAAAAAAAATTAAATTGAAAATAAATTAAAATAAAGTAACCATAACGCCTATTTTCGTAAAAACAAATTTGACTTAGGTTAGAAAACTTAACTATGGTAAAGGAAAGATCTAAAATTTATATACACTTCATTACTAGAAATTTAATTTAATTTCACATCTGAATTCATCTATCATTTCACAAAAGACGATAATCGCAGACGATGATCATTAAAGCTTGAACCGTGTATTTCGAATCAAAATGATAAAAAACATGGAAGTCGAAGGTATTTCATTCAATCGATACTTTTACTGCGTTTTGTTTATACATTATATAGATTCGTTACTGAATCATAATAGTAAAACACTAGATTTTTTAAATCAAGTTTGAATATTAGATTCAAACTTTTATTATAAATACAAACCCTAACGTGTTGGTAAACTATATTAAACAAAACTTTGATTTAATAAACATGAATGATTATACGATTATAAAAATGATTATGAATCTAAAATATAAAACCCTAATTTTTATAAAAGAATTCAGCGTTTAATTGGCTGTTTGGCAATTTTGTGACCTGTTCTAGTAGATAAAATACGAATTGCTCATTTTGAAATTTTATGAATTTACAAAGTTTTATAGTAATTTACATGTTTCGTTTCTAGCATCTAGGTTTCTTTTAATATCAGTGCAACTATTGTGTTTTTGTTTCATTCCCAATTTAATAGCATACGTATCATCAACAATCTATCATTTGTCCCTATTGAAGTTAACTATAGTCATGTTGATTTGATATGTAGTATGATATTCAAATTATCTATATTAAAACATTCACATATTTTATTTCAAATTACTTGAAAAATTTTTATGGTCTAAAAGTTAAATGAATATTTATATAAACAGAAATAGATTACAATATTCAAAATGAGATTGAAGAGCAAAAGAATCAAATATGGAGAAAAAGAGTTGGTAAGAATAATCCAAGCAAAGTACCTCAAGGTTTGTTAAATATATTGTTATTTAAAATAATTCATTTGAGATTCAAAATTATAAACAGATTCTAATTAAATTTTTATAAAATATACATCTTTATTTTAAAATAACAAGACAAAGTCCAAGAATTAAGGACATTATATGCTCAAAACAGTCTAGTCCAATTCAAATAGACAACACTGTTCTGAAGACACCTGGAAAGCAAAAACAAAAAGGTTCGTTAATATTAGTTTTTTTAGTTTAATAATAATTTGTACTTTTATATATTTTGCAATTAATTTGAAACATGACAAAGAAATAATAGCCCAATAGAATTAGATAGTAGTGTTATGAAGAATGTTGAAACTAAAATGCAAACAGGTTTGTTAATAAAACATATTTAATTAATTGTATATAGAAAAAAACTCAAAAATATATTTTGAAACAATTAACAACTTCCAATGAATTTGAAACACGAAAAAGAAAGTCAATGGATATTGTTTCAATAAATGAAAGTTCAATCCAAGAAGATATCAGTGGTGTGAAGTATCCTAGAAAAAGAAAACAAAAAGGTTTGTTAATAAAGATATTTGTATATAATTTTATTAATGATTTTTTTAATATGATATTTATATAATTGTTACAAAAATAACTTAATAAAGTTATTTTCAAACAATTAAAATATATAAAATCAATTTGAAACAGGAAAAACAAAAAGAAAAAAATATAATTGTTTAATACAGTTAGCTATCATGATTCTGAAGGATAATAACAATAAAGAACATTTAACTTTGTTAATAAAAGAATCTATATCTTAGTTTATTAATCGAATATTAATAATTTATATTTCATCTTAATCAGGAAAAAGAAAACGAAAAGAAATTACTGAAGATGATGCAGAAATTGATAAGGATGTAAAAAGTTCAATTGCAAAAACTTTCAAAAAGAAAAAGAAGTTGTCAAGAAAGACAAAGAACCAATAGATCCAGAAAAGCCAACATCATTGAGAACAAGAATGTGTCCTAAAATGCTTTTTGATGTAGTCAAATCAATTAATAAACAACAAAGGAAGGCAGTCAGAGAAATGCGATTAGGATCTTTATTAATAATGACAAGTAATGGAATTCCAGGAAAACTTTCACGATATGTTCTTAACTGCTTTGATCTAGATAAAATGAAGATCAATCTACCGGTTGGATCAATAGATATCACATCAGATCTGATTCACAATTTACTTGGAATCCCAACAGGTGGAAGAAAAATCAATGAATTTGATTTAAATGAAAAAACTAAGACTGGTCTTTTGGAATGGAGAAATATATATAATGGAAAAATATGAGACCTAGTCAAATTGAAAAACATATCTACAAGTCTTTAGATTCAGGAAAAATATTCCAACTTGACTTTGCAGTTCTCTTTTTAAATTTGTTTTGTGAACAAAATAAACTAGGAACTTGAAAGAACATACTTTTGCCACATTTGTATGAAGCTTTGCCATTAAAAGATGTAGATTGGTGTGTACATATAATCGATTGCTTAAAGGTTTGCAAACTTCATTAAGATGAAAAAGATAGAACCGATAACTTCTGTGGACCACTACTTGTATTACTGGTAATAAAAATATTTATTAAGAAATTAATTTTTATCATCATAATAAATATATTTAATAATTTTTTTATTACAGTTGGCTTATTTAGATTTCATGAAAAACTTGAAGAAAGATTCAATCAAAAGATTAGAACATCCAATACATTTCTAGGATATTGATAAAATGTCAAAAAGAGAAAGAGTAGAAATTCTCAACGAATCTTTTGGAAATGTAGATGTTGATGAGAATATTTCTGATTTTAATGAAGATTCTAATTCCGATGATTAAGATGATATGAGCGTTGAGGTAATTTATATGAGAATTACATATAAATTAAATATAAATTCATACTTAATACTTATATTTTAATTACATATAATTCATATTAAAATATTCTTGATTGATATTCAATTTTAAAATCACATATGAATAATATATGAATCACTTATTCATATATGAATCATATATAAATCATATGTTATTCATAGTTGAAATACATGTGAATTACATATAAATCACATTTACTCATGATTTACATGTGATTTACATATGATTTACATGTGAATTCTATGTGAATTACATATGATTTACATGTAAGTCACATATAATTCATTTGTGATTACATGTAATTCACATGTAAATCACATGTAATTCACATGCAATACACTTGTAAATCACATGTAATTCACATATGAATTCATGTGTAATACATTTGTGATTTACATGTGAATCACATGTGATTCATATGTGAATTACATGTGATTCACATGTAAATCACATATAATTCATTTGTGAATTACATGTAAATCACATATAATTCACTTGTGATTTAATATATGATTTTAATTGACGTTGTTATTAAACATTTGATTCAAATGTTTTCAATATATCAATTACATGTGTTACTATATCTATTTCAGATCAGAAATACATGCGATTAAATGGTGATTTAAGGTTATATATAAACATGTAACTCACATGTGATTAAATATTTGATTATATGTTATTCACATGTGATTCATATTTTGCAACACATGATATAAACATATAAATAAGTATAATTATTGTCATATGATTTGGATAAGAATCACATGTGAATCACAAAATATGATTTACATCTAAAATCATATGTAAACTGTATTATAAATTGGAATTTTTAAATTATTATATTAACATTCGCATGTTAATATTAATATTTATTTAGTATTCAATAATATAATTTTAATATAAGAGTTTTCTTTAAAGTTGGATGATATTCTTTTCAGGAACTGAAATGTAAATTAATATGAATTTGGTTGAAATGAAAAAGAACATTTAAGAATTGTTAAGTTTTTCTGTTTCAAAATTCAAAGAAAGCAATGAGCTTCTTGAAAATAAAAATAAAATTGAAGAAGAACTAGCCAATTCAAAAAAAGGAGAACATGAAGAGCGGAGTAATCAAACAAGTGAAAAAGCAGGACAACATGAAGTCGATGTAGAGCACGAAGTTCAAAAAGAAAAAGGAGCTGAAGAATTGGATGAAGTTGAAGTTGGAAAAGACAATTCAAATAAAGCAGAAAATGAAATTGTAACACCCCAATTCTCAGATATTATTTACATAATAATTATTGGATGAAGCCCAACTCGACGAGTCGGTCAACCTACTCGTCGAGTAGCAGCGGGGTGGGACCGCGTGTTAAGTGACCTACTCGACGAGTCCACTTTGGGACGCGACGAGTAGGAGCTGCCAGATGAAACCCTAAATCCCGAGGTTTGCACCCCTATTTATAGGAGCCTCAACCTCCTTTGGCCTCCTTGCAGTCTTTGAGAGCCCTTAAAACCCTAATATGTATGTGTGTGTGCCATTATGTGATTGAAGCTTGAAAAGAGGATTTTGGAGAGAGAAGGCCTAGAGGAGAAGGGTGTTGGAGCAAGTGGAGTGTGGGAATCAGCTCTTATCTCATTCATCATCTTCTAGAGGTAACCAAATCGCCTTTCTTCTTGTGAATCTCTTTTATTGTTGAGTTTTAGGGTTTGTGGTGAAGTATTAAGTTGAAAGGATGAGCTACGGGCTAGATCTGAGGTTGTAACTTCAAATCTGGACCCTCCTTCGATGATAGAATCATAAAGTTGTTGTATTGGTTGTGATTGAGGTCCCTCTTAGACTTGAAGCTTCATTAAGAACTTAAAGTAGACATTTAGAGCCTTTATAGCCATGCATGCACGTAAAGTTTGCAACTTTACGTGATAAGTATGACCTAGAAGCTTGGATCTGTGATTTGGGGTTGTTGCATGGCTCAAATCAAGTCTGTATGGAAAAAGAACGGAATGGACTCGGCGAGTTGCAAGGTGACTCGGCGAGTCATATGAAGATGGTCGTGAACTCGACGTGTTGGATGAACAACTCGGCGAGTCCGATGAAGATCACCATAAGACTCGACGAGTTGAAGAACAACTCGGCGAGTCGGATGAGTTTTCCCTAGATTATGTATGCGTGTATATCTGTCGAGTTGCAAGGAGGGAACTCGACGTGTGACCTTAAGTTTGATCGAGGATCAAAGGAACTCGACGAGTCACTCCGATGACTCGGCGAGTTGGAATGTACTTCAGGGAACTCGGCGAGTAGCCAAGGGTACTCGGCGAGTTAAGGTCAACATGGACTGTTAACCTTGATTGAGGACTTTGACTTTGACTAGGGATTGACTAGTGGTTTATGGAGTACCTTGTAAGGTTAAGGACTTATGAGTATGATGTTCTATGATGATAGGTGGTGGAACCTGTGTCAAGTGATCCGAGAGTTGGCGTTTACCTTTTGTGTTGACATCTGCGAGGTGAGTTATCCTCACTATATCGATAGGGTCTACGGCACCAAGGCAGGCCCTTTAGTTGTTACTGTTATGGTATGTTGCATGTGGTTATGATTTGTTAGCTCGGAATCGAGGTAGACAATATGTTATGCTTTTATGATCCGTAGGGATTGGTGTGTTAGTGACCTGATAGGTCGGTACTCTAGTTACGGGAGAATTCTATGAGTATGATCAGTGAGATAGATATGCTTGATGTTTATATATGCCAGCATATGATAGCTATGCGCACATGGTTATTTGCTTGTTGGTTGGGTTGAGGCGGTCATGCTTTGTGCTGAAGGCCAACATACCCTATGAGCGGTCTGGGGAGACTGTAGGCCCACGTGGCAGACCAGTCATGCCGAAGGCTCGGGATAGATTCAGACAGACTGTAGGTCCGGTAGGGCGGTCCAGTCAGGCCGATGGCCCAGTATGCATGATGATTGATTGATTATTACTGATATGGTATTGTCAGTGTGGTATTGGTATTTTGGGGGTAGCTCACTAAGCCCTCGGGCTTATAGTTTTCAGTTTATTATTTCAGGTACTTCAGGAGTCCATGGAAAGGCGAAGGCGTGACCGTACCGCTCCTCATCCTTATGTTATGATTTTTGGGACACTCTGATGGAAAATGATTTGAAAACATTTTGTAAACTATGCTTTACGGTTTTTATTTATGATTAAAAAAGTTTAAATTTGGCGTAAAATTTATGGATGTTACAAGTTGGTATCAGAGCCTTGGTTTGAGTGAATTGGAGGAACACTTGTGTGAATCCAGTCTCAAATCAAGGAGATTTTCGGAACATAAGTTTTAAAATGGTTTTCAAAATAAGGATGGAGGATGTAGAGGGTACGATCAGCCAGAGCCTGTAAGTGAACCCCAAAATACCATACAGTTATTTGTTATTCTGATATGCTAGAACAGCATGCTAGTGCTAGGCTAGGGATCTTCAGGAATCGCATGATAGCCTTCCCTGATTATATGATGCCTATTAGCCTAGGGATTCTTGTATATGGAATTGACATCATAACTGTAGATGTTTGGTGTATGCATCACGGCTGTGTATAATCAAGATCTTATAGCCTGAGAATGTCTGATTCGACCTTAGTGTAGGATTAGATATTCGAAAGTATATGGGGTCCAGCATTACGTGCAACTAGCGTGCACCGTCGCTGCAGGGGATGATGGATGTTTCATGGATGTGTGAGTTGTGATAAGTGGTGAGGCTAGATGCGAGATATTTGGTATTCCCCTAGAAGTGAGGGTTGGGCGCATTCTATGTTGATGATATTGTTAGGGAGTTGTGATGATATTTGAGACAAATATGGGTAGGTGTGGAAGGTAGTATGGGCCCGTACTACTGAAAGCACAGGAGCCATACGCGTAGCAAGGAAATCACAACCCCTGGGGTTTTTGGGGTTTTGGTCTCCCGACATTATGTTATTTATCTGATGACTTGTATATATATATATATATATATATATATATATATATATATATATATATATATATTCCAATATGGTGGTGACGAGACGTGTTGCTTCGGGATCCGGATCAGGATCAGGATAAGGATCGAGGTCGGGAGACGGAGGGTTGGAGGTGCCGGTAGCACCTGAGCCCGTGGTTCAGATAGGGACTGAGGAGTTGGATGCCAGGATTAGGGAGATCATGCACGACGAGATTGTTTCCGCATTTCGAGCGCAGCTACCAGAGATGTTTGGGTCGATTAAGACCACGATGGTTGAGTATTTTGATGAGTGATATGCAGCTCTAGCAGAGACATCTACTACTGCAGCCACTTCGGCTTTAACTGCGGCAGGGGTTGGAGGAGGAGCCGGTAGGGCTTTCCAGTACCGGGACTTCAATAATATTAAGCCCCCGACGTTTGATGGTACACAGGATGCGATTAGGGCTATGAGGTGGTTATCTGACATGGAGGGCTGTTTCTTCACGTGCTCGTGTCCTGCTGACCAAAAGGTCAGGTGTGCCCTGAACCTGCTGAGGCTTGGGGCAAATGATTGGTGGAGGCTGACGAATGGGTCGTATACTGATGATCAGTGGGCTGCTGTTACTTGGGAGCAGTTCAGAGATATGTTCCGCACCCGCTACGTTCCACGCGTTGAGCGGGAGCGGCTTGCGCAAGAGTTTCTGACATTGAGACAGGATGGGGAGTCTGTGATGGAGATTACCCATATGTTCACGGAGAGGGCTATGTTTTGCCCGGAGTTTGCTTCAGAGCAGTCTCAGATGACTCGTTATCTGAATATGCTCAAGACTGATATTCGACAGTTTGTGTCTACTCAGCGATGTGATACCCTCCTGGACCTTCAGGAAGTCGCGCGGCGATGTGAGTTGGAGATAGAGCTGCAGCTGAAGGAGCAGCGTCAGGCACCGGCACAATTTCAGCCGGCGCCTAAGCGGTCTAAAACCGCTGATACACGGTATGGGGAGCATTAGAGCCGCACTTGTGGAAAGTGTGGCAAGGCTCATTCGGGGGTTTGTCGAGTAGGAGGTGGGTGCCACAAATGTGGAAAGGAGGGGCACTATGCCAGGGACTGCCGTCAGTCCGCCCCTCCAGCTGATATGAGGATTTGTTACCATTGTCATCAGGTTGGTCATGTGAAGACCAACTGTCCGCAGCTCACTGCCAAGCCGGTGCAGGGTTCCGCACCAGCTACTGGGAGGATTGGAGATGGGAGGTCAGTCAAGGTGGAGCCTCCGAAGGCTCCAGGTCATGCCTTCCAGCTCATGGCCGAGGAGGCCAAGTCAGCACCGGATGTGGTTGCTGGTACGTTTTCTATTCTTTGTCTCAATTATTGCATTCGTGTTATGCTTATTGATTGTACCTGTGATTAGGTACGTTTTTAGTGAATTCTTTGCCCGCTTTGGTATTATTTGACTCGGGGGCGAGTCGGTCGTTTGTATCTCAGACCTTCTCTAGAGGGTTCAGTGTGCCGATAGATGATCTTGAGTGTCCGTTGCGAGTTTCGATCGCCAACGAGCACGGGGTCTCTGCTTCTTCGGTCTTCCGGGGATGCGAGTTGGAGATTTCCGGGGTGCCGTTCTCGATTGATTTGATTCCTATTCCCATTAGGGATGTATGCGTGATTATAGGGATGGATTGGCTTAGCCGTTTTGGCGCCATGATCGACTGTGAGGGTAGCGAGTGGTGGTTCGAACCCCAAGTGGGGGAGAACTTGTAGTTTATGGTGAGGGCACCAGGTTGGGATCAAGGTTTTGTTCGGCAGCTAGGGCTCGACAGTATATTCAGCACGGGTGTGCTGGTTATTTGGCGTATGTTGTAGATATGCGGGTTAGAGAGCGGCTCTCAGTTTCTGAGGTTCCGGTAGTGAGGGAGTTTGCTGATGTGTTTAAAGAGGAGTTACCCGGAGTGCCTCTGGAGAGGCAGGTTGAGTTCAGGATTGACCTAGTGCCAGGTGCAGCCCCTATCGCTAAGGCGTTGTACCGACATGCACCGCCAAAGATGCAAGAGTTGTCATCTCAGTTGCAGGAACTGCTGGGTAAGCAGTTTATTCGTCCGAGTAGTTCACCCTGGGGAGCACCGATCCTTTTCGTCAGGAAGAAGGATGGTTCGCACAGGATGTGCATTGACTATAGGGAGCTGAACAAGTTAATGATGAAGAACCGTTATCCGCTTCCGAGGATAGACGATCTTTTCGATTAGCTGCAGGGTGCATCTTGGTTTTCCAAGATTGATTTGAGATCAGGATATCACCAGGTCAGGGTAAGGGAGGAAGACATGGAGAAGACCGCGTTTTGGACTCGTTATGGTCATTACGAGTTCGTGGTGATGCTGTTTGGACTCACCAATGCGCCAGCAGTGTTCATGGATCTGATGAACCGAGTATGCAGACCGATGCTTGATCGCTCGGTCATTGTGTTTATAGATGATATCTTGGTGTACTCCAAGACTCGAGAGCAGCATGAGGACACTACTAGAAAAACAGCCTTTTACGACGCTCATTGCGCGTCGTAAAAGGCTCAGACGACGCGCAAATGCGTGTCAAGGAAGGCCCTGTCATAAAGAGAGACGATGCACATTTACGACGCTCATTTACGACGCGCAATTACGACGTGCGTTTACGACACGCAATGCGTATCAAGGAAGGCCCTGTCATAAAGGAAGATGACACGCATTTGCGTGTCGTAACCTTACGACGCGCGTGTTAATGACACGCAATGCGTATCAATAAAGCCCCTGTCAAGAAAGGCCATGTCATAAATGAAGATGACACACATTTTTGCGTATCGTAAATTTAAATGTTTTAAAAAAATAAATTTATATATTTATTAATTTTTAAATTAAATTTGCATTTAATTTCTCATAATAGAAATAAAATACCATATACAAAAAATACAATCCATTTCATAATATAAAATAAAATTTCATACTCAAAAAATAAAATAAATTGCACAAATTGTAATGTCATACAAAGAATCATTCAAATGTTAAACAAAAATAATACATTGCTAAAATGGGTTATACATTCCTATAAAACTAACAAATAATCATACAACTCTGTTTCTTACTGGAAAGGAATGTCAAATATGATTACAAGTCTCCCTTAATCTTGATTACTCACCTGCTTAAGTAGAATGTTGTTGTTGAGAAGGTTACCTAGCAATAGAGAAAAACACAACACCTCTCCCACAATCACAACATCATTTACAGAGAAAGGGTTGTCAATTACTTTCATTAAGACTTTCATTCAATCACAAAAATATTAAATAAAAGGGTGAAACAGTAACTTACTTTTGATAAGTTGATCTCCCTTAGAGCAAACACAGCTCAAGCATTGAACAAGACCCTATTTCAAAATTTTATAAATACACAAATCATGATACCTGATATTGGAATACACACTTTGAGACATGAATAAATACGAGTAGATTAACCTGGATACATAGGAAGTAAAGATGGAAGGTGCCAGAACTCCGGGGGCATTGGGTTGGTTCCTTCCCACTCGCATACACCAAGCCAGAACTCCACTTAATCCAGCACCAAAATAAGCCTGCATTCAGAAAGCTGCAGGGGTGAGTCACAATTCAAGAATCTGTTAAAATTTGAGGAATAACATGTTCAACCAAAACAATATTAGAAAACAGGGTTAAATGTGAAACATAGCAATGTAATAATTATCAAGGTGCTGGAATACTTGAAATCTAGATTATTTGCTTGTTTGTACATCCAGACGATTTTATCACGAACATAAGTCATGTTATCAACTTTCTGAAGAAGTATACCAAGACATTTGTAGGAGAAGAATACTCTCAATAAGATAATTTAATTAAAAAAATGTAATGATAATGATAATGAGTTCATACCTGTGAAGTAGTGCAGAATGCTCATCATCATATGTATAAAGCTCATACTGCTTTGCGAAAGCATTTCCAAGAGAAATGACCCAATCAATGTCTTGAACAACATCCAAAGTTTCTGCAAGAAACTGCAAACAAAAAAAGAAATAAATAATAATCACATGAAAAGTAAGACTATCAGTCTATAACCTCAACAATAAAACAAAACAAATTATTATTAAAATCAAATAATGATAATACAAATTGTTACAAATTATGGGACAGCAGGGTCTTCTATGATGACATATAAAGCAGCCCTATTACAATATTACCCTTGTCGGACAACAGGGTCTTCTTCTATGATGACAAATTGTGGGACAGCAGTACATGACTAAATGCATGTAGATTGATAAGGTTGTTTCTTTTTTACTTAATAAAATCAAAATGACTTGTCGTGCTAAGTGAGAGGTTGGTCACTTTATGTATTAAGACCCTCCCTATTACAATATTACCCTTGTTTATTTTTTTATTTTATTCAACTTTTGACAATCTCATGAAAAAGGCACTATCGACCTCGTTTTTTTTCAATGTTCACAGAATTTTAAGCAAAATGTTGGCATCTATTTACCTGTTGTTTTTTGTTTTAGAATTTGGAGAGAGAGAGAATCTTCATGCCTTTATGGTGTATCAAAGGAGGGCGCGAAAAGACAACCCAGTTGCCATCCTAAGCAATTAGTGGTCCTAGACCATGTGAAAAACAGAGCTCATATCATAAGCTGATTTCATAAGGGGCAACAACCAGTCTGGCAATCCTAGCATTCCAAAATTTGAAAACTCAAAGCTTGTCACTGGCTCACAAGTTTTGTTGTATTTCCGCACCACCTGACCATCTAAACACTCTTGTTTCTTAGAGGATATTGTAGTTCATCAATTAAAACAAAAGAAAAATATTTAATTTTACCTGTGTCACAAATTACGATATTGTCCTTAAAAGTTACCACAGAATAAAGCAGACCCGCACGTGAAATACCCTCCACCGAGAAATTATTTTGTGGCAGCTGCTGACTAGGCAGTATTTCTTTTACGAGGGATGATTTCTCATTTATCAACTGTCCACAGATCTCTATAATCTTTGAAGATCCTTCACACCACAAAAATATTATTAAATAACATCATAATTAACCTAGAAACATCAAAAAATATGTAGACAATAGAAGTCAAACCTTTGACCATTTCTTGAATGATACCAGATGACAGATCCATGATCCATAAAGTTTCAAAACTGCATGAAAACATTATATAGCAGATTAACAGTATATCATGTTAATTAAAATATGACATGTAAAATGTGGTAATTTTCCAATGACTTGAGAAGATGCCAGGGGTAAAAATGTAATTTAGGATCAACTTCCTCAGAATTTGAAGGAATGTCTTTTGCACTCTAAAGTTTATCAATGATCCAAGTCACTAAACTACTTTTTGTCTCACTGACATTAGGTTTTTGATATAATGTCTCAACTGTCCTGCTCTCCATATCAACAATCCCATCCATTTGAAGTGCATCTGAGTTTGCCAAATCTGAATTTGCAGGTGTAATGGCTAAGATTATACAACATGGCTGCATAATGTAGGAGAGTATCATTTCACGGAACACAGTAGAGAAGGGACCTGGACATGATGATAAAAAAAAGTAATCAAAACTATGAGTAAATTAACCTAATCACTGCATATAACCTACCTACAATGTTTTTCACCGGAAGTGGACCCCTGCACCATCACATCACAAAAATCATAAGGATTGTAATCTTGATACAGGACTAGACTGACAGACTGACAATATCAGTCCAATACATGTCAAACACTGTATAAAAAAGGACGCAAGCATTACCAGTCGTGCGACTCATAACTGTTGTTACGGTTGTCACCCATCACAAAGACACACCCTTCTGGCACAAGCTAAACCACAAACAACATAAACATGATTTGAGATTAAATCTTTTGTTCTAGTTAGCATAATGAAGGCTTTATATGGAGTTAAAGGAAAAAAAAAGTTACCATAGGTTTCATTTCGTATTTTAATGGCTCTAAGATGAATTCTTCATCTTGTGCTACACCATTCACTAGTAGTTTACCTCCTCTTACCTAAAATATGGAACGAATTTAACATCTTGGAAAGATAAATGATGTAGATAATTCTCTTGAAAAAAGGAGGTTAATCATAAATCATAATCTTACCTCAACCCAATCTCCAGCCTTTGCTACAATTCTTTTTATAAATACATCACCAGAACTGTAGCCAAATTCCTACAAGATTATTGATACAAGACAATGAGCAAACAACAAAACACAAAACTAATCAAAGATACTTATAATCAAGAAGTGAAATCGCACCTGAAGAATGGGAGGAGCCTTGAAGATCACAATATCTAAAACTTCTGGCTTCCGAAAGATGTATGAAACCTAAATCAATAACAGGCAAAAACTCAAAATCTTACATACAATCACTATGTGAATTGAAAAGCCAAAATGGCGAAATTGGCAACCATCATTCATATAGTGTGTAATAAGGTTAGAATTGGGATTATACCTTTTCGGCCATTATGCGATCACCCACATCAAGGGTAGGGCTCATGGATGTAGAGGGAATGGATCTTGATTCAGCCAACTGCGATCGGAATAAGATACTGACACTCAAAGCGGTGAAGGCAGCCTTAGCATCATCAGAGCAAACACTTAATAGTTTTGAAAACCAATTGTTCCTCTCAACGATGATTTTGGTACTTGCAACATTGCAGGTTTTCACGCAATCAGTAGTAGTCTGATTGGACTTCGTCGAGCTAGTATCGCCTTTATCAACCTCCGTACTGTTAATCTCGTTACATGGGAGCCACTTCGACCCTTGGAAAAACGAAATCATGGAAGACGCCTTCAACGGCGAAATCCCAAAAACCCCAGAACCACCACCAACGCCACCACTGGTAGCTGTTGACTTTACCAACGAGATCAATCCAACAACGAGGGGAGAAGGTTTGGAGGAGGTCTCAACGCCAAGAAAATCACATGCGAGAGTGGCATACGCCGAAACCGAACACCTTGAACCCGCCGTTGCTGCCAGACCGTACCCGGCGACGGGATCTCGGTCGGGATTCTGGAATATACGAGGACGAGAAAAAACCTCGTGAAAAATTCGGCATGTATTGGATTTTCCGGAGGCGGTGGCTAGGTTTTGGGCCACGTAGCCGGAGTAAGAAACAGTGAATCTGATCGCCATACACGCAATTTTGATTAACAACAAAAAGATTTGGAAAATTGCTTCTTCGGTGATCAACTGTTGTGACGTGAAAATAAAACTCACAAAGAAAGAGATCCCATTGAAAATGAAGGAATCATTGAGATTAGGAGGGTGGGGTGGAATCGAAGGGTAAGATTAGAACAAGAAGGGAAGAATCGGGAGCTGAAAATTGGGGAAAATGATGAAATCGAAAAACCCCAAAGCTAAAAACAACCTGAGATTTCCTCCGGGAAGCGATGGAGAGATCTCAAGGGTGTGGAGACAAAAGAGACTTCCGGTGAAAAAAATTGTGGGTAGGTCTGTGTTCAAAATTGATAGGGGGTTGTGATTCTTTAGGCTTCAAAATTGATAGATTTTTTTTTCGATTCTTTCAAGTTTGAATCAGAAAATGAGAAAGAGTTAGGGAAATCAAGAGTGCAATGCTCGTCCTTGTTAGGTTGAAGATGAAAGATAGATAGAAGATAGAAAAAAAAGGCGGGTTTTCAAAATTTTGGGGATTTCATTTCCCCCCTTGTCTACTAAAAGCGCGTTTCATTAAAATTATAAAGCGACAGGTACAGACGACGCGCATTTAAGATAAAGCGCCCTCCGTGTTTTTAATTTTTTTTCTTGAGACACTAAATTAAGGGCACGCAATAAAGCGTGACGTAAATCCTTAAATTTTTTGGAGAGATGACACTATTTTAAGGGCACGTCCTTTTGCATATCGTTAATTATCGCGTGTCGTAAAAAGCGCGTCATTAAAGGTCTTTTTTCTAGTAGTGGGAGCATCTCAAGGAGCTGCTGGAAGTTCTGAGGCGAGAACGGTTGTATGCCAAGTTCTCGAAATGCAAGTTTTGATCGCTCGGTTATTTATGAGTTTGTTTACTGCCTTTTGTCAATTGTTTATTATTATGTTTCATATTTTGCATGTTTTACTTCCCGAATAATATGATTGTTCAAACTCCACAGTCGCTCGTACTTTTGGAAGTAAGTAGTGAATAAAGACTGTCATGAATTGGATTGCAGATTGTCTAAGGATAGACATAGCAATAAGAATTGTTGCAATGTTCATGAGTACTCAGAGAGTGAGATTTGAGTATTGGATAAACCCACGCTCAGAGTATTACTTCATGGAATTCATCATGAGTAATATTGAGATGATAATATCTATGATCTTGAAACAGAGATATATGAGTTGTAATTTGCAAGTCAGCTATGTATTGGTGATACGAAAACGCATCAGTAACTTGGTGTTATAAAACGTATTATCATGTATGGTTTGATGAGTTAAAGACACAAGCATATGAGTCAATGTTTATTCGTTCCTTTTGCCCTAACGGGAAAAGCAATATCTGTGGGCCCCTCAATGATTTGGTGTTGACTTTTGTGCTGGGCCCAGCTAGGACTAAATTGATGTGTTTGATTAGAAGTCCTATATCATCACAAATCAGAAATCGGGAAACATAGATTCTGGACAAAGAGATTGATTGTATTCCATGTCTTATGTCTAGGGATATCTAGTAGAATGAAGGATCATGTGATCACTTATCTTAGGACACATAACTGACTAGGTCAGAGTTCGACAGCAGCTTTTGTAAGCTACAATTTGTTGGTCAAATTCAGAAGTCATACTAGAAATTATAGTTATAGACTTATCCAAGTGGGAGACTGTTGGATTAGGTGTCTAAGCCCATAACTATAATTAGTATGTACTTGAATTGATAGCAGCACAGTCCTTTTGGGTTGCCCTCAAACCTAGCAACCGGACAAGGAAATTATGAAAGGAGAGATATTAGTTTATTATAAGATTAATAAATTAATATAAATGAATTTATTAATATGCTAAAAGAATAATATATTAATTAGAAATCATTATATTTAATTAATAGTTAGCCAGAAATTAATCAGAATTAATTTTGGGGTTAAAAGTATTAATTATAAGCTGCAGGGACTAGCTTGCAATTATCTAATAGTTGAGTGGAAGGCTCTAGAACCCCCTTGGAAGAGGGTGGACGAAATATATAGGGTAAACCCTAATGATTTCGTCCATGGGGGCTTGGATAAGGCCCTTGGGTTTGCTTAGGCCCTAAGCAAGGAGCATTAGGGTTTTTCCTAAACCCTAGATCCCTCAGCTATATAAGGAGCCTCCTGGTTCACATTTTGGCCACTCCTTCTTTTGAAGAAACCCTAGGCCGAGAATTGCATACTCCCTCCCTCTCTCTCCTTCAAGTTTCCTTCTTGCTAGTTCTTGGGTGTGATTCCATTAGAGGCATTACATTTGTGGTGCTAAGCTTTCAAGAAGATCAAGATCAAGATCAAGAGGATTGTCAATTGTTTGCTATAACAATTGAAAGGTATGTAACTCCTAAACCCTAGTTTGTTATTTTCGAAAATAGCCTCTCTCCTCTAGGGTTCTTGTTTTGCAATTCAAAGTTATATGTTCAATAGTTAAAACATAGATCCAAAGTAGGTTGCATGTGAACTTAGGAATTGTTTTTCTACTTTATTTGTTTTACCTAAAACCCATCAGACACTCCCCGAGGGAGTGGAGGATTTTGTGGTATTTTGTGATGCATCCATCACTGGCTTGGTGGCAGTCCTCATGCAGAGAGGACGGGTGGAAGCCTACGCATCGCGGCATCTGAAGCCGCATGAGATG
This sequence comes from Lactuca sativa, assembly GCF_002870075.4. Taxonomy (NCBI): domain Eukaryota; kingdom Viridiplantae; phylum Streptophyta; class Magnoliopsida; order Asterales; family Asteraceae; genus Lactuca; species Lactuca sativa. The sequence goes on along the minus strand of NC_056626.2, from coordinate 58,961,608 downwards.
AGGTACCCTACGCATGATCTTGAGTTGGGAGCAGTGGTTTTCGCTCTCTAGATTTGGAGACACTATCTGTACGGGGTCCGTTGCACTATATACACGGATCACAAGAGTTTGAAACACATCATGGATCAGCCGAACCTGAACATGAGGCAACGCAGGTGGTTGGATGTGGTCAAGGACTATGATTGCGAGATCCTTTACCATCCTGGTAAAGCGAATGTGGTTGCGGATGCTCTGAGCCGCAAGTCAGCTGGGTCCTCGACCCCAGCCAGGTGTATGAGGATAGCAGTGGATTCCCCACTTGTGGGTTTGATCAGGGATGCTCAGATTGAGGGCATGAGACCAGAGAACTGGAAGTTGGAGAGGATTAAGGGCAAAAGTGCCCGGTTTGTTCAGGATAGCCGCGGATTGATGACCCATTACGGTCGAATTTGGGTTCCGGTGTCTGGAGGGGTCCGACAGACAGTGATGGAGGAGGCTCATAAGTATCGTTTTTCAATTCATCTGGGAGCCACCAAGATGTACCGTGATTTTAGTTCGAGTTATTGGTGCTCGGGCATGAAGCGAGATATCGCTTGGTTTGTTGAGAGGTGCTTGACCTGTAGGATGGTCAAGGCCGAGCACCAGAGGCTGTATGGTAAGTTGCAGCCCCTGGAGATTCCCATGTGGAAATGGGAACGGATCATGATGGATTTCATCACGAAGTTGCCAAAGACGGCAAAGGGTTTCGATGCTATATGGGTCATCATGGATCGATTGACCAAGAGTGCCCATTTCCTAGCTATACGGGAGAGTTCGTCGGCAGAGAAGTTGGCCGACCTATATGTCCGCGAGATTGTCTCTCGCCATGGGGTTCCAGTTTCTATCGTTTCCGATCAAGATGTCAGGTTTACTTCCCGTTTTTGGCAGAAGTTCCACGAGGAACTAGGTACGAGGCTGCATTTCAGCACGACATTCCATACTCAAACTGATGGGCAGAGTGAGCGGACCATTCAGACCCTCGAGGATATGTTGAGGGCGTACGTTATTGATTTCGGTGGGAGTGGGGATTCCCACCTACCGCTTGCAGAGTTTGCCTACAACAACAGCTATCATTCCAGTATTGGTGCCCCGCCTTTCGAGCTGTTGTATGGGCGAAAGTGTAGGACCCCAGTCTGTTGGGGCGAGGTTGGGCACAGAGTGATGGGTCGGACGGAGGTAGTTCTGCAAACTATCGAGATGATACAGCAGATTAGACAGCGACTGCAGACCGCTCAGAGCCAGCAGAAAAGTTATGCCAACCGACGCCGATCTGAGCTGTAATTTTAGGTGGGTGACATGGTTCTTCTGATGGTCTCACCCTGGAAGGGTGTGATCCGCTTCAGGAAGAGGGGAAAATTGGGTCCCCATTACATTGGGCCGCTCAGGATTATGGCCAGGGTTGGCAGGGTGGCTTATAGGCTAGAACTTCTGGAGGAGCTTAGCCGGATCCACAACACATTTCATGTTTCGCAGTTGCGAAAGTGCGTTATGGACCAGGAGGCAGTGGTATCGTTGGATGACATTCAGGTCGATGAGCGCCTGAATTATGTGGAGAGGCCGGAGGCTATTTTTGAAAGGAAAAAGAAGATTCTGCGAAACAAGGAAATACCTTTGGTAAAGGTACAGTTGGAACATCGTAGGGGATCCGAGTGGACATGGGAGTCGGAATCGGAGATGCGCGTGTATTATCCGTCATTGTTTATTCCAACGAACTTCGAGGGCGAAGTCAAGTTCAAGTGGGGGAGAGTTGTAACGCCTCGATTCTTAGGTATTATTTACATAAGAATTATTGGATGAAGCCCTACTCGACGAGTCAGTTGACCTACTCGTCGAGTAGCAGCGGGGTGGGACCGCGTGTTAAGTGACCTACTCGACGAGTCCACCTTGGGACTCGGCGAGTAGGAGCTGGCAGACGAAACCCTATATCTCGGGGTTTGCACCCCTATTTAAAGGAGCCTATGCCTCCTTTGGCCTCTTTGTAGTCTTTGAGAGCCCTTAAAACCCTAATACGCGTGTGTGTGTGTGTGCCATTGTGTGATTGAAGCTTGAAAAGAGGATTTTTGAGAGAGAAGGCTTAGAGGAGAAGGGTGTTGGAGCAAGTGGAGTGTGGGAATCAGCTGTTATCTCAGTCATCATCTTCTGGAGGTACCCAAATCTCCTTTCTTCTTGTGAATCTCTTTTATTTTTGAGTTTTAGGGTTTGTGGTGAAGTATTAAGTTGAAAGGATGAGCTACGGGCTAGATCTGAGATTATAACTTCAAATCTGGACCCTCCTTCGATGATAGAATCATAAAGTTGTTGTATTGGTTGTGATTGAGGTCCCTCTTAGACTTGAAGCTTCATTAAGAACTTAAAGTAGACATTTAGAGCCTTTATAGCCATGCATGCACGTAAAGTTTGCAACTTTACGTGATAAGTATGACCTAGAAGCTTGGATCTGTGATTTGGGGTTGTTGCATGGCTCAAATCAAGTCTGTATGGAAAAAGAACGGAATGGACTCGGCGAGTTGCAAGGTGACTCGGCGAGTCATATGAAGATGGTCGTGAACTCGACGTGTTGGATGAACAACTCGGCGAGTCCGATGAAGATCACCATAAGACTCGACGAGTTGAAGAACAACTCGGCGAGTCGGATGAGTTTTCCCTAGATTATGTATGCGTGTATATCTGTCGAGTTGCAAGGAGGGAACTCGACGTGTGACCTTAAGTTTGATCGAGGATCAAAGGAACTCGACGAGTCACTCCGATGACTCGGCGAGTTGGAATGTACTTCAGGGAACTCGGCGAGTAGCCAAGGGTACTTGGCGAGTTAAAGTCAACATGGACTGTTGACCTTGATTGAGGACTTTGACTTTGACCAGGGATTGACTAGTGGTTTATGGAGTACCTTGTAAGGTTAAGGACTTATGCGTATGATGTACTATAATGATAGGTGGTGGAACCTGTGTCAAGTGATCCGAGAGTTGGAGTTTACCTTTCGTGTCAACATATGCGAGGTGAGTTATCCTTACTATATCGTTAGGGTCTACGGCACCAAGGCAGACCCTTTAGTTGTTACTGTTATGGTATGTTGCATGTGGTTATGATTTGTTAGCTCGGAATCGAGGTAGACAGTATGTTATGCTTTTATGATCCGTAGGGATTGGTGTGTTAGTGACCTGATAGGTCGGTACTCTAGTTACGGGAGAATTCTATGGTTATGATCAGTGAGATAGATATGCTTGATGTTTGTATATGCCAGTATATGATAGCTATGCGCACATGGTTATTTGCTTGTTGGTTGGGTTGAGGCAGTCATGCTTTGTGCTGAAGGCCAACATACCCTATGAGCGGTCTGGGGAGACTGTAGGCCCACGTGGCAGACCAGTCATGCCGAAGGCTCGGGATAGATTCAGACAGACTTTAGGTCAGGTAGGGCGGTCCAGTCAGGCCGATGGCCCAGTATGCATGATGATTGATTGATTATTACTGATATGGTATTGTCAGTGTGGTATTGGTATTTTGGGGGTAGCTCACTAAGCCCTCGGGCTTACAGTTTTTAGTTTATTGTTTCAGGTACTTCAGGAGTCCATGGAAAGGCGAAGGCGTGACCGTACCGCTCCTCATCCTTATGTTATGATTTTTGGGACACTCTGATGGAAAATGATTAGAAAACATTTTGTAAACGATGCTTTACGGTTTTTATTTATGATTGAAAAAGTTTAAATTTGGCGTAAAATTTATGGATGTTACAGAAATTGAAATTGAAAAAGAATATGAAAGAACAACTGAATCAGAGAATGAAAGAACACCAAGTCCACTATTGAAACTCATGTCAGAACAAGATTATTTGTTAAGAAATTCAAAGGTTAGTAATTATTTATAATTTTATTTTAATTATCGATAAATATATTTAATATCTCATCAAATGTTTTTTCTATTGGTTTAACACAAAATTTAATGAAAACAAAGGGAAAGAAAGATGATGAAAAGTACAATATTGAAGATGATGAAAATGATGATGAGGATTAAGGTAACAACTCCGAAGAAATAAAAGATGATCAGAGAAACTTTGAACTTGAAAATAATAAAGTGGTCAGAAGAAAGTTCTCAAAAAGAAAGACAAAACCATCCTACTTAATATGTTCACCGTATATTAAAAAGTTTGTTTCAACAGATAAACTGATAGAAGATGCTGATGTAACAGCCCGGAATTTCAGGTATTTCTTTAAATTATTTTTGGGGCACATTTAGGAGGGGACTCGGCGAGTTGGTGCACGACTCGCCGAGTAGGGCCATGGTCATGGTCGCAGATGCGCGACTGGACTCGACGAGTCCAATAAGGGACTCGGCGAGTCGACGCTGTTCAGCTGAACCCTAGCCGTTTCGATTCTGAACCGTATATAACGATCTTATGGCCGTCATGTCGCGTCTTTTGGCCGGTTGAAGATCCCCTGGGAGTGTGTGAGCATCTGAAGCAAGAAGGAGGATTTGAGAAGGCTTGAAGAGATTGTTAGACAAGGAGGAGCAAGGTGGTGATCAAAGGAATCGAGGACTGGAGGTTTGGAGACACAAGGAACACGTTTCCAGGTAATCTTCGGATCGAAATCCGTAGCTTTTACGTTGTATACGAGTTTAGGGTTTAGGAAACCCATTTAAGGATTTGTTGGATTATATTTTTGTTATAAGTGTTAAAACCCATGTATTAGTATATGTGAAAGTCCAGGAAACCCCACATCTATGTACTTCGAAATCATGCGAAGTACAGGAGACAGCGGGTTGACTGCATGGTGAGGACTCGCCGAGTCCAATGATCAGACTCGGCGAGTAGCTTGAAGATTCACTAGGACTCGCCGAGTTGTTCTTCAGACTCAGCGAGTAGCTTGAAGATCTACAGGAACTCGTCGAGTCGTTCTTCAGACTCGGCGAGTAGTGTCAGGGTGTCTATACTCGTCGAGTTACCCTTTGGACTCGACGAGTCCGGTCAAGGTTGACCGTTGACCTGTATATAACTTAGTAGGGTCAGTGGTCTTGTTTGATAAGATCATTAACAAAGGATGTGGTATTATAGGGAACCTGCGGATTAGCGGATCGTGTGCGAGTAGCCCGAAGAGTTTATAGCTTGCATACTACGAGGTGAGTCTTCTCACTATACTTCACCCGGATGGGTTTGACTGTGAGACCGGAAGGTCGTATGTGTTATATTCATGCTATGTCTAGAGGGGTAGATGCTTTATATGTGATGTGTGCTTATATGTGATGTATGCCTATACGGGCCGGAAGGCAAGACTCTATGTGATAGAAAGAACGGTATGATGTATGATTTATGTGTTATGTGTATTATGTTACATGTGTTATGTTTTATACTATCGTGGGCCGGAAGGCAAAATACTATGGGCCGGAAGGCAATCTAATACGGGCCGGAAGGCGATATATATATTATGGGCCGGAAGGCGATTATATTACGGGCCGGAAGGCAACGTTATGTGGACCGAAAGGTCCGGGCCGGAAGGCGTATGTGGGTAAGTCGTGTACTGGGGAACTCACTAAGCATTTATGCTTACTAGTTGTGTTTATGCGTTTCAGGTACTAGTGATGACCGTGGAAAGGCGCCGGCGTGACACGTACACACTGCCACTGTTGAAGATCCTGGAGATTTATTATTTATATTTTTGAAATAAACTTTGGACAATCCCTTCTGTCGAATAATGATGTTTTGTTTTTAAATGAAAAATTTATTTGAAAAGTTGAACTGTTACAATTGGTATCAGAGCCTTGGTTTGAGGGATTCGGGTGTACTTTCGGGTGCAACTGAACTCAGACCGGGGATTTGAGGAAAAATCTTTTTAATAATAAGGACACAACATTTTATAAACAACAAAGCGGTAAAACAAGGATGGAACAGTGTGTACCTGCAGCCAGCGTCTGAACGGTAAAGGTCCCCAGAACACCTTACAATGTTATGTTATGCACTGAAGTATGAATTGTTATGCATGCTAGACGACTAGGCATTCATGATAGGACTAGAATTGCCTGTTTTGTGATGCCTTAGTCTAGGGAGATTGCTTATATGAGATATTTGGTAGCGTGCAAGTAGATAGTGCATACTAGAGGTAGAGTACTCATGATTCGAGATTTGGGGAGGAAGATTTGGGGCGAATACTGATACGGTGTGGTCGGTAGTATTGGGCCCGTACTATCGAAGGCACCGGATCAGTGGAAGACTCAAATAAGAATCCCTGGAAATCGGAGACTGGGTAGGGCGCGTATCGAGTACAATTGTACTTGGTGGAGTCTCTGATGATTTTATGTTGTATTTCAGAGACATCATGGTTATCACACGCAATGGGGCGGGTTCGAGCGGTGCGAGTGACGATGAGATTCGTCAGATTATTCAGGAGGAGGTAGCTGCGGCGGTCCGGGCTGAGATCCCGGAGATGTTTGGGTCTATTAAGACCACGCTGATGGAGGAGTTTGAGGAGCGGTACGCCGCACTTACTGAAGCTGCAGTTACTGCCGCTACCGCAGCGGTGGCTGCTGCCAGGCCACAAGGGGGTGATTCATTACTATTCAGGGAATTCAGCAACACGAAACCCCCTGAATTTGATGGGACACAGGATCCGATTGCAGCCATGAGGTGGATCGCCGACATCGAGGGGTGCTTCTATACTTGCTCCTGCCCGGAGCACTTGAGGGTACGGTTCGCCTTGAACCAGCTCCGTCTGGGAGCGAAGGATTGGTGGAAGTTCGTGACGACGAACTTCACTCAGGCAGAGATTACGGCGGTGACATGGGAGAGGTTTACGGAGATGTTCAGGGATGAGTACGTTCCCCCGGTAGAGAGGGAGCGATTGATTCAGGAGTTCTTGACCCTTAAGCAGGGTACTGATTCCGTGGCAGTAATCACACGGAAGTTTCATGAGAGGGCAATGTTCTGCCCCGAGCTGGTATCTACGGAGCGGTCGCGGATGAGCCGTTATTTGGGTGTTTTGAAGAGGGAGATCCGGGAGTTTGTGTCAAACTCCACCTATCGTACTTTCACTGAGCTTCAGGCGAACGCCAGGAAGAGTGATATCGAGTTAGAGACTCAAGCGAGGGAGGAGGCTGAGTCTCGGCAGGTGGATCGACGGCCGGCCCAGTCTCAGCCGGCAGCCAAGCGGACTAAGTTCGCTGATTCGAGGAGGGGAGGTTCGAAGGGTCGCACTTGCGCGAAGTGCGGCAAGAGTCACGAGGGGGCGTGTCGAGTTGGTGGTTGCTACAAGTGTGGCAAAGAGGGACATATTGCCAGGGATTGCCCTAAGGGGTTTATGGTTTGCTTTCACTGCAACCAGACAGGCCATCGGAAGGCCGAGTGCCCGCAACTTCGTCAGGGAGCTACACCTACTACCCGGACTACTGAGACCCGACCGGTGAAGGTTGAGGCCCCGAGGGCTCGCGGGAGAGCCTTTCAGCTGACTGCGGAAGAGGTCCGCGCTGCGCCCGATGTTGTGGCAGGTATGTTATCATTCATGTATTTAATTAAAGGTCGAAATGTTATGCTTATGTTAATGTATGTGTAGGTACTTTCCTTGTGAACTCTATGCCTGCTCTAGTATTATTTGATTCGGGTGCGAGTAGATCGTTTGTATCGTTAGCTTTTAGTCAGCACATCGGCATTAGTCGTGAGCCGTTAAGTCGGCCTTTGAGCGTTTCCATTGCGGCTGAGAGGGTGATTTGTGCTACGGAGGTTCTTCGGGGATGTGTGCTGGAGATCTTCGGGGTCGCGTTTCCGATTGACCTAATTCCTATTGCGATGGGTGATGTCTGTGTTATCGTAGGCATGGACTGGTTGAGCCGATTCAGCGCTGTCATCGACTGCGAGCGTCAGTTGGTGACTATACGAGACCCTAGTGGGGGAGTTCTTACGGTGTACGGCGAGGGTATCCGTTCGAGATCAGCTTTCTGTTCGGCCGCTAGGGCGAGGCAATGCCTACAGCGGGGATGTAACGGCTTTGTGGCGTATGTGTTGGATACGCGGAAGAGTTCCGAGAGACCGAAGACATTGAAGGAGGTTCCAGTGGTGCGCGAGTTTCCAGATGTTTTTCCCGAAGATTTGCCGGGAATACCTCCTGCGAGACAAGTGGAGTTTGGTATCGATCTAGTTCCAGGGGCTGCGCCTATTGCGAAAGTGCCTTATCGTCTTGCACCTCCAGAGATGCAAGAATTGTCCTCGCAACTTCAAGAGTTGCTGGGGAAGGGGTTTATTCGGCCGAGTAGCTCGCCGTGGGGAGCACCGATTCTGTTCGTCAAAAAGAAGGATGGTTCACACCGGATGTGTATCGATTACCGGGAGCTGAACAAGGTGACAGTTAAGAATCGCTATCCGTTACCGAGGATCGATGATCTATTTGATCAGTTACAAGGGGCATCTTGGTTTTCCAAGATTGATTTGAGATCAGGGTACCATCAGGTGAGAGTGCGGGATGAGGACGTTCAGAAGACAGCCTTTAGGACGCGGTATGGGCATTACGAGTTCGTGGTGATGCCTTTTGGGCTCACCAATGCCCCAGCAGTGTTCATGGATCTCATGAACAGGGTATGCAGGCCGATGCTGGATCGGTCTGTGATTGTATTCATCGACGACATTCTGGTATATTCGCGGTCGAGGGAACAGCATGAGGGACATTTGAGGGAGGTCCTTGAGGTACTGAGGTCGGAGAAGCTATATGCAAAATTCTCCAAATGTGACTTCTGGTTGCGGGAAGTTCAATTTCTGGGGCACGTTGTAAATCAGGCAGGGATATTGGTCGATCCGGCCAAGGTGGAAGCGGTAATGAGATGGGAGGCACCGAAGTCACCTTCGGAGATCAGGAGCTTCCTTGGGTTGGCAGGGTACTATCGAAGGTTCATTAGGGACTTCTCCAAGATCGCGGTGCCACTTACCAAATTGACCCGAAAGGGTGTTACATTTTCATGGGGACCCGAGCAGCAGACTTCCTTCGAGACACTTCGTCAGAGACTGTGCGAAGCACCAGTACTGGCTCTTCCGGAAGGGATGGAGGACTTTGTCGTATATTGCGACGCATCGATTTCGGGACTGGGTGCAGTGTTGATGCAGAGGGGCCATGTGATAGCCTATGCATCGAGGCAGCTGAAGCCTCACGAAGCGAGATACCCCACGCATGACTTAGAGTTGGGGGCAGTAGTGTTCGCCCTCAAAATTTGGCGTCACTACCTGTACGGGGTTCGTTGTACCATATACACGGACCATAAGAGTTTGAAGTATTTGATGGATCAACCCAACCTAAACATGCGTCAGAGGAGATGGTTAGACGTGGTTAAGGATTATGACTGTGAGATCCTATACCACCCAGGCAAGGCTAATGTGGTAGCCGATGCATTGAGTCGTAGGGCGGAGGGTACTTCATTGCGGGACGTATGTTTGAGATTGACGGTGATGACTCCGGTGTTAGATGCTATCCGTGGGGCACAGGCCGAGGTTGTGAAGTCGGGAATGCAGAAACAGGAGCGGGTCGTCGGGTTGATTTCAGAGTTTGTTACGGATGGGAGGGAACTTCTGACATTTCGGGGTCGAATCTGGGTGCCATTTGTGGGAGGTACGCGTGTTACTTTGATGGAGGAGGCACATAGATCGAAATTCTCGATCCATCCCGGTGCCACGAAAATGTATCTGGATTTGAAAAAGGAGTACTGGTGGCCTTGCATGAAGAGAGACGTTGCCTGGTTCGTTGAGAGGTGTTTGACCTGCCGTAAAGTTAAGGCCGAGCACCAGAGACCGCACGGTAAGTTGCAACCTTTGGAGATTCCTGAGTGGAAGTGGGATCAGATCACGATGGATTTCATCACCAAATTGCCGAAAACTGCCAGAGGAGTCGATACGATATGGGTGATTGTGGATAGGCTAACAAAGAGTGCACACTTCCTTGCCATTAGTGAAAGTTCATCAGCAGAGAAGTTGGCAGAGTTGTACGTGAGAGAGATAGTATCTCGGCATGGAGTGCCGACCTCGATTGTTTCGGATTGCGATGTACGTTTCACTTCCAGGTTCTGGAAGAAATTTCATGAGGAGTTGGGTACTAAGCTGCATTTTAGTACCGCATACCATCCCCAGACCGACGGTCAGAGCGAACGGACGATTCAGACATTGGAAGACATGCTTAGAGCGTGTGTGTTAGACTTCGGGGGTAGCTGGGATGCGCATCTGCCATTAGCTGAGTTTTCCTACAACAACAGCCATCATTCGAGCATAGGTATGCCACCTTTTGAGTTGTTGTATGGTAGGAGGTGCCGGACTCCCATTTGTTGGGGAGAAGTGGGACAGAGAGTGATGGGCAGTACAGAGATTGTACTTCAGACGACCGAACAGATTCAGCGAGTGAGGCAGAGGTTATTGACCGCCCAGAGCCGACAGAAGAGTTATGCGGACAGACGCCGATCCGAGCTCGAATTCCAGGTCGGCGACTTCGTTCTTCTAAAGGTTTCTCCTTGGAAAGGGGTAATTCGGTTCAGGAAGAGGGGCAAACTGGGGCCCCGGTTCATAGGTCCATTTCGGGTAATTGCAAGGATAGGTCGGGTAGCTTATCGGTTGGAGTTGCCAGCGGAGCTGAATCAGATTCACAATACCTTCCACGTGTCGCAGCTGAGGAAGTGTATAGCCGATGAGGCAGCTGTGGTTCCGTTAGAAGATATTCAGGTAGATGCGAGCCTGAATTACGCCGAGAGACCAGTAGCTATCAGGGATCGGAAGATCAAGGTTCTACGGAACAAGGAGATACCTCTGGTGTTGGTTCAGTGGCAACATCGGAAAGGATCGGAGATGACTTGGGAGCCGGAAAGAGAAATGCGGGAGCAACATCCGGAGTTATTCGCAGAATGAGAGACTTCGAGGGCGAAGTCTAATTCTAGTGGGGGAGAGTTGTAACAGCCCGGAATTTCAGGTATTTCTTTAAATTATTTTTGGGGCACATTTAGGAGGGGACTCGGCGAGTTGGTGCACGACTCGCCGAGTAGGGCCATGGTCATGGTCGCAGATGCGCGACTGGACTCGACGAGTCCAATAAGGGACTCGGCGAGTCGACGCTGTTCAGCTGAACCCTAGCCGTTTCGATTCTGAACCGTATATAACGATCTTATGGCCGTCATGTCGCGTCTTTTGGCCGGTTGAAGATCCCCTGGGAGTGTGTGAGCATCTGAAGCAAGAAGGAGGATTTGAGAAGGCTTGAAGAGATTGTTAGACAAGGAGGAGCAAGGTGGTGATCAAAGGAATCGAGGACTGGAGGTTTGGAGACACAAGGAACACGTTTCCAGGTAATCTTCGGATCGAAATCCGTAGCTTTTACGTTGTATACGAGTTTAGGGTTTAGGAAACCCATTTAAGGATTTGTTGGATTATATTGTTGTTATAAGTGTTAAAACCCCTGTATTAGTATATGTGAAAGTCCAGGAAACCCCACATCTATGTACTTCGAAATCATGCGAAGTACAGGAGACAGCGGGTTGACTGCATGGTGAGGACTCGCCGAGTCCAATGATCAGACTCGGCGAGTAGCTTGAAGATTCACTAGGACTCGCCGAGTTGTTCTTCAGACTCGGCGAGTAGCTTGAAGATCTACAGGAACTCGTCGAGTCGTTCTTCAGACTCGGCGAGTAGTGTCAGGGTGTCTATACTCGTCGAGTTACCCTTTGGACTCGACGAGTCCGGTCAAGGTTGACCGTTGACCTGTATATAACTTAGTAGGGTCAGTGGTCTTGTTTGATAAGATCATTAACAAAGGATGTGGTATTATAGGGAACCTGCGGATTAGCGGATCGTGTGCGAGTAGCCCGAAGAGTTTATAGCTTGCATACTACGAGGTGAGTCTTCTCACTATACTTCACCCGGATGGGTTTGACTGTGAGACCGGAAGGTCGTATGTGTTATATTCATGCTATGTCTAGAGGGGTAGATGCTTTATATGTGATGTGTGCTTATATGTGATGTATGCCTATACGGGCCGGAAGGCAAGACTCTATGTGATAGAAAGAACGGTATGATGTATGATTTATGTGTTATGTGTATTATGTTACATGTGTTATGTTTTATACTATCGTGGGCCGGAAGGCAAAATACTATGGGCCGGAAGGCAATCTAATACGGGCCGGAAGGCGATATATATATTATGGGCCGGAAGGCGATTATATTACGGGCCGGAAGGCAACGTTATGTGGACCGAAAGGTCCGGGCCGGAAGGCGTATGTGGGTAAGTCGTGTACTGGGGAACTCACTAAGCATTTATGCTTACTAGTTGTGTTTATGCGTTTCAGGTACTAGTGATGACCGTGGAAAGGCGCCGGCGTGACACGTACACACTGCCACTGTTGAAGATCCTGGAGATTTATTATTTATATTTTTGAAATAAACTTTGGACAATCCCTTCTGTCGAATAATGATGTTTTGTTTTTAAATGAAAAATTTATTTGAAAAGTTGAATTGTTACAGCTGAAATAAAAGTCTCAAACCGCATATTTGTAAGGATTGGATCTCCAAGGTAAAGATTGAATTTTTATTTATTTTAACTAAAACATTTAAAATTTAAATGTGGATAATTATTTAATATCTAATAATTCATTATTTTATAATAAAAAACAGTGAAAAGGCATTTGAGTTGAAGAAAGGTATTGTGGTTCTTAGAGAGATGATTACAACTTTGCAGCCAAAGTTGAATATTCATCAAAATGTAATTGATGCATGGATTCAGGTTTTAAACTTTGAAGAAAAAAGTTCTCCAAAAAACAAATGCAAAGATACTTCTTTGATACAACAATAATGGTAAGTTTCTAATAAATATTATTCATATCATCAAAATTAAAATCTTAGATTTATCTATCTATCTATCTATATATATATATATATATATATATATATATATATATATATATATATATATATATATATATATATATAGACTTCAAGCGTGTATGATAGAAAAGGACCTTTAATTGAAAGATTTGAAGAATTTGAAAGAAAAATAAAAGAAGCAATGAAATATCAGAAAGAACTAATCACATTTAAAGAGTTTGATTTGGTAATATATATATATATATATATATATATATATATATATATATATATATATATATATATATATATATGAATCATATGTGATCACATGTAATTTACATGTAAAATAACAATTAAATCACATATGAATTACATATGATTCACATGTAAACCATAAGTGAATCAAATATGAATTACATGTGATTCAGATGTAAATCACAAATGACATATATATGCATTAAATTATATTTGAATGTCATATCATTAACATATTAATCATATTTTATAAAAATAGGTATTTTCCCTATTGTATGTGATAAACACTACTGCCTCATATGTGTTGATTTAAAAGAAAAACAAATTGATGTCATGGACAACAATTTGACAACATCAAAGATACTAACTTATTTTGGTGATGCAATTGGTGAATTGGTAAGAAATATAAATTTATATATTAAATTTAATATGAAAAATAATTTTAATTTCATTTATTTATTTTCAAAGAAATTACTCTTCAGTAGATACCTATTGAATGTAAATCACAAATCAGTCTTACAAATACAAAATGTTGAGGCAGAAAAATTGAGAATGAATTGGAGGAGTATGAACAATGACGTTAATTATGGTGTATTTCTCATGGGACATATGAAAGTCTATATAGGTGATCGTACAGGGGAATTGGAATTGTGGAATTCATAAAAAATCATTAAAAAAACTATAACAATCAATTAGATGACATGAGAGTGAAATATCTTACAAAGATTTTGTTGTGTGAGATAAATATTCACAGGAAAAAATTATACAGCAGTCTGCAGTATTTGCAAAAAAAAATCTGATGAACAGATAAAATCTCTTTTGGAAAAGGGATGGAAGAAAAAAGATGGAAGGATACTTTGAGATTAAAAATGATGAAACTTTATGTCTTTGAAGTGTAATCTGTGGAATTAAAATCAATATTTTTTTATTATTGTTATTTTTTTTTCTAAATTTATGAAGTAACTAACTCTAATGAGATCATAATATGAAACTCATTAAAACTTTTGTTATTACTTATGAAACTTGATATTTGACTTTTGATTGTATAATTTGGAAAAATTTGATTAGCGTTTAAATAAAAAATGTATCATTAAAAATTTCATAATTTAAAGTTACAAGTCATTGTATATCTATATAGTTTCATTGTTTTCTTAAAATAAAATATTATGATAGATTACATAAAATATGTTAATATTTTATTCAAATAATAATAATAATAATAATAACAATAATAATAATAAATTATCATGTCTGATCAATCAGCGCGTTCTCTAATGTCAACAAGGCAAGTACATGGAGATGTAATGTCAAAAGACATATATTCACCAATTTTTGAGATGGACCAGAGAGTTAAAACTATTGATTATAGTGAAAATCCATTTGATTTGTAAATACCATCTACTATAGTTTTCATTATATAAATTATATTTATTAAAAATATAATTTTAAAAATATGTTTATTTATATAATTGTTACATATATATTTGCTTAATACTTAACACGTCATACAAAATTATAAATATAAATACAACTAAAGGTATAATGAACTATAAATAAAAAATAAAAATATAATACAATTTGTAGCATTAAATCATTTTTTATTCAAATCTTAAATTGTAACATCGAAATTTTTCAAAAAACTTTTCACATTTTAAAAACATATTTTCATTCATAAACATTATAAAATCTCATCGCTTCACATATCAATCCAAATAACACATCCCAAGATCATAATGTATAAAAACTCATCGTGTGTGTACTGATAATGTCGGCGCCTTCCCGCGATCCTCACTGGTACCTAAAACACATAACACCAGACACTGTAAGTATGGATGCTTAGTGAGTTCCCCAAAATATCACATGCAACACATATTAGCCACTCGAGGCTATAACTCTGTATGACCCTCTGGTCAAAGTGTCTTAGTGGGACCCTCTAGTCCCAAAACTTTGTGGACCCTCTGGTCCTAACTCTGTGGACCATTCGGTCCTAACTCTGTAGACTCTGAATCACATATAGCACAGAATCACATAGATAACACATAGCATACAATATGATCTGTCACATAACTCTAATTACCACTCTAGGTAAAGTATAGTGAGAAGACTCACCTCGGGTAACTCGGTAAACCTCGAACTCTGAAATACTACACTTGCCTCCGCCTAATCACATAAATAAATACTCTAATTAATACAACTTCTAAAGGCTAGGCTAACCCTTCTCTATAAGCTCTCCAATAAGGGTTAAAGACCATTCTACCCCTCTAATGGCTCATAAGTCCAAACACTGACTAAACCCTAAAAGTCAACAAAAGTCAACGGTCAAAATGTTAAGGCAGAAAAATTGAGAATGAATTGGAGGAGTATGAACAATGACGTTAATTGTGGTGTTTTTCTCATGAGACATATGAAAGTCTATATAGGTGATCGTACAGGGGAATTGGAATTGTGGAATTCATAAAAAAATCATTAAAAAACTATAACAATCAGTTAGATGACATGAGAGTGAAATATCTTACAAAGATTTTGTTGTGTGAGATAAATATTCACAGGAAAAAATTATACAGCAGTCTGTAGTATTTGCAAAAAAAATCTGATGAACAGATAAAATCTCTTTTGGAAAAGGGATGGAAGAAAAAGGATGGAAGGATACTTTGAGATTAAAAATGATGAAACTTTATGT
The DNA here is from genome assembly GCF_002870075.4 of Lactuca sativa. Taxonomy (NCBI): domain Eukaryota; kingdom Viridiplantae; phylum Streptophyta; class Magnoliopsida; order Asterales; family Asteraceae; genus Lactuca; species Lactuca sativa. Next base: position 58,945,856 of record NC_056626.2, on the reverse strand, counting down.
CTTTGAAGTGTAATGTGTGGAATTAAAAGCATTATTTTTTTTTTATTATTGTTATTTTTTTTCTAAATTTATGAAGTAAGTAACTCTAATGAGATCATAATATGAAACTCATTAAAACTTTTGTTATTACTTATGAAATTTGATATTTGACTTTTGATTGTATAATTTGGAAAAATTTGATTAGCGTTTAAATAAAAAATGTATCATTAAAAATTTCATAATTTAAAGTTAGAAGTCATTGTATATCTATATAGTTTCAATGTTTTCTTAAAATAAAATATTATGATAGATTACATAAAATATGTTAACATTTTATTCAATTAATAATAATAATAATAATAATAATAATAATAATAATAATAATAAATTATCATGTCTAATCAATCAACGTGTTCTCTAATGTCAACAAGGCAAGTACATGGAGATGTAATGTCAAAAGACATATATTCACCAATTTTTGAGATGGACCAGAGAGCTGAAACTATTGATTATAGTGAAAATCCATTTGATTTGTAAATACCATCTACTATAGTTTTCATTATATAAATTATATTTATTAAAAATATAATTTTAAAAATATGTTTATTTATATAATTGTTACATATATATTTGCTTAATACTTAACACGTCATACAAAATTATAAATATAAATACAACTAAAGGTTTAATGAACTATAAATAAAAAATAAAAATATAATACAATTTGTAGCATTAAATCATTTTTTATTCAAATCTTAAATTGTAACACCGAAATTTTTCAAAAAACTTTTCACATTTTAAAAACATATTTTCATTCATAAACATTATAAAATCTCATCGCTTCACATATCAATCCAAATAACACATCCCAAGATCACAATGTATAAAAACTCATCGTGTGTGTACTGATCATGTCGGCGCCTTCCTGCGATCCTCACTGGTACCTGAAACACATAACACCAGACACTGTAAGCATGGATGCTTAGTGAGTTCCCCAAAATATCACATGCAACACATATTAGCCACTCGAGGCTATAACTCTGTATGACCCTCTGGTCAAAGTGTCTTAGTGGGACCCTCTAGTCCCATAACTTTGTGGACCCTCTGGTCCTAACTCTATGGACCATTCGGTCCTAACTCTGTAGACTCTGAATCACATATAGCACAGAATCACATAGATAACACATAGCATACAATATGCTCTGTCACATAACTCTAATTACCACTCTAGGTAAAGTATAGTGAGAAGACTCACCTCGGGTAACTCGGTAAACCTCGAACTCTAAAATACTACACTTGCCTCCGCCTAATCACATAAATAAATACTCTAATTAATACAACTTCTAAAGGCTAGGCTAACCCTTCTCTATAAGCTCTCCAAGAAGGGTTAAAGACCATTCTACCCCTCTAATGGCTCATAAGTCCAAACACTGACTAAACCCTAAAAGTCAACAAAAGTCAACGGTCAACCTTTGACCCGACTCGTCGAGTGCACTTGGGCGACTCAGTGAGTTCAAGCGGGTCCTCTGAGGCCTTCTAGCCTCTCTTGGCTCGTCGAGTCATCCTTCCACTTGACGGGTTCCTCCTGTCACGAATCGCGGGGCAACCCCGACTCGACTCGTCGAGTCCACTTATGAACTCAGCGAGTTGCCTCCATGATCATACTCAAATGACCTTCTAAGGTCAGATCTGTTTCTCTAATCCATAGATCTAACCTTCCCAAGCATAATAATCACGTAAAGGTCGAATCTTGGTACACATGCAACAACCCCAAAGCTTCCTTTGGTGAAATAACTACTAAAAGGGAAACCTAAGTTCATTTCCTCCATGAAACCACATAAAGCAGGTTGGCTAAGGCTCTCTGGACCTCAAAAGGTCCGGATCCAAAGTCTATCACTCAATGGGACAGCATAAGCATCAAATCAAGCCAATAAAGGGTATAGAAAACCCTAAAATTCAAGGATCTCATACTAAACAGAAAAAGGGATCGATTTTCTACCTCAAAGTTGTAGATCCAAGCTGGAAACCCACTGAAATGCAATCCTCTTAACCTCCCTTTGCTGGAACACTTTCTCCTTCGCAAAAATCACACCAAAAATGATCAAAAAGGCTCAAAGTCTCTCACAACTCGCTCACAATCGCTAGGGTATCTCTCTCTGGACTCATAGCCGCAAATGGAGGCCATAAAGGCCTTTAAATAGGGCACAGACCCCAAGAATTAGGGTTTCAATCCACAGTGCGGAATCGTCGAGTCCACCCTTTCCGACTCGTCGAGTCCGTTCATTAATCCAGTCAGCAGTCGCGGTCCTACTCGTCGAGTCCCTCTCTTTTTCTCAAAAATAAAATGATAAAATATAATACCTAGAAATACGGATGTTACATAAATATTATTAAAAAGATAAGATGAAAGTGCAGGTTTGTATTTTTGTAATTAAATGAAAAAAATGAATACAAATCTAAAACAATTTATAAAACAAGGGGCTAATACTGTAAATGCAAACAAAACTGAATTTTCATATCACATAAAAGCGTTTTTTTTCATTTTTTTTCATTTAGGGTTCTAAAGTTATAAAAAGGGTTTCCTTCGTATTTCAAAAGCTAGCGATTCAAACAAAATCATGTCTTCAGAACAACATTCAAGTGATTTACCTCTTTCAAATAAAATTTCGAAGAAAATCAATCAACCCTGTGCTTCTACAAAGCGTTGTATAACTTCGAAGAAGGTCGATCAACACTATAATTCTTCAAATGGTTACAAAAGATCGAAGAAAATTGATCAACAAGATACTTCTTCAAAACGTTATACTCTAAATATGAAAGATAATTTAGCATTTTTACATAATTTTTGTATATGTTTTTGGTTTTCTGAAAAGGAAGTAATAACCCTAATTAGTATTACTTGTTCTAATACAAGAAATTGGTATAAGCCTATCATTGAAACTTTCTTTGATTTTATTTTTGGTAGAAGAGAGGATGTTGACATTGATATGATGGAACCTTAAGTTCTTTCATGGTTTTTCAGCTTCTTATGATATCTCCGAAATCAACAAACCAAACATGTCATAAATTTTTTTCATTTAGAAAATAAAAAATTTATCATCAATAACAAGAATTGATGATAAATTTATCATCAATAACATGTGATAACAAGAATTGCACTATCGATACATGCTTCAAAGGCACCAAGTGATGCATCAATAACAAGAGTTGCAGCATCTGCTTGTGTTGACCCTGATATCATGTTTGGGACAAAATTTTTATGCACTGGTGAATCCAACACCACAACATCGTATTTGTTTGAGTTGAAAAAGGAAACTCCAACTGTCATTGTTATCCCTCTTTCTCGTTCTTCAGCACTCTCAACTAATGCCCATGCATAAGTAAACGAACCTTTCTTCTGATTTTTTAAATAAAAAATTAGCACTCTCAACATTCTTTCATACCTGTAACTTAGCCTCATTTTCAAATATATGCATTTGTTTCTGAGATATTTGTCCCAAAAGGTGTAAAAGCCTTCCTGAAAGTGTTGACTTTCCAGAATCTAAATTAAAAATTTTGATTTGGAATACATGCAACTTTATATATGAATGACATGCGATTCAAGAGTAATTTACATGTGATTCACTTTCTAAATCATATATGAATTACATATGATTCACATGTAAATCGCATATGAATTACATGTGATTAACATGTAAATCAGATGCAATTTATATACGAATGACATGTGATTCACTTGTAAAATACATACAAGTTACATGTGATTCACACGTAAATCACATATGAAATAACATTTGAATAGGATTTGACAAATTAAGTCAAATAATCAACTTTTACTTGTAGTAATAATTTATAATGTTTTGTTTGTTTAAATGCTTTTTGTTTATTATAGAATGCCATTAATAAGGTATTGTCTAATTATGTGAAAAAATGTAAATAAATAACAGTAAATACTTTTCATTTAATCACATGTGAATATGTACTTATATGAAAATTTGTTAATGAAATTTAGTAAATACAACCCTATGTGTATAATCATTTTAATCTATAACTTATCTAATAATTTCTTTGTTTTTTATTTAAAAAAATATACTATTAATTTCATTATTACAAATAATATTTTTTTGCAGGTTCTTTGAATGCTAATGTTGGAAAGAGAAAGAGAAGTGATATTGATAAACAAAACTGTTTTTTGAAAAAGAATAGCCCAAAATAAAAAAAGAAAAAAAGTTATCCAAAGATAGTTTTGGCTGAAAAAGAAAATCATTTCAAAACAATATGTAAGAGGTCATCACCAAAATCATTGCTTAAAATTATAAAGAAACTTAGTTTGGAGCAGAAGAATTGTGTTAAAGAAATGGGATTTAAAAGCTTATCGAAATTGGAACTTGATGAGTTGCCTTCATCACTTGGTTTATTTGTTGTTATAAGCTTTGATATAGAGAAAAAGGTACTAAAAGTTATAAATGGAGAAATTAAGGTTGGCAGACAAAGTGTGAATGAGATGCTTGGAATTCCAATGGGTGACCAAAAAGTGGAAGACCTTAGTTTTCGACTTGTAGAAGATGAATGTTACAGCAAATGGATATCCCAATTTCATAAAGTAGAAAACATTAGATTGAATGATACCACAAATGCAATTATATCATCAAAAGAGGCTGATTTCAACTTCAAACTCAATTTCATTGTTCTGTTTTGCAACACTCTAGTTGAAAGTACACCTGCAGGTAAAATCAATCAGAATATATTAAAGAAGATTTCAAGCACCACATATTTTTCAAAAATTGACTGGTGTAGTTACACAATTGACTCATTGATTAATAACACAAGGTCATATGTATCCCACAATTGTAAAGGGTAGTTATATGGTCCACTGACATACTTGCTAGTAATATTTCTTTATTTAAAATATTATTTTAAATTTTTTACTATAACATACAAATTTGACTATATTCTTTTTATGCAGCTATTATATGTTGACCATGTTCAATTCAATGAAGAAAATGATTTACGATTACGTCCAGCAATAAAAAATTGGGATTCTATCAAAATGAAAAAAAAAAAAAAAAGAGAAACTAGCGAAATGAAAGTTGGAATGTTTGGAACAGGAAAAATTCTTGAAAGATTGCAAAATATAACAGATAAAAAGATTGAGGCAAAAATCTATAAAAACTTTATTAAAAAAATAGTTATATATAAATAAATATTAATGCAAAATATACATACTTATATATATTTGTTTTCATAATCAGATGTGAAATAATATACATATATGTACATGTTTTTATTTTACACATGATTATTTGTCAACTTTGACAAAAACTTTTGAAAGTATTTGTATCAACATTTGAAGAAGCAAAAGAAAATTTTCAGCAAAATGAAGATTTAAAAAAATGGGGAAAAGTGTTATATGAATTTGATTTAGTTAAAAAAGGTAGAGTGCATCACAAAATTTACAATAAAGATGGAGAACCTGACAATTTGGAAATTACTCAAAAAGTTCAAACAACTTTGGAAAATCAACATCTTCAAAAAGCACGTGTTCAGGTCGAGCATAGAATTCAAGGAGAAAGACTTCGTAAACTTCTGAATGATTTGAGACAATCAAATTACAGTGAGCAAGATATCATTTCGATTCTTAATATCACCAAAGAACAACTTAAGGAATTTGATGACTTCTTTCAAAAATCAAAAGAAATCCCAAAGGTATATTTTTAAAGTTCAGAGTAAAATTTAAATTCTAATAACATAACTAACATCTATTTTTTTTCTATACTAGAATATGTCAGAAAAAGGAATTGGTGAAGAAGAAAAAAAGGAAGATAATGAGGTCGATAACAAAGAGCATGTGGATTACACAAATGAGGTCCATAAGACAGAGGAAGGAAGATCTAGAAAAACTTCTAAAATGATCAGAACTAGAAAAACTTCTGAAAGGATCACTGAGAACAAGTTAAAAAAAATTGTAATAGAAAAAAAAAGGAATATGAATGTCTAAAAACAAAGCTCTTGTTATCCAGTAGAATGTTAGGATTTAATTAATTATATGGGCTATTTTGGCAAAAATTTTAGTATGCACTTTATTTTGTAAAACACTACAATGACTAAGTTTAACAATTTTTGGTAAATTATGCAAGTTTTGCTAATATATGTTGTGTTATCATCATCTTGAAAATTGCTAATACATTTGTGATTTACATGTGAATTACATGTGGTTTACATGTAAATTCACAAGTAATTCACTTGTGATTTACATGTGATTCACTTGTGATTTACATGTGATTCACTTGTCATTTACATATGAATCAGATGTAATTCATATGTGAATTACGTCTTATTTAACTACATCAATATTTCCTTAGTAACCTCCCCAATACCTAACACACATTAAAAGAAATCATACTATTATTTCAATACATATTAGAATCCCATATACCCCGTTCGGTAGTGGTGAATTGATATGCTTTCAAGTTTCAGATGCTAACCAATTCAGGGAGGTGAATTACATGTAAATTACAAGTGAATTACTTGTGAATTTACATGTAAATCACATGTAATTCACATATATTTCACTTTGTAATTCACATGTAAATCACAAATGTATTTACATATGAAAAAATGTATTCACATGTAATTCATATGTCCCCCTCGCCATTAGTATATGTAATTCATATGAATTACATGTAGTTCACATATATTTCACTTTTGTAATTCACATGTAAATCACAAAATGTATTAGCAATTTTCAAGATGATGACAACACAATATAAATACAAGTAAGTTGGATTCAGTTCATGCTTCAATGTACAAAATTGGTTTAAATTGCATTACAGGTCTCTGCCATCATCTTCATGTTAATGTTTGTGTGTTTTTTGTTGGACTTGTAATTATATACTAGTTTTAGGCTAAACATGATTGTGATTATCAACATTTGGTTGTATAACAATCTAAAATTGTCATCTTCTATCTCACACTATAGCCAATACACCTTTGAAGAAACTTAGATCACTATCTTCCTTATTTTAGATGGAAGTCTGGACGTTTTTTTTGTATATGTAATTCATATGAATCACATGTGATTCACATGTAAATTATAAGTGAATTACTTGTGAATTTACATGTAAATCACATGTGATTCACATGTAATTCACATATGAATTACATGTAATTCACATATATTTCACTTTGTAATTCACATGTAAATCACAAATGTATTAGCTATTTTCAAGATGATGATAACACAATATATATTAGCAAAACTTTGTAATTCATATGATTTCTTTTAATGTGTGTTAGGTATTGGGTACAAGGGATTCTAAGATGTATTGAAATAATAATATAATTCTCATATCTTCACATCAATATTTTCATATTTTCTTCAATTTATCATTTTTCAACTCTTCAAATATTAACCACAACTTCCTTCCAAATGTACAAGAAAATTAAAAACAAAAAACAATTGCTCAATTCAAAAACACTCACAAAAATTCATGTGATTTACATATGAATTACATGTGATTCATATATGAATTACATGTGATTTACTAATGATTTACATGTGAATACATTTTTTCATATGTAAATACATTTGTGATTTACATGTGAATTACAAAGTGAAATATATGTGAATTATATGTAATTCATATGTGAATTACATGTGATTTACATGTGAATTACATGTTATTTACATGTAAATTCACAAGTAATTCACTTGTAATTTACATGTGAATCACATGTAATTCATATGTGATTCACTTGTGATTTACATGTGAATCACATCTTATTACATGTGAACTACATCTTATATACATGTGATTCATATGTGATTCACTTGTGATTTACATGTGAATTACATCTTATTTACATGTGAATCACATGTAATTCATATGTAAATCACATATGAATTACATGTGATTCACATGTGAATTTACATGTAAATCACATGTAATTCATATGTGAATTACATCTTATTTAACCACCAAACTACCACCATCAAATCTTCATATACATATATAATTCTCATCTAATAAAACATATACAATATAATAAAACCATCAACATATTAGACAATCTTCTCTCTGAAACACCTCACAAGCTTTTGTCTAATGTTTATGAAACCTGAATCAAATTTCTCATATAATGATTTCAATAATCAAAATACATATTAACAAACCTGAAGATCATAGCAATTTTAGTAAAGATCATAGCCAATGAATCTGAACATCGCCTTTAATCATATGATTAATGAAAACATAAAAGATAAAAAGAAAATAATTAATTGCAATTGCTAACAGCTGAAATGAAACCCGAAGATCGCCTTTAATCATAGTGAAAACATTAGTAAATAGATCATTAACATACAATGGTTATGCATTTACAAAAGGATAAAGGTAAACAACAGCTAAACATCACAATAACATCAACAAGAAAAATATTTGTTGGGTTTGGTTTTACATAAAAACAATTTCCACCATCATTCTACACACTACCGTAAAAACAAACTTAAAAAACTTTTACTACTACTACTACTACTTTCTTTCTTCACATCATATGTTAGACACTCAATTCCTCGATTCCTGTTTGCATAATATCCATGTAAGTTGAGACGACAAGACTATTGCTCGAGTAAATGGTGTCTAACCAACTACTCTGGTATTCACATTGCTGAAATGCTCTCACATCCAAATACTTCCTTCAGCTTTTCATTACACACAATCATCACTAAATTTACAGGATCCTATCATTCAAAAAAACCAAATCAACTACACTTCATCCCTTTTTAAGACTATTATTGTTACTTATTCTTCTGTTATCATATTTTCAGACATGCCAACAATTAATTAAATTATTACACTAATAGCCGATGAATCTGCCGATAAAAAAAGTGTAATAATCATCTGGTAATAATCAAATTAACAAATATATTACTAAGATTTCTTTATAAAAATCACCTATTTCATGTCAATAGGACGTTACTGTTGGATTAGTGTCTAAGTCCATAACTATTTTGGTATGTACTTGACCCGATGGTGCATGGTCCTTTTGGATTGCCTTCACCAAAGCAACTTGATAGGATGAATTATGGAGAGAGAGGATTAATTATGATTTATTAATATATTATGAGAATAATATATTAAAGGAGAAATCATATTGTTTAACTAATATTAGTCAAGAATTAATAAGAATTAAGTTTGTGGCTAAAATACATTAATTAAACTTAAGGGACTAGAACTTTCAATTGTCTGATAGTTGAATATTGGGCTAATGGACTCCATATTAGAGGGGTGGACGAATTCTATGGGTAAACCCATTAGAAATCATCCTAGGCCTCTAAGGAAGGAGTCCATGGGTTGCTTAGGGCCTAAGCATCCATATTAGGGTTTCCTTGTTAGATAACCCTAATAGCCTAACTATTTAAAGGACCCTTGAGACTCAAAAACGTGGTGAAATTGTTCCTTAGGGTTTTTCACACGTTTTGGGTAGTCTCCTTTCTCCTTATTCTTTATCCTCTTGCTCTTGGTGTTTTTGAACCATTAGAGGAGTGACATTTATGACTCTAAGCTTTCTAAAGTCATTACAATGAGGATTTGAGATTGTTATTGCTACATAACAATCAAGGTAAGATCTAAGACCCCATTCATAAGTTAATATGATTAATTGTATGCTAGATCTAGGGTTTAAAGTCTTGGATGAATTGCATGTACAATAGAGAAACCTAGATCCAAGCATTAGGGTTTGTATGAGCACATAGGATGTTTTTATGGCAAAAACCCATCAGTGGTATCAGAGCCTAGATTGGTTTCTATTGTATTGATGCCTTTTTTATTTGTTCAAGCTGTAAAATCGATTTTTTGGTCCCCTGTCTGATGAACTCGGCGAGTTCGAGCGTCAGAAGAAGGCAGTTTCGGGTTTTCTTGTTGTTTTGCTTGAGGATACTTGCATTAATTGTTTTGGATCCTTAATATTCGAATTTTATCCTATACTTGAGAATATCCTTGATTAAACAAAAGATAATTACTAATTGATTAGATAATAACTTCCTTATATGATTAAAGATTGATTATTTGTATTAATTGGGTAACTTATATTGCAAGAAATTGAAATTAGGTCAAATATAGATAATGACAAAATTAATTGTTTAATTTCTATTATTTGTTATTTGATTCTTGTGTTGTGAAAAAGTTTCATTTGTGCCCATCTAAGTTTTATGGTTTAAATTTGAACTTAAAGGTTTTGTTTTGAAATTTAAATAATTAAAACCCTAATGTTTTGAAATGTTTCAAAACTTGCCCTCAAGTTTTTGGAATTTAAAAGTTGATTAAAAGTTTAATTTAGAAATGTTAAATTCTAAAACCCTAATATTGTTATGAAAAGTTCAAATCACACCCTTATGGTTTTATTAATTAATTAAAGTGTATAATTAAAAGAGGTTTAATAAATTCATAAAGTTTTGGTTCACAATTTAATTGAATTAAAAGTATAATTGTTAAATTTGACCACCTAGTATTTCAAAAGTGTAAAATACACCCTATACTATATATAACATTAAAAGTCTAACATTATATATATGTATGAGTAAAAGTCAGTCTTACCGTTAGTAGGCCTCATTCACGAAGCTGGTCTATAAGGGGTGTTTAAGGAAATTACCTATAAAATGGCGATTGAATGGGTATCCACTCTTACCCACCGCACTCTTGACTAGTGGAGGGTCTTTAGCCGAACGGGTAGGATAAGAAAGAAACCTTCCATTATAAGTATAATGAAGTACATAAGTAACTAAATGTTTTACAAATTCCCAATCTTAGTTACTTTAGGCAAAAGCGAATTGATGCAATTCCATGAAATTACACTTTGTACCCTTGCGAAGACGTTAGTGTAGCGTGTGTGGTTTACCGGCACACTAAATGGTTCTAAGCGAAGGTAGCAAAGGGTGACTCAATGTTTGTCATAGTTCGGTGGAGCGTGTGTGGTTTACTGGCACATCAAATAGATGACTGTAACATGTGGGGGCACCATGTAAGTTTCCATGGTTATTCACACCCTGTTTTGTGATCCTCGGCATCCCAGTCACAATTCGAGGGGCATATCGAGATTTAAACATGCCATTGAAAAGTTAAATGAATCTCAAAGGATCTAGGAGTTTTCAAAGCATTTAAAACTTAATCGGTTTTTTGTTTTTCATGGTGGAAAATTAGTGAATTGTCATTCACTTACCTTCAAATAGTCTGCAACTAGATTACGACATCCCTTTTCTAGGTTGTAGCGTATTGTGTTGGGTCCTAGCCTTAATATCTCATTTGGGTGATTTATTAAGGACTCAATCAATCAAATAACTTGAATTTGTTTTCTCCCATTTTGTAGATGTCAAAGTATGACATCTATGGTATTCCCAAATCCCATGGAACAAGCTTTCCACATGAAGATGATATTCCACGATTCGATCGAGGAACAAGAGATCATGCTTCATTTCCTCCACCTCCTCCAATTATTATCCCTAACCCACAAGTTCGAAGGCTTGAAAAGTTCAAGCTCACTCAAGCCCTTTTGGCAAGTAAACATGAAGAAGGAAAGTCGGTGTGTGCACACATCCTAGAGATGAAGTCACACATTGATAGGTTAAGAATGTTGGGATTCGTTGTCTGTGAGGAGCTGGCTATTGACTGGGTTCTTCAGTCACTTCCTAACTTGTATAGTAAGTTCGTAAGAGAGTACTATATGATGAACCGTGACGTGACCCTTATAGATCTCACCTATATGCTTATTGCTATTGAACCAGCAATGGTTTGGCGCAAAGGAAAGCAAAGTTGATTGGTGAATCTACCTTCCAGACCTCTATGGATATAGGCAGTGGCAACGAAAGGCATGCCATGATCGAAAAGTTTGATCATAAGAGAAAGGCAATGTCTGAAGTAGTTCCTGTTGGAATAGTGTCTAAGGCTGCAACTATATTTGGCAAGTATTTGACCCAGTTGTGCATGGTCCTTTTGGGTTGCCTTCACCATAGCAACTTGACAGGATGATTTATAATGAGAGAAGAAATATTATTAATATATTATGAATATAATATAAGGAATAATAATATTGTTATTTGATTAATATAAGTCATAAACTAATTAGGAATTAATTTGGTGGCTTAAAGAGATTAATTGAATAAAGGGGCATAAACTGTCAATTGTATGATAGTTGTATTTTGGGCTGTGATTCCTTATGGATAAGGGGTGGACGATTTTAGGGTTTGGAAGAGCCTAGAAATCGTACAAGGCTTATCATTAAGGATATTGGATTGCTTAGGGCCTAAGTTATCCAATTAGGGTTTTAAGGTGAAACCCTAGGAAGCTCACTAGTATAAATACACCCATAGGGTTGAGGAAATCGGCACTCTTGCATTTGAAGAAACCTGGCCGATTTCTCACCCTTCTCTCTCTCTCTCTCTTATCATCCTCTTGCTACTTGGTGTTTGTAAGCCATTAGAGGAGTGACAATTGTGACTCTAAGCTCCAAGGACAAGAAGATTCAAGCAAGCAATTCAAGGTAATCCTTTAGATCTGTTTTCATATGTTATGATTTGAATGTTTACACTAGATCTATCAATCAAAGTCTTGGATACATTGCATGTTCAATTAAAGAAACCTAGATCCAAGCATTAGGGTTTGTATGTACACATATGAATGTTTTGTTGGATTAATGTCTAAGTCCATAACTATATTTGGTATGTACTTGACCCGACCCGGCATGGTCCATTTAGGTTGCACTTCACCGACACAATTTATATGGATAATCTTTTGAGAATAGTATTTTTATGATTAATATTAATATATTATAAGTTCTAATATATTAATATGGAATCATATTATTTAATTAGTATTGATCAAGAATTAATTTATAATTAATTAAGTGATCAAAAGGAACTAATTAAATATGGACTCTTATATATATGGAATGGGCCAAGTTCATTTAGGTTGGGCTAAGCTTTCATGGATAGTTCATGGAGTGTTTAACCCATGGATCCTAGGAAATGAAAGGTCATGGGTATTAGGGTTTAACCCTAATCCTCCACACTATATAAAGATGTCCTTGGTTGGTGAAATTGAGACTAGTGTGGTACACTAAGAAGGGCTAGCCAATTTCACTAGAGAGAACCAAGTATCCATATTCTCTAAAGTCTTCCAAGGTGTTTTGGTGATTTGTGATTCCATTTGAGGCTTCCACACTATTGGGGCTAAGCTCTTAAAGCTTGAAGACATCAAGCTACATCAAAAGGTATGTCATCTAACTAGTACTTTGTAGTATAAGAACTTCATAATATGCTAGTTAGGATTAAAGCCTTGGAAAGTTCTTATTTGCATGTATTATAGAGAAAACATAGATCCAAGGTTTATAGGGTTGCATGTACACCATTGGAGTGCTAGAATGCTCAAAACCCAATAGTGGTATCAGAGCCTAGGCTTGTTTTCTTGTTATACTTGCAAAACTACTTAAAAAATCGAAATTGTTGCTGTCTGATCAAAAGACTCGGCGAGTCCATGCTTAAAAAGTGATCAAATCGATCCAACTCGCCGAGTTGGTTCATGCACTCGACGAGTTGGACCCCCAGACAGCATAAATTCGACTTTTTTGGCTGGAATTGGACTAGGAACATTACCCTAAGATGTTTTTGAACTTATAAACTTGTTTTTTATGTGGTAATGTTCATGCTAATCCAATTTCAAAGATAATTGTTAATAGATTCATGTTTTGTATTAGTTTAAGGTTTAGACTAATTACATGAAAAAGTTTGATTTGAATTATCTTGTTCTTATGAGTTGCTTAGATTAATAGAAAAGTTGAGTGAAATAGTTGTTTTCAATCCAAATTAATCTAAGAGTTGATTCTAAAATGTGTTTTTGTAACTTGTCCTTAAGTTATATGAAAAGTCACATTTAAGTTTCATAAAACTCATAAAAGTTGGCAAAGGTTTCAAAAATGAAGAGTCTAGTTCTAATTAAATGGTGTTATGACTCCATAATTTGTCCTCAAGTTATGGAGGACCAAGAGTCTCTTCATTAAATAATAAATTAAATTAAAAAAAAAGTGTAACCTTAATTAATTCCATAAGTTATAAAATAAAGAAAAGTTAATTCTTTTATTAGTTTAAAGTCTTCCATAACTTGTCCTCAAGTTATGGAACTTGAAGAGTTTTTTGATTAAAACTACTTTAAACACATAAGTTATGGAATTAATTAGTTTTGAATAGTTTCAAAACTTGCCCTCAAGTTTTGGAATTTGTAAAGTTTTCTCTTATGAATACTTTAATTCCAAGTTATCCCTTAGAATTTTAAAGAGTTAAAATTCAACCCTTATACTTTATAATATTATAAGTTAATAATATATATATATATATATATATATATATATATATATATATATGTATGTATGTATGTATGTATAAGAGTAAAGTCAGTCTTACCGCTAGTACGCCTCATTCACGAAGCCGGTCTATAAGGTGGGTATAAGGTTGTTGCCTATAAAATGGTAATTTAATGGGTGTCCACTCTCACCCACCGCTTGCTTGACTGGTGGAGGGTCGTTAGCCGAATGGGTTTGACAGGACTATAATTCTTCCTTCATTAAAAGTATTAATGGTAAATACTAAGTAACTAAACTCTTAATAATACCCGATCTTAGTTACTTAGGAAAACGAGAATAAGGTGCTAATCCATGAAACTACACTTTGCACTTTGTTTAAGTCGGTTAGTGGAGCGTGTGTGGTTAACCGGCACACTAACTCGTATTTAACAAAGTAGGCAAAGGGTAACTTAATGTTTATCATAGTATCGATGGAGCGTGTGTGGTTAACCGGCACATCGATTGAGGGGTAAACACTTAATGGTACCAAGTAATTTGCATGGTTACTTCACACCTTGTTTTGTGATCCTCGGCATCCCAGTCACAAAACCTGATGGGCACACTCAAGATTGAAACATGCCATTGAACAGTTCAATGAATCTCAAAAGATCTAGGAGTTTCAAAACCAATTAAAACCTAATAATACATTTCGTTTATCTTGGTGGAAATTGGTGAATCTTCATTCACCTACCTTCAAATATTTTATATCTTGGATTACGGCATCCCTCTTCTAAGTTATAAAATAGTTTGTTGGGTCCTAGCCTTAATATTTCATATTGGGTGTCATATTAAGGACTTTAGATCAACTATCTTGAATATCTCCCAAAAGATGTCTGGTTTAGACATTTATGATCTTCCCAAATCTCTTGAAACAAGCTTTCCTAATGAAGATGATGTCCCATGGATATCATACTTCTTTCACCTCTTCAAATTATTCTCCCAACCCACAAGTTCTTGAAAAGTTTAAGGTCACTCAGGCCCAATTGGCAAGGCAAGGTCTAGGTGTGGTCACGTCTTGTAGATGTAGTCACATATTGACAAGCCGGGAGAGTTGGGTGTCAAGTCTTGAGAAAAGTTGGTGGTTCAACTACTTTCTAAGTCACATAGTGAGTTCCTTTGGGACACCTATGAAACAGACTATGACAAGACCCTTAATGATCTTATCTATTTGTTAAGATCAACTTCCTTAAAACTTGATGGACATTGACAATAGTGACACAGGAAATCCAAGAAAGCATTCTCTTCCCAATGGAAAGGGATCAGCCATAGTCAACTCGGTTGACCAAATGGTAAAGAGAAAAGCTAAGTCTGTGATAGTCCCCTGTACCATTATCAAAGGGTCCATATGTTTATATTGCCAAAGAAAGGGGCATTGGTTGCGAAGCTGCCAAATTTACCTAAGGATGTTAAAGTCACTAAGCTTGACTCTACTTCAGGTAAATTCCACTATCTAACTCTGCTAAGTTTCTATTCTGAGATTCTTGATACATGATGTGACTGGGTCACATGGTGATGTCTTAAGAATCAAAGAAAAGTGAAGAAACTTAAAGAAAGAATATGTTGAATCTGATGGCGTAGATGGATTTCTATCGCGTAGTTTGAAGATCGGATTATTGAGCTACTTCTTAGGAGTTATGAGATATTGCTTAGGAATAGATAACAACAAGTTTTCATATGGATTGTAAGGATAAGTTTTTCCGCAAAGTTTTAAAATAAAAGGAAAATTTTGATTTTATTTGTTTTAAAATATCCTTACAATGGCATTTGAGGAAGAATTGTTGCTTATATGATTCCATTAATAGCAAGAGTGGAAATATGAAATTGATTCTTTCATTTGTGGTAATGTCTAAATTTACCAAATAAGGAAAGATTTTCATCACCCAAGTTTCATTTGGACCGGAACTTGGAATCATGCAAGTTGTATAGCATGATGAATGAGAACTTTCAAGTATTGGAAAAATTAAGACTAATTACTTGTTCACATGGATGTGTGAGTCAAGTGAAGGACTAAGGGATCGAGTACACATTCTTGTGCACTGGTTAAGTCCACCACAAAAGATTGATAAAACTATTCGTCATAGTTTACAAAAGCTTAGTAAACATGATTATACTTACAAGCTTAAGTGTAACTCTGAGACATTGGAAAAAGGTTCCAATGTATGACAGAGCGAATAAGAAGAATCAAATTAGGCAGAAGGATAAAAGTTTCTCAAACCTCAAAAGATGGGAGAGTACTTTAGTATCAGTTTTGTGATCATCTTAATGATTAAGAAACACAATTAGTTCTCTAAGGAAATCTTAGTGCATTCTTATGACTAAGAAGAGGGATCTTGAATTGTTGAAATGGTTAAATCAAGAAGATGAGTCATACTTCGTTCCAATACAAGTCTTAGAGTCATACTCCAAGATTGTAACTTGAGTGACATGTCTTAAAGAAGGTTTAAAACACTTGTCAAATGTAAGAGTAAAAGTTGTCTACTCTTGTACATTTGAAATTGGTAAGTTGTGATGTTTTGGATAAAACAAAGACCAGCTTAGGCCAATTGTGTGAAGTGTTTGTCTTGATTAGAATCCACACTATCTCTTGAATATCTGACAAGAAAGTCTTATATGTCAAGAGGACAGTGGGAGTGTTAAAGGTCTTGAAAGTCTCAAGAACTAATCAAGAATAAAACCTGAAGTTCTTCACTAGCACATGACTTGAGGTTTATAACCTATTGTGTTGACATATTCTGTGCCCATTCCAGTTAAAGTTGGCTTTGCATATGAGTTCTTAGAGTTCTCAATTAGTTGCACAACAACCTGGAAGCAATGGCAGGCCCTTGAGCTGCCAGGTGGCAAGAAATTAAGATTGAGTTCAATCTATATGAGTGTGGATTTGTCATTATCCTTGTCTTGTGTCTATGGTTTTGACAATTCACATGGATAAGAACACATACAACATTAAATCCAAGTGTCATAAGTTTTCTCTCCGATTCATGAAAATGATGGTGAGGAAACACTTTCACTAAGTAGATTTTAGCTTGATAGCAATTGTGATATTTGCATTCTCAAAGTCGTTAGTGGAGCGTGTGTGGTTTACCGGCACACTAACATGGACTTGTGAGAAGTGGCAAAAAGGTCTAACCATTATGATTATGGCATCCCTCTTCATAATTGTTTAGACACACAAGTGTTCTATCTAAGGGAAGGTGTATGATTTTGATAAAGTTTTATCAAAACAATCTAGTATCAGAAATCTGAACTTTGGTAAGAAAGTCAGCTGATTTCTGAGTACATGTCAAAGCTAGTGGGAGCATAAGTGTTATGCTAATAATAATCTTGTTAGTGGGAGCATGATAATTATGATAAGTATTGCAAGTTAGCAATGTTAATTATAGAAAACAAAAGTTTCAATTGGGAAAGAGTTGTTTTGCTATAATTAAGGGAGAGGAAATTATACTTCATCTCAAATCTATAAGCTTAGATCGTGAGGTTTTAATCATTTAGTCAAGGATATATATGAATTTTATGTTGAAATGGCTCAACATAAGGAAATTTTGTATATGAGTCCATTATTTGCGTTCTAAAATTCGATTATGATTACGGCATCCCTTTTCATAATCTGAAATTTTGAGAACTTGGCAAATTGAAATGGAAATGTTATAGCAAAAGACTTGTTTAGTCTTTATGTGAGACATCATGAATCGATTCCCATATGATTCGGATATAGGATCGATTATATGTGCTATATTCATCCTTTCTAAAATTTTCCAAATGCCTTGGGCATTAAGATGGGAAAAGGTTTAGAACTGGATATGACTAAAAGGATTAAACAATTGTCGGGGACAATCTAAGGTTTACCAAAGATTCGTTGCTCAAGGACAGTTGGAAGTATAGTGATAATTCTGGAAGGACCATATTGACATAATCTGTAAGGAGGCAACTCTTGTTCAGAAGTGATAGTCAAAATGGAATCTGGAAATGTTTCAAAGTTAGATTTTTCAATTTGTTTAAGATTAGGAAACTTAATGCAAGAAGGATGTTTCCAAGGAGTTGATCTCCTTTAGAATGCTCTATGTTGATTGTTGTCAAGTCTTTCTGACTTTATGCATAATCATTACAAGAGAATCAATGCATATAAGTTTAGAATTTGACAGATTTCAGTAAATGGCATGAATTTGGAATTCTTGCATTTGCAGTAAGGATTTGGGAGTGTGAAAAGAGAATCATTGAAGTTATGTTCAATTGATCTAGTTCACAAAGTAAAGATCATAGACAAACATAGTATGCATACTTGGTGTATGGCATGACTAGTGTTTAGAAAACATAGTGTACATACAATGAATAATGTGTAATCATATGGTGATAAATAAAAGGTGTTTTATTTATGTTCATAGTTTTTGATACCATATTGGATTCAATTATTATTGTGTTTCATTTTGCATGTTTTGACTTCCCGAATAAACTGGGTTATTCTTCCGGAATGACTAAGTTATTCAAACCATCCACAGTCGGTCATATGTTGGAAGTAGATATGAATTAAGACTGTCATGGGTTGGCTTGTAGAGGTCTAAGGTGTTGGACAAAGGGCTACAACACTCATAAGTGCTCATAAGTTCTGAGTATTGGATTCAACCCGCGCTCATTGGAATCACTTCATAGATTTTATCACGAGTGATCATGAGACGATAATATCTTATATTCTTCAAACCTAGAGATATAAGTTGTTACTATGAGTTGATAGTACATTGATTGCACGAAAACGCATTCGGTAACTCGGTGTTATAAAACGTGCCTTTGTGTATGATTCAACAAATAGTAGAACAAGCCATATGAGTCGAATTTTATCCATTCCTTTTACATTCGGGATAAAAGCGATATATGTGGGCCCCTCGATGATTTGATGATGACAAATGGAAGTGCTCGGCCGGGCCAGGACTGATTTGATTTGTTCAATTAGTCAGTCGTCATAAATCGGAAATCGGGAAACAACAAATGGACAGAGAGAATGATTATAATCCATTTCTCAGTCCATATGATATCTAGAATGGAGGAATATATGATCCCTTATCTAATGGACAAGTTCGTTGACAAGATCAAAGTTCGACAACGGCTTTAAGAGCTACGATTGCCAGTTAGGTTTGAAGTCATACGCAATAATAGTTTTAGACTTATCCAAGTGGGAGACTGTTGGATTAATGTCTAAGTCTATAACTATATTTGGTATGTACTTGACCCGACCCGGCATGGTCCATTTGGGTTGCACTTCACCGACACAATTTATATGGATAATCTTTTGAGAATAGTATGTTTATGATTAATATTAATATATTATGAGTTCTAATATATTAATATGGAATCATATTATTTAATTAGTATTGATCAAGAATTAATTTATAATTAATTAAGTGATCAAAAGGAACTAATTAAATATGGACTCTTATATATATGGAATGGGCCAAGTTCATTTAGGTTGGGCTAAGCTTTCATGGATAGTCCATGGAGTGTTTAACCCATGGATCCTAGGAAATGAAAGGTCATGGGTATTAGGGTTTAACCCTAATCCTCCACACTATACCAAGTATCCATGTTCTCTAAAGTCTTCCAAGGTGTTTTCGTGATTTGTGATTCCATTTGAGGCTTCCACACTATTGGGGCTAAGCTCTTAAAGCTTGAAGACATCAAGCTACATCAAAAGGTATGTCATCTAACTAGTACTTTGTAGTATAAGAACTTTATAATATGCTAGTTAGGATTAAAGCCTTGGAAAGTTCTTATTTGCATGTATTATAGAGAAAACATAGATCCAAGGTTTATAGGGTTGCATGTACACCATTGGAGTGTTAGAATGCTCAAAACCCAATATGTTCTTATGGCTCAAACCCATCAGTGGTATCAGAGCCTTGAATGGGTTCTATTGAATTGATGCATTGGTTGCTTGATTGTTGATTGAAAAATCGTTTTTTTGTCCTTCTGCCTGATGAACTCGGCGAGTACCACAGTGTACTCGGCGAGTAGGCCTCAACTCGGCGAGTCCATTGTGGTACTTGGCGAGTTCGAGAGTCAAAAGGAGCTAGTTTCGGGATTTCTTGTTGTTTATCTTATGGAAACTTGCCTTTATCTTAATGGGTCAATATAAATCCGATTTTAACACATATTTGAGTATATCCTTGACCTAATTCAAGATATTTACCAATTAATTGAATAATAATTTCCTTATGTGATAATTGATTGATTATTTTAATTGAATTGGTGAATTGTTTTGCAAGAAACAATTAAATAAATCAAATATGGATAATTATGTGATTAAATGGTTAATTTAAATTATTTGTTATTTGATCCCTTATGTTTTGAAAAGTTTAAAACTTGTCCTCAAGTTTTGAAATTTATGCTTTGTGATTAAAAGTTTAATTTAGACAATTTAAATTTCAAACCCTAGAATTTTACAAGTTTAAAATTCAACCCTATACTAATATAATATTACAAGACTAATATATATATATATATATATATATATATATATATATATATATATGTGTGTGTGTGTGTGTGTGTGTATAATTAAAATGCTAGTCTTACCGTTAGTAGGCCTCATTCACGAAGTCGGTCTATAAGGTGGGTATAAGGTTGCGGCCTATAAATGACGCTTAATGGGTGTATACTCACACCCACCGCTTGCTTGATCGGTGGAGGGTCGTTAGCCGAACGAGTAGGATAGGGCAACTCTATCTCCTCATTAAAAGTATAATATTAAATACAAAGTAACTACATGTTTTTCAAATTCCCAATCCTAGTTACTTTAGGAAAAGTGAATTGATGCAATCCCATGAAATTACACTTTGTACCCTTGCTAAGAAGTTAGTGGAGCGTGTGTGGTTTACCGTCACACTAATTGGTTCTAAGCAAAGGTGGAAAAGGGTGATTCATTGTTTATCATAGTTCGGTGGAGCGTGTGTGGTTTACCAGCACATCGAATAGGTGATTGTTACAATGAAGGCACCTTGTAGATTTCCATGGTCATTCACACCCACTTTGTGATCCTCGACATCCCAGTCACAAACGAGAGGGGCATATCGAGATTTAAACATGCCATTGAAAGGTTCAATGAATCTCATCGAAACCTAGGAATTCTCAATACATTTAGAACTTAAGGTTAGGTTTTCATGGTGGAGAATTAGTGAATCGTCATTCACTTACCTTCAAATTGTTTGCATGTTGGATTACGACATCCCTTTTCTAATATGTAAATAATGTTGTTGGATCCTAGCCCTAATTTTTCATATTGGGTGATAATTAGGGATTCAAATTCTAATCAATCTTTGTCCTTTCTATTTGTAGATGTCGAACACGAACAACGCTACTGCTAGCTCATTCATGTTGATGAGCCTTTGCCAAAAGGTGACGTTCGATGGAACAAACTTTAGCGAGTGGATAAGATACATTCGCACGATTGCTCGCTACGAGGACAAGGAGTATGTCCTTAACGAGAAGCTCGAGAAGATCAATCCAGAAGTCGCTACTCCGGCTGAAATGACTGCTTTTGAGACTCATGAACGTGATGCAATGGAGGTTCATTGCATCTTGATAGCCACAATGAACGTCGAATTCCAAAAGTCCTATGAGGACATGTATCCGTACGAAATGCATCAAGACTTATTGGAGAGATACCATCAAAACATGAGGCAGGAACGTTACGAGATCTTCACTAACATGATCTCTGCTAAAATGGGGCATGGAGATTCTCTAACCGTACACTTGCAAAAGATGCAAAGGTATGTCGATCGTCTTCGCAAGTTGAATGTCGACTTTGGGGAAGATTTGGCTATCGACATGGTACTTCATTCCTTGCCTCCGTGTTACAACCAATTTAGGATGACCTACCACATGAACAAGGAAGAGGTCACCCTAAGTAAACTCCAAGGTCTCCTAAGGGTTGCTGAGAGCAACCTCAAGGACAAGTCTGTTGCACCAACTCCCAATCCACCCACTACTCCTGTTTTGGCTATTGGGCAGGGAAGAGGCAAGAAGAGAAAGGCTCCGTCTAAGAGCTACCGCAAGGGAAATTCCCGAGATGGTTCCTCTTCTAGTGGGACCAAAGTTGATCCTGCTAAGCCCAACCCTAACCCAAAGGAGGCAGAGTGCCACCATTGCCACAAAATAGGGCATTGGAAGAGAAGCTGCCCAGAATACCTGCAAGCCATCAGGGAAGGAAAGATCAAGCCGTCTTTCGCAGGTATTTACACAATTAAATCTAATGATTCATTTCATGCTATTTCTTGGGTCCTCGATACCGGGTGTGGTTACCACATTTGTTCTGAATTGCAGGGACTAAGAAGAAATAGGGATGTGGAGCGTGGAAGAATAAATCTAATCATGGGGAGTAGAAGATCGTCGCCTGTTACCAAGATTGGAGTGTATTCTTTAGTGCTTAGTAATGGATTAAGTTTGGATTTGAATAATTGTTGCTACTCGCCAGATATGGCAAGAAACATCATTTCGTTTCATGGTTTGCTTAGACAAGGATTTAGATTTTCTTTTAATAATGAGAATGGTTCAATTTATGCTTATCTAAATGGTGTCTTGTATTTTGAAGCAATGCCATGTAATGGAATTTATGAAACTGTTATGATTGTAGATAACCTAGGAAATGATGTTTTATGCATGGATTCTTCCAATAGTATGGATAAAACATGTTTGTGGCATTGTCGTCTTGGACGTGTCAACAAGAAGCGCATAGCCCAACTCCAAAAGGATGGAGTGTTAGAGTCATTCGACCTTAGGGAAGATGACACGTGTGAGTCTTGTTTGCTTGGAAAGATGACCAAGTCACCCTTCACTGGTACATGTGAAAGGGGTGAGGGTTTGTTGGATCTCATACATACCGATGTATGTGGACCCTTTAGATCCGCCACAAAGGATGCAAACCGCTTCTATGTGACTTTCACCGATGATTATAGTAGATATGGGTATATTTACTTAATCAAGCACAAGTCTGAAACATTTGAAAAGTTCAAAGAATTCAAACATGAAGTGGAGAATCAATTGGGTAGGAAAATCAAGATGCTTCGATCCGATCGAGGAGGAGAGTACCTAAGTCTTGAATTCCACGACTATCTCAAAGAATGCGGAATAGTTTCGCAATTGACGCCACCTAGGACACCGCAGTTGAATGGTGTGGCAGAAAGGTGTAATCAAACCTTGTTGGACATGGTTCGTTCTATGATGAGTCGTGCTTCACTACCTATCTCATTCTGGGTGTATGCCTTAGAGACTGCCGCCCATATCCTTAACCTAGTCCCTACTAAGAAGGTTGCCAAAACACCTCATGAGATGTGGACAGGGAAAGCTCCCTTGTTGGCACATATCAAGGTTTGGGATTGCGAGGCTTTTGTAAGACGAGATACTCACGAAAAGCTCGAACCTCGTAGTGAGCCATGTATTTTCATCGGCTACCCGCAGAAATCCTTTGGATATCTCTTCTATAGACCGAGTGACAATGTTGTCTTCGCTGCGAGGAGAGGGGTTTTTCGAGAGCGAGAACTCATAAGCCAAGGAGACAGTGGGAGGCAGATCGAGCTTGAAGAGATTCAAGATTCGAGTGATGAAGGAACCTCTACCGCTGGCTCTCAACCCGAGGAGGAAACTCCGGTTGAACCAATTGACACGTCCTTACCTCTAAAACGTTCCGAAAGAGTTAGAGTTCAACACCAGATATATGGTTTTCATATTACTACCGAAGGGGACACGTATATTAGTGAGCTATATGGAAGCCATGGCAGGCCCGGAGTTTGCGAAATGGAAAGAGGCGATGGACAGCGAGATTCAATCCATGTATGATAACCAAGTTTGGAATTTGGTTGACAATGTGCCCGGACGTAAGACCGTTGGGTGCAAATGGATCTTCAAGAAGAAGACCGACGTGGATGGGAATGTACACACATATAAGGCGCGATTGGTTGTGAAGGGCTTTACTCAAACTCCCAGAGTTAACTATGATGATACCTTCTCACCAGTTGCGAAAATAAACTCTATTAGGGTGATGTTAGCCATTGCTGCATTTCATGATTATGAGATATGGCAGATGGATGTCAAGACCACTTTCCTTAATGGGAAGTTGGCTGAGTATGTGTTTACATGGCTCAGCCAGAGGGTTTTGTCGATACGAAGCATCCCAAGTCCATTTATGGGCTTAAGCAAGCGTCTCGCAGATGGAATCTTTGCTTCGATTAGAAAGTCAAAGAGTTTGGATTTGTACGAAGCGAAGATGAATCATGTGTATATGTCAAAGCCAGTGGGAGTATAGTTAACTTCCTCGTTTTGTATGTCGATGACATACTACTCATATGAAACGACGTCCCGACACTGCAGGAGGTTAAGTCCTGGCTCGGGAAGTGCTTCGCTATGAAGGACCTCGGAGAGGCTTCCTATATTTTGGGAATAAGGATAGTGAGAGAACGAAGTAAGAGACTAATAGGACTTAGTCAGAACACTTACTTAGATAAAATACTAAAACGTTTTAGTATGGAAAATTCGAAGAAGGGAGAATTACCGATACAAAGTAATGCCAAGTTGAGTAAGACTCAAATTCCGAGTATCGAAGCCGAAATAGCAGAAATGAGCCGAGTACCATACGCTTCCGCAGTTGGCTCAATCATGTATGCTATGACTTGTACTCGCCCTGATGTAGCCTTTGCTTTGAGCATGGTCAGTAGATATCAAGGGAACCCTGACAGAGCCCATTGGATTGCGGTCAAGAATATACTTAAGTACCTTTGGAGGACGAAGGAATGGTTTTTAGTCCTCGGGGGGAGTGATGACTTAAAGGTGCGAGGGTATAGTGACGCCAGCTTCCAGACCGACAGGGACAACTACCATTCGCAATCGGGCTGGGTATTTACCCTTAATGGAGGAGCAGTAACTTGGAAAAGTTCCAAGCAGGAAACCGTAGTTGATTCAACGTGCGAATCAGAGTACATTGCAGCGAGCGAAGCGTCGAAGGAGGCAATATGGTTGAAGGACTTCATTGGTGATCTTGGAGTTGTGCCTGCCATAAAGGAGCCTATGGAAATTTTCTGTGATAATGAAGGAGTGGTTGCCTTGACCAAGGAACCGAGGGATCATGGTAGATCTCATCATATCGACTGAAAATATCATTTTATTAGACATCGAGCAGAAGAAGGACACCTCGTGGTTAGGAGGATATCATCAGAAGATAACCCAGCAGATCCGCTTACGAAGGGACTAAGTAGGGTTAAGCATTTGCAGCATGCTAGGAATATTGGACTGAGAGATGATATTCGATTAGATTAGATAATTTTAGAAACTAGTAATAGATAAATGTAATTAACATTTGATAATTAAATAAAGGAGTATTATTTATAAGTAAAGTTACTGTCTTATGTTAATTGTTTAACTATTGTTTCACTTTGCATGTTTTGACTTCCAGAATAATTGAGTTTATTTAGAATAATCGAATTATTCAAACAATCCACAATCGTTCATATGTTGGAAGTAGGTATGAATGGAGATTGTCATGAATTGGTGTGTAGATTGTCTAAATGGTATTAGACATAGCAAAAGTTTGCTGCAACGTTCATGAGTGCTTATGAACTAGTTTTGAGCATTGGAACAAACCTGCGCTTGCTGGAATCACCTTATGAATGTGATAAAAAGGTTGATCGCAAGACGATAATATCATATGGTCTTAAAACCTAGATATATGGCTTGTTATTTGTTAATTGGTTGTACATTGATAATGCGAAACCGCATCAGTAAATTGATGTTATAAAACGCATTGTTGTGTATAATTGATTAATGAATAAGTAAATGCATATAAGTCGAAGTTTATCTGTTACTTTTATCCTAAGAGGGTAAAAGCGATATCTCGGCCGCTTGATGATTTGATTTGACTTATGTGTCGGGCCCGGTCAGAACTAAATTGATGTATTCAATTAAGTACTATGTCAAATAAATCTGAGATCGAGAAACCAAATGGTAGACCATTAATTCCATAGAATTGTCCGCATAATATCTAAACAGAAGACTGTACGATCCCTTATCTAAAGGACAGGACTGATAAGATCAGAGTTTGACAGCGTCTTTGAGAGCTACGATTTCTAATTGGATCATGCTTGTATATATAGTTACTAGACTTATCCAAGTGGGAGATTGTTGGAATAGTATCTAAGGCTGCAACTATATTTGGCAAGTATTTGACCCAGTTGTGCATGGTCCTTTTGGGTTGCCTTCACCATAGCAACTTGACAGGATGATTTATAATGAGAGAAGAAATATTATTAATATATTAGGAATATAATATAAGGAATAATAATATTGTTATTTGATTAATATAAGTCATAAATTAATTAGGAATTAATTTGGTGGCTTAAAGAGATTAATTGAATAAAGGGGCATAAACTATCAATTGTATGATAGTTGTATTTTGGGTTGTGATTCCTTATGGATAAGGGGTGGACAATTTTAGGGTTTGGAAGAGCCTAGAAATCGTCCAAGGCTTATCATTAAGGATATTGGATTGATTAGGGCCTAAGTTATCCAATTAGGGGTTTAAGGGTGAAACCCTAGGCAGCTCACTAGTATAA
Source organism: Lactuca sativa (assembly GCF_002870075.4). NCBI lineage: Eukaryota > Viridiplantae > Streptophyta > Magnoliopsida > Asterales > Asteraceae > Lactuca > Lactuca sativa. The sequence continues at coordinate 58,918,908 of NC_056626.2, read as the reverse complement.
ATACACCCATAGGGTTGAGGAAATCGGCACTCTTGCATTTGAAGAAACCCTGGCCGATTTCTCACCCTTCTCTCTCTCTCTCTTATCATCCTCTTGCTACTTGGTGTTTGTAAGCCATTAGAGGAGTGACAATTGTGACTCTAAGCTCCAAGGACAAGAAGATTCAAGCAAGCAATTCAAGGTAATCCTTTAGATCTGTTTTCATATGTTATGATTTGAATGTTTACACTAGATCTATCAATCAAAGTCTTGGATACATTGCATGTTCAATTAGAGAAACCTAGATCCAAGCATTAGGGTTTGTATGTACACATAGGAATGTTCTTATGGCTCAAACCCATCAGTTCCATGTGCTGTTCTGAAAGAGTCAATTTGCTTTTATTGCCAAGAGAAGGGGCATTGGAGACGAAGCTGCTTTATTTACCTAAGAGATCTAAGAAATGGGAGAGTCAAAACGTATGGCTCTGCTTTATGTAAAATCCATTAACTAACTCTTTTAAGTTCCTATTCTAGATTCTTAATACATGATGTGATAAGATTACATTTCAATGTTTTGTAGGATCGAAGAAAAGAGAGGAAGCTTAAGGGAAGAAGTGAGCGGAATCTAATCATGAAGAAATGGATTACGATCGCATTATTTGAAGATTAGAATCTTGAGCTACTACTTAGAGTTAGAATAGATTGCTAAGAAATATGTATTAACATAGTTTTTAAATGAATAGCATTGTAAGGACAAATTTTTCCGCAATAAAATATATTTTGATTATTTATTTATCCTTGCAATGGCGTGTATGAAAAAAATTGATGTTTGTAAGTTTCTATTATTAGCAATAATGGATTTGATTCTTAATTATGTTAATTGTGGAAAGGTCAAGAATTTACCAAATAGGGAAAGTTTCTCATCGCCCAAGTTTCAATTGGACAGAAACTTGAAATCATAGAACTTGGTTGCATGATGAATGAGAAATTTCATATTTGTAAATTAGACTAATTCGTTGACAAAGTGTCAAGTGAAGGACTAGGAGATCGAGTACACAAGGTTGTGTGTTGATCAATTCCACCACAAGAGTAACAAAGATGTTCATCATGATTTACTAAAGGTTTAGTAAATATGATTATACTTATAAGATTAAGTGTAATTCTGAATTGATTGAAAAGGTTTAAATCAATAGCAGAACGAATAAGAAGAATCAAGTAGGCAGAAAGATAAAAGTTTCTCTATTATAAGAAGAAGGGAGAGTACCTTTTATTATGTTTTATGATAGGTCTTAATGATTAAGAACCATATCTCAATTGATCCTCTAAGTGATTTTTAGAAGAGGAATCAAGAATTGATGAAATGGTTGAATCAAAAGTCAATCATACTTCGTTCCAAAACAAGTCTTAGAGTTAAGATTGTGACATTGAGTGACAAGTCTTAAGAAGGTTTATAACATTCATCAAATGTGGAATTTGAAAAGGTTTTCTTATTCTTGCACATTTGAAATTGGAAAGTTGTGATGTCTTGGATAAGACAAAGACCAACTAGGACCAATTTATCAAGTGTTTCGTCTTGATAAAAGCTACACTAACTCTTCAAGAAATGTTTATTGACAAGAGAATCTTATATGTCAAGGAGTCAGTGGGAGTCTTAATGGTATTGAAAAGTTTCAAGAACTAATCAAGAATAAGTCTTATCGATCATCACTAGCACACGACTTGAGGTTTACAACCTATCGTGTTGACACTATATTGTTTATGTGCCGTTCCAATCGAGTTAATTATGCATATGAGTTCTGTGAGTTCTCATTTGAACGCATAAAAGGCAAGCACCTTAATCAATGAAAAGTACATTGATAGGAAATGGTGAGCTGCTTAACAACTTGGAAGACATGGTGAGCACTCGTGTTACCATGAGGCAAGAAATCAAGATTAAGAAAGTTCGGTCCATATGAGTTTGGATTTGTCGCAAACTTTGGTTTTGACAAATTCACATGGATAGGAACACATACACCATTAAAATCTAAGTGTCATAAGATTCCCTCCTTCATGAAGATGACTGTGAGGAAATGCTTTCACTAAGAAAGATTTTAAGAATACAGTGATTGTGAAAATTGGGTTCTCGAATTCAATTATGGTTACGGTATCCCTTTCCATGATTCGAATTGTGAGATTTGACAATTAGTCTGAATTGTTTAGACACACATATGAGCTATCTAAGGCAAAGGTGTATAAGCTTAGATAAAGGATTATCAAAGCATTAAGTATTAAGAAATATGAACTTAAGAAATTCAATAGGTATTGTTTTTTTTTCAGGAAGTTAAGTTGTTTTCTGAATACATGTCAAAGCTAGTGGGAGCATAAGAGTTATGCTTATGTGATAATAATCATCATAGTGGGAGCATAAATGTTGTGCATGTATGATTATTATGGCAAGTATTGCAAGTTAGCAATATTAATTATAGAAAACAAGAGTTATGCTTTGCAAAGCGTAAAGGTTGAAAAGTTGTTTTGCTATAATTAAGGGAGAGAATATTATGCTTCATTTCAAATCTAAAGGCTTAGTTTGTGGAATGTTAATAAATTTAGTCAAGGATACATAGTGTGTTCCCAAACTTCGATTATGATTATGGCATAGTTTGAATTGTGAGAACGTGGCACATAAAATATTATGCAGAAGATTGATAAAGTATCAGATCTTTATGTAAAACATTATGCATCGTGTCCCATACGCTTCGGGTATAGGATTGATTGCAAATGCTATAATATTTAACCATTCTAAAATTTTCCAAATGTCTAGCGCATTTAGAGGGAAAAAGGACAAGAATTGGTTTTGACTAAGATAATTAAACAACTATCAAAGGACGGTCCAAAGCTCGCTGAGGATTGGTCGCTTGTGAGTAGTTGGAAGTATAATATTGGATGGACCATATCGACATTATTATGAATAGAAAAGATTTTATTAAGAATGAGTTGTCATATGGAAAATATGGAAATGTTTCCATATTGGGAGTTGGATATTGAGAGTCTATGTCTAGATTAGAAATTTTATGCAATAGGATGTTCAAAGGAATGTACTTTGAGTGAGAGACATCACGTCTATGGAATTGTATTGTAACAATCTCAAATAGAGGACTTTGTAATTTCATTGGCAATAGTCATTGTGACTTTTGTGCTATGACATTACAAAAAGATCATTGCATAAAATGTTAGAATCTAGCATATTCTATAAGGTGCAAGAATTTGATATTCTTTCACTTGTGAAAAGGATTGGGAGTTGTGAAATGAGTATGATTGGAAATGTGTTCATTTGATCTATTTCACAAAGTAAGAACCATAGGTAAACATTGTGTGCATGCTAATGTTGGATTAGTGCCTAAGCCTATAACCATAATTGGTAAGTACTTGACCCGATTGTGCATGGTCCTTTTGGGTTGCCTTCACCAAAGTAACTTGACTGGAGAAATAATAGAGAAAGAGGTTATTATGATTTATTAATATGTTATAAGAATAATATATTAAAGTAGAAATCATATTTGTTTAATTAATATTGGCCAATAATTAATTAAGAATTAATTTTGTGATCAAGTGTAATTAATTAAACTAGAGGGGCTGAATTGTAATTATGTGATCGTTGCAAAATAGGGCAACGGTTATCCTTGTTAAATGATGGACGAATTCAAGGATAAGGATATCCTTAAAATCGTCCAAGGTCCAAGAGATAAGGGTTTTTCAAGGTTTATCTTGTGGTTGCTTGGTGGGCAAGTAACTAGATAAGGATAAGGACTAAAACCTTAATCCCAACCCTATATAAAGACCCCTAAGGCCTTAAGATTTCGACTACTAGATCCCTAGAGCATCTAAGGACGATTTCTACCTTCTCTCTTCTCTCTTTATATCTTCTCCATTTGCTCTTGGTGTTTGTGAGCCATTAGAGGCATTACACTTGTGGTGCTTGCTTTCAAGACTTAGGGTTTGAAGATTTAAGTTGTTATTGCAATATAACAACAAGAGGTATTTGATCTAACCTTCTTGGTTAATTTCGAAAATAGCAATCATCTTTAGGGTTTTATTATGTGTTCATAATGTTGTATATCTAATAGTGAAAACATAGATCCAATGCTAGGGTTGTATGTACACATAGGATTGTTTGTATAAAACCCATCAGTGGTATCAGAGCCTTTAGTTAACTTCTTTTCAATTAGTTTATTCAATTGTATGAACTTGACATATTAGGGTTTATTGCCAATAAACCCTAGGAGGCTATTGTTTTTCGAGATTAGGGTTTGCAAACCCTAATTTGCAAGAGTTTGAATAAGATCTTCAAATCCTTTCCTTAAACCTTTAAATTTCGAAATCTAGGGTTTGTTTTAATCCCTTGATTTTCGAAATTAGCCTCCTCCCCAAGATAAGATCCTAAATTTTAGGGATTTGGATTATCCCATATCTTGTAATTATCTTCTAATTGTTATATATGGTAATTATAGATTTTGCATTATCCTAACCATAATTTCGAAATCTTGAGAGATAATTAAGGGATTAGGATATCTTAAATGTATAAATGCTAATTATCCTCATGAGTTAGATAATCCCTTATGATTTAATAATTAAATTAATAGTCTAATTCAAGATAATTATTAAATCAAGAGTTTTAATATTTAAAAGTTTAATTTACATGTCATAAATTCAAAAAAATTTAAGAGAAATTAAAACTAAATTGTTTTGAAAAGTTTCAAAACTTGCCCTCAAGTTTTGGAATTTAAATTTTGATTAAAAGTTTAATGTTGATGCATATTTAAACTCTAAACCCTAATGTTTTGAAATGTTTCAAAACTTTCCCTCAAGTTTTGGAATTTAAAAGTTGATTAAAAGTTTAATTTAGGAATGTTAAATTCTAAAACCTTAGTATTGTTTTGAAAAGTTCAAATCACACCCTTATGGTTTTATTAATTAATTAAGGTGTATAATTAAAAGAAGTTTAATAAATCCATAAAAGTTTTGGTTTACAATTAAAAGTATAATTGTTATATTTGACCACCTAGTATTTTTAAAGTGTAAAACACACCCTATACTATATATAACATTAAAAGTCTAACATTATATATATATATAAGTAAAAGTCAGTCTTACCGTTAGTAGGCCTCATTCACGAAGCTGGTCTATGAGGGGTGTTTAAGGAAATTGCCTATAAAATGGCGATTGAATGGGTATCCACTCTTACCCACCGCACTCATGACTAGTGGAGGGTCGTTAGCCAAACGGGTAGGATAGGACAGAAACTTTCCATTATAAGTATAATGAAGTACAAAAGTAACTAAATGTTTTACAAATTCCCAATCTTAGTTACTTAGGCAAAAGTGAATTGATGCAATTCCATGAAATTACACTTTGTACCCTTGCGAATACGTTAGTGGAGCGTGTGTGGTTTACCGGCACACTAAATGGTTCTAAACGAAGGTAGCAAAGGGTGACTCAATGTTTGTCATAGTTCGGTGGAGCGTGTGTGGTTTACCGGCACATCGAATAGATGACTGTAACATGTGGGGGCACCATGTAAGTTTGCATGGTTATTCACACCCGCTTTGTGATCCTCGGCATCCCAGTCACAAACTAGAGGGGCATATCGAGATTTAAACATGCCATTGAAATGTTCAATGAATCTCAAAGAATCTAGGAGTTTTCATAAATTTAAAACTTAATTTCGTTTTCGTTTTTCATGGTGGAAAATTAGTGAATCGTCATTCACTTACCTTCAAATATTCTGCAACTAGATTACGGCATCCCTTTTCTAGGTTGTGGCGTATTGTGTTGGGTCCTAGCCTTAATATCTCATTTGGGTGATTTATTAAGGACTCAATCAATCAACTAACTTGAATTTGTTTTCTCCCGTTTTGTAGATGTCAAAGTACGACAGCTATGGTCTTCCTAAATCCCGTGGAACAAGCTTTCCACATGAAGATGATATTCCACGATTCGATCGAGGAACAAGAAATCATGTTTCACTTCCTCCACCTCCTCCAATTATTCTCCCTAACCCACAAGATCGAAGAATTGAAAGGTTCAATGTCACTAAAGCCCTATTGGAAATGAAACATGAAGATGGTAAACCCGTGTGTGCTCACGTTCTAGGAATGAAATCATACATCGATAGGTTGATAATGTTGGGTGCGTCATTCCCGGATAAGTTGGCTGTGAACTGGGTTCTGCAGTCACTTCCTGAATCATATAATGAGTTCAAAAGAAAGTATTATATGATGGATCATGACGAAAACCTCATTGACCTAACTTACATGCTCATTGCTGCTGAATCAGAAATGATTTGGCAAAGCAATGGAGCATATTTGTTGGGAAATTCAACCAACCATGCTTCCGTGGATGCTCTAGGAGAGGCCACATGTTTCTACTGCCAAGGGAAAGGGAAATGGATACGAAACTGCCCAAAGGAACCGAAGAGTCTAAGAGATGGAAGAGTCAAGAAGTGTAGCTCTGCTTCAGGTACAAAATCCACTATCTAACTCCATTAAATTCCTATTCTTTATACATGATGTGATAAGATTACATTTGCATGTTTTGCAGGATCAAAGAAAAGAAAGGAATGTTGATGGAATAGCAAGATGAGTCTGATCACGAAGAAATGGATTACGATCGCATGGATTCGAAGATCATATTTTGAGCTTAGGATGTTATGATAGATTTGTTAGAAGTATTTGAATACATAGTTTTTCATTTGAATTTTGCATTGTAAGGACATGTTTTCCGCTGCTTTGATGAATAAAATAAATTTTGGATTTTATCTTATTTGATTATCCTTGCAATGACATATATGAAAAATTGATGTTTGTGTACTTCTAATATTAGCAAAATGGATTTGATTCTTAATTAGGTTACTTGTGGAAGTGTCAAAAGTTTACCAAATAGGGAGAGTTTCTCATCGCCCAAGTTCAAATGGAAAGGAACTTGGAATCGTGCAACAAGTATTGCATGATCAATGAAAACTATCACATTTGGGAGATTTAGACTAGTCTATGACAAAGTGTTAAGTGAAGGACTATGAGTTCAAGTACACAAAGTTGTGTGTTGATCAAGTCCACCACAAAAGTGACAAGATATTCATTATGATTTACTAAAGGTTTAGTAAATATGGTTACACTTATAAAATTAAGTATAATTGAATTAAAAGAGTTTCAATCAATAGCAGAACGAATAAGAAGAATCAAGTAGGCAGAAAGATAAAAGTTTCTCTGTTCTAAGAAGAAGGGAGAGTACCTTTTATTGTGTTTTATGATATGACTTAATGATTAAGAACCATATCTCAAATTGATCCTCTAAGTGATTCTTAGTAGAATTTGTATGTCAGAGAAGAGGAAAATGAGAATTGTGAAAATGGTCAAATCAAGAAGTCAATCATACTTTCAGTTCAAGACAACATTCCCTGTACTACTGTAGAACAAAAATCCATAAATTTGGATAACATTAACAATAATAAATATTACTAGATTTCCATATGAAGGATACTGATTGTTTTAAATCCGAGTACCTGATTCTTAACATCATTGGTGACTGCATTATATCCTCTCCAATTGAAATCATATGGGGAAACGTTCGTCGGAAGGATCGGAGCCTCGCTAACGTCGACATGGAACCTGAGATTAGATCCAAATCTCAAACTGATATGCTTTCGTAATTCAGATGCATTCATGTCGGAAAACCAAATGATGCCATGTACAAGCTGACAGATCAAACTTTTGGTGATTCTTTGACCGGCAGAGGTTAGTTTTGAAGTCATGCTCCTCCGTGTTCAAACGACTGGTCTCCGTCTTCGACCACCTCACCGATGAAGACGTCATCTTCGACGACTACGAGGCGATTAGACGACAGCAGTAGAGATGAGAGAGAGAGAGAGAGGGAGAGAGAGAGGGAGGGTTCTGAATTATTTATTTACTAAAATGCCCCTGATTCATAATAATTAAGATGCCCTCGTCTACTTTTTTTTCAAACTATTTACAAAAACACCACCAAGCATCCTAGCCTTTTATTATTTTGATCTAACGGCTCACAATTAGTTCTCGTGTTCTCGGGAAACTTTGAGCTCTCAAAAGATCCCCTCTCTCTCTCTCTCTCTCTCTCTCTCTATATATATATATATATATATATATATATATATATATATATATATATATATATATATATATATATATATATATATATATATATAATAGGGTTAGGTTATTTTGTTTTCACTATCTATTGTATGCATGTATGACTGATTCTGTACCAATCATTTTAGTTATTTTAAGAAAGTAATTAATGCATATTACATGTTGAAGATATAATAGGTATTAATTACATCTTCAGCATTTAATATGCATTAATTACTTTCTTAAAATAACTAAAATGATTGGTCCAGAATCAATCATACAGGCACACAATAGATAGTGAAAACATTTGAACCTAACTATATATATATATATATATATATATATATATATATATATATATATATATATATATATATATATATATATATATATATATATATATATATATATATAAGGTGAGGTTTAGTAGAGAACCATAATTAATCAAGGAACCAAGGAACCAATCTTCTTTTCAACTTTTAAAACTTATTTTTTTATCAAAAAAAAAAAAACTAAAAATACAGAAATTCATACCTTTTTATCCTTTTTCCAATGATATCAAATTCAATTTTTTTTTACTTCATATTCACAATGTGAATCTTTGAAAATTCACAATGTGAATCCGAAAAATATTTTTCACATTCATAATGTTAATATATGAATTTAGATATTTTTAGATTTTTTTTTTCGATAAAAAATAAGCTCTAGAAATTGAAAAAAAATATTTGGTTCCTTGAAGAACCAATAATTATGGTTCTCTATTATATATATATATATATATATATATATATATATATATATATATATATATATATATATATATATATATATATATATATATATATAATTGCATTTGACATAAAAAAATTAACCGAGTATTTTTTTTTTCTTACAAAAGCTTTCCAAGTCCATGATCTGTAGTTGGTCAGAACTCTGAAGTATGACTTGTCATCGTGTAAATCACTTTACTTGAACAGTATTTCGACCATATTGTGTACTATGATAATCAAATGAAACTAGCAACTTCAAGATTAAGGCAACCACCACAAGTCATTTTCTAGGTCCATGTAAAAGAGGTATATTGGTTATAAGAATGATTAACTACGTTTCTATAATCTACACATATAGTTACACCCCGAATGAATAAATATCCTTTCCTTAATATTCCAATATAACCAGTCCTCAGGGCCCATTTTAGGTGTGTTTCAATATCCTATAGAATTCTACACCACAACCACTGTTAGACTCCACACCTCAACAAACATCGATGCCCATGAAAAACACATAGGATGCCTAGCAACATGAGTTTTTGTTTGGATAACCTCAGAATTTAGTACAAAATACTATTATTATATACAATATAGAACCCACACACACACAAACACATGACATAGCTTCATGTTTACCTAGATTAAGAAAGCCGGATCAATCTCATCATCCCCATCCATATCAACCTCCTCCTCCTCCACCTCATCATCATCACCATCATCAACAACCCATTCATACCAACCACCATCTTGAGGAGGCGCTTGTACCATGTGCAAGAAGTCTTGTAAATTCCCCCAAGCTAGTTGCCTCGGAGGTTGAACCGGAAGCAAACTTGTACTAAGCGAACCACCATCTCCACTTGAAACACGTTGCATCATCACCTCAAATTCCCCACCATCATACCTCAGAGCCACACCTTTCGATTCTTCACAAACCTCAACACAAAACGCCGGCGACAGTTTCCGCCCTATCGCTTGCACATGAGCCACACTGTAATTTAAAAAAAAAATTAATTAATTAATTAATTCCTTTATTTATTTATTATAATATAAGAAGTAATTTTTACCGACCATATATAATATTTCCCATCAGCTGCCTGTTTCTGAACCCGACCCAACAACTCAATTTGCAAAAACCCACCGATGCAAATCACAGGCTCTCAACTTGAACTTTTGTAACCGATTTTCCTGAGCCATTGGGAAGATTTGTGAAGTGTAAGTCCAAATAAACTTATCATCTGCACATTCTTGAGACTCCATAAAATCATGATTGATCTCAGTCAAAGATCTCGGGTGTCCCATTCTAAAGCGCACATATTTAGATGAATATATTGGCGAATCAATTTGAAACAAAGCTTGAAATGGATGCAAGTATATTTCCGATATAACACAAAAGTTGGCTGATAAGTTATATATCAGTGTCTCGGGTTTTTCAGGATCATCGCTTCCTTTACTTGACCAATAGGAATAATCCCTCTGGCGAATTTTGTCGCGTGGGTCCAATGTGTTCAAAATGCTTTCCTCCGGGTAGTTATCGGTGCTTGAAGCACTCACGGGATCAGCAATGCAATAACTTTGAGGAAATTTTGTGACAGCTTGGAAAAGAGCAGCATATGCCACGTCACCACTTGATGGGTCATGAGTAATGCTAGCAAGCTGGGGGAATCTTTTCAGGCAAAGTTGCTTGTTAAGTCCATTGGAGATCACTGCAAATAGAAATGGATTTTTGGGGTTTATGTGAAAATTGAAAAGTGTTGTAATTGAATAGGAGTAAACCACAAAATTTGGTCCCTGAGTTTTACTGAAAATTGCAAGTTCAGTCCAAATTATACTATATATAATTTACAAAGTCCTTATGAGCAGTGCCTTTTTCCACTTTATCAGTTTTGCCACAAATGCAACAAAGGTTTTACATTTTGACAGATTTAGTCCCTGCAAACAAAGGTTTTACATTTTGGCAGATTTAATCCCTGCAACAAAGGTTTTACATTTTGGCAGATTTACTCCCTGCAATTTACTCCATGCAACAAAGGTTTTACATTTTAGCAAATCTAGTACCTGCAATTATTTAGTTTACAGAAAAGGTCCTTATAAAGTTTCTGCGTCCCCTGCAAAGCGGGGAGAGGGCAATTTCTAGTTTTACATAAAATCGCAAGTTCAATCTGAAATTTGAAGTCATATTTTTATGGATCAGGGACCATATTTGTAAAGAAATACAAACTTAAGGACGACATCGGGATGAGTTCAAATTTTGGACTGAACTTGCAAATTTTAGTGAAGTACAGGGACCAAATTTGTAAAATGATTATTGTCGATTATGATACTGACCGAAGTTTTGCCAGTAGTGAGATACAGCAGATGCGCGAATGAGGTCGGCTGAGTCATCTAGACATGTCAGAATTTTGAGTGCCATGTCAGATTCGAGCCATTGAAAGAAGTCGATTTGATTATCCATTTATTTGTCGGAAATGAGAGTTCAATCATAAACCTGGAAAAGACAAACATATTATTAAATGTAATATAATATATGCGACGTAACCTTAATAACAAAACAGGAAATTTTAGATTCTATTAACAAATCTGAATATATATTTTTTTTCATGAAAGGGATTACAATTAAATAAGCCTAGGTTGATGAAATAAAATTTTGTTTTAAAGTGTGATTTTCTACCTTGTTGTAACATCTGTATACAGAATTAGAAATGATTATGATAGGAAACATTATAATTGTCAAGTTGTAGGGTAGTTAGAAAGACAAGAAATGATGGAAGTGACAAGGAAAAAAAATGATATTTTGGAGAAGATATTTGTGGGGAATTATGCAGAGGGTATTTTGGTAATGTTGGAGTGAAAAAGACAGCCCCTTTTGTTTGTTCTTCATACTAAACAATAGATACACATAAAGAGAGAGAGAGAGAGAGAGAGAGAGAGAGAGAGAGAGAGATTTAATTTATTGATTCAGTATATGTTTTATAATATTGTTTAAGTGTTCAGAAGAGCTTAAATCCAACAGTATATGTTGACTATCATAAATCACAAGGTGATTACGACATGCTTTAGGAAACTAAATAAACACTAAAATGAATTATTTTTCTTTTATAAATGATATATTTGAAAGGGAAATTCTTATCATTACGGATGCAAAGCATGCTAAAAACATAAAGTACCTACTTTACCTTAATGTCAATATGTTTTATAAACCATGCCACCATGGATATGCACAAGTGATCAATCGAATGCATGTAAGGTAACATGGTATGTTATCATACAGAAAGGAAAGTAAGGAAATAGACCATACCTACTCTAGTTTCATGATAAAAACCATGTTAGTCAACAAACAAAATGTACCATTATTCTGTAGCATTAGCTTTTAGTAGTGATGTATATAAAGTTATTCTAACTTCAGTTATTCAGAATATGCGCCATTATTCTGCTGCCTCTACAATGTCATGCATCAACCATCCAAAAACTTGTTCTTCTAAAAGAATTTAAGTTTAAAACCTAAAGATAATTTGGGGGTTCGGTATCATAGGGTTTCATATCTCAGTTATTGGTGTAATTGCTTAACAAGTCGGTTAATTTCACGAAAAATGAACATATTTCATATGAACTGCTAATTACCAAAATTCACATCCAATGATATTTTAAGAACAAGAAGTATAGATGATTTAGAATGTCAAACAGGTTAAGTTTCAACTTCTAAATTGACGTAAATCGTGAAGCATCTAAAAAAGGATCTGCTAATTATCGCTACGATTCACACAAAATTGCATTTAGTTTTGATTCCACGACTGCTGCGCTTCAACATCACATTACCAGGGAACTTTAAGTTTCATAGACGATCGAAGACATTATCGCGGAATTTTACCGAAGAGGGAGACATACATTAACGAAAATAGAAAAATACATGTACGACAGATAGATTAAGTTGAAAAATAGAGATGTAAAAAGCAATAAACATTTACCCTTTGTCTTCTTTGGAATCGGAGCGAATCGATTGAAAAGAACCCTAGAGAAGAAAATTGGTGATCGAATTGAAAGGGGCGGCTGTGGGAATGGCGTTTGTGGGAGGTCTAGAAAACTCTGGTAATTATCATTTATCAGGAAAATGGCGTTTGTCATCATGACACGGTTTCATAAAACAAAAATACATCGCACATGGATTCATGCATAAGCCACGAGTTCATAAAAAACAACAAATTAACCTCTACCAAATTACAAATGATTACTACCTTAAAAGTCATTATTTATATATTTTCATTTCGATTTAACTCTAATATTTTTTTTTTTACTTATTTGTCATTAATTGTATCGACTCTTTATGAAAAGTAAATGCTAGTCGATGTCATCGGTTTAGCAGGTAACCCTAACTCTTTACTTACCTAAAATCGTTATTTGCCTCAAAACCTCTCATTCACTCTTGGGTTGGTGTTCTTACACACACATCACCCCGTCTTCTTCCCCATGGATTCGTCTTCAACATCTTCTATCATAAAATCAGTTTATCGCACCAAGTGTGATTGTGGTAATCAACTGCAATTCTCAGTTTCAAGAACCGATAAAAACACAGGAAGAAAGTTCAAAGCATGTCATAACTATAAGGTAAAATTAAGGGATTTTGTTTTCCCATTTTATTATCTTTCAAAAGCTATTGAATGAAGATTTTGTTGGCATGGTACCAAAAAATAGAGTAAATATTTCAAGAACCGATAAAAACTCAAGAAGAAAGTTCAAGGCATGCCCTAACTATAAGGTAAAATTATGTAGTTTGACACAAAGGAGTTGGAGTTTTATGCTAATGAAAGGGAACCCTATAATGAAATTGTTGACAATGGTGTATTACAGGTGATCATGTTGTTGAAGTTTGTTTTGGTGATGTTGATGATTATTGGGGTAATTCTTATAATTAGCATTGTATTTTAATGCATTCCCCTAGGTTAAGACATTTGTAATTTTTTGTATTTTGGTATGGTTAAGGCATTTCAGTAAAAGTAATTGTTGTAAGAGTGTTGTAGGTTTGTTATTTTGGTTTGATGTAAGAACTAGTTGGTTAATCGTTGATCTCATATTATGATGTTTATGTAAAATTATATTGATGGTAATCCAATGTTATTTATGACCCATGCGATTTGGTATTACATTATAATGATTCATTGTAATGACAATGTAGTTATGGTAATGTACTAAAACTTGTGTAAGCAAGTAAAGGACATTAACTAGAATAACAATTAACTTATGGTAAGTGAAATGACAAGTAAAGGAAACATACTTTAAATACTTGCATTCTTAATAACATAAAAGGGGGTATTACAATTAGAACCAATCATCCAATTGCCAAACAATCTTACAAATGGCCATTAACTACCAATGTTCAAAAAAGGCATAACTGAATACTATATGTTGATATACAATTAGATGGTTGTTACCAATAGCTGATGTAATGTTAACAAAAAGGAAAGAAAAATACATAATGCCCATGATACCCCTCCTAAATACTCCTACTCCAAATTAACGGGTTTCTCAATACTAGAAACCCTTTCATCCTTATCGTAAAAGGCTTTATTCAACTTTGATCTTCATAATTCTCTCAGAAATTTTCCTTTTCCTAGGCCTCCCAACAACCTGTGTATCTTCAATGAAGTCATTATCCCCATCGATTTCCTCATCATCTTCACTAACCCAAGCATTAGCATCTAAATCTTATATAGTAACTTCCCTTTGCACTGGTGGCACAAGGTCAGGTATCACATCCCCTTCTAAGTCTGCTTCCAAGTGATCTTCAATCTCATTAACATTTACACCTTGTAATACATGATGTAGGTAATTACACTTTTTTAGATCACATGTTAATTATAATAAATTTAAAGTAAAGGTTTTCATACCATTTCCAAGTTATCTTCAATCTCATAACATCCCTTTTTAAGTCTGCTTCCGACTGATCATCAATCTCATTAACATATACATCTTGTATTATATGATGCATTTATGAATTAAAACACAAATAAGGCATTTATAAGAAATTAAAAATATAGTTTGGCATACCATTTCCACCAGTAACACAGGGTCGGGCATCACATTTACCCTTTGTAAAGCCCGTGTAATCTCATGAAGTTCATAACCATATTCCTGCAACATCATTGTAAGTAATGATTTAAGGTTGGACCGTAGTTTCATGGTGGGGGGCTCCCAAAACATTTCATCTTAGGTTTCCTTGTAACGACCCAAAAACACGGATATCTTTAAATCCAAGTATTCCAAAACATTGTTAATTAAAAACATTTATCAGAGTTCATCCCAAAATCACATAATGCGGAAAACACGGGTGTGTGCGCTACGATCAAGCTAAGCCCTTCCTTTTCAAAACAACGATACCTGAAACCATAAACAAAATTGTAAGCTAATTAAAACCATTTATCAGATATATTTAAATCCAAGTATTCCAAAACATTGTTAATTAAAAACATTTATCAGAGTTCATCCCAAAATCACATAATGCAGAAAACACGGGTGTGTGTGTTGCGATCAAGCTGAGCCCTTCCTTTCAAAACAATGATACCTGAAACCATAAACAAAATTGTAAGAACGAAGCTTAGTGAGTTCCCCAGAGCATACCCCACACAATCCACATAACCACATAATCCATATTAGCTATAATAGCTACATAAATCATATCAATCACATAAGCCATATATATAAACTAATAAGGATGTCGTGGGCTCCTCCTATGGTCTTAGTCCAGGATGCCATAGGCTCCCCATATGTTCTTACACCTAAGTGCCATGGGCTCCCCTCATGGTCTTTAATAGGAAAGTCATGGGCTCTCCACATGGTCTTACATCCAAGTGTCATGGGCTCTCCCATGGTGTTTAATAGGAAAGCCATGGGCTTTCCACATGGTTTTACATCTAGGTGTCATAGGCTCTCCCATGGTCTTTAATAAGAAAGCCATGGGCTTTCCATATGGTCTTACATCCAGGTGTCATAGGCTCTCCCATGGTCTTCCATACAACCATACCACATATACAACTAGCATACCTCCTAGCACATAATCAACTAACATGCTTCATAACACTACTTCAACTAGTGTACCACATATCATAAAATGGGCCAGCCTTGGTGCATTCGACCCATTGGCATGGTGAGGAGACTCACCTCACACTGCCGAAGTCCCGCGGATAAAACTCTAGCTGTTGGTTGACAGAATCCCGGACCGTCAACATCAAAACAACACCCAATTAATAATTGGGTTCCAATACACATCCATAAGTCCATGTTTGGGGTAAAAAGACTATTTTACCCTTAACCTAACTTGGTCCAAAACCAAAGTCCAAACACACACTCTGAAGTCCCAAAAGCCCAGTAATCAACCAAGGCCCACAATATGGACCAATTTTCCGAATTGGGCCCAAACCTCTACATGGACTTAACTTATGGCCCAACTATTTATTCTAGTCCAAACACTTGGCATTCCGATGGTCCAATATCTCATAATCATCAAGGCCCAATTATGGCCCATCTATGGCCCAATTTTCTAAATTGAGCCCAAACCCCTCACATGGGCCTTACCGTAAAGCTCATCCAAATATTTTAGTCTATATGCTTTTTCTTGGATGGCCCATCAATATCCCAATCACCAAAGCCCAATAGGAAGGCCCAACTCAAGGCCCAAACAAAATTAGGGTTTTCACATAAAATAACGATTAGGTTTACGTGTTTCTTACTTAACCCATTAAAGACTTAATCCATTAAGTCCATCACTCCTCTAGGCCATTCATACGATATTCTCGGGCATAATTCAAAATTCCAATCTAACGATCCAAACGCGGGTCCCGACAATCCAAAACTAATATTTTCCAAAATTAGGGTTTTCTAAACCCTAATTAGGGTTTCCAACCCAATTAGTCCAATGGTTAGACTTTTAGGTTAATTAATGTTTCATTAGGTCAATTAGGGTTGCATTAGGTCGAGCACCACCCACTGCCACATTGGGTGGTGGTTGTTGACGGTGGCACATGGCGACAACCACCACCTCACAGCGGTGGTGATTATGATTTTAGGCCAAAACTGTCCAAGCGTATCAAATAGCAATCCAAACACACATTAATACACACCACCACCCAACACGACGGCTGGTGGCGGCAGGAGGCGGCAACACGGTGGAGGTAGTGAGTTTTTTCAGCCACAAATCGCACATCCAAAATTACGCCACCAACACCCGCCTAAAACACAATAAACACATGCACACAACCACCTTCCACGGTGGTTGGTGGTGACGGGAAATACACACCATGGTAGGCTGCTATGGTGGTTCCCACGTTTTCCGGCTAACAGAGAGAGCACACACACCATCGAAATACAAAAGTAACACACACACCTGCACAAAATCCACTAAAACATGCACCAAAACAGCCACCATCGTGGTGGCAGGCGGCGACTGGAGCTCGCTAGCAAATTTTGAACAGCCGCATGGCAGCGATGGTGACGTGACCGGCAAGACACAATGGAACAGCGAAGAGGGGCTGCATCATCGACGGAGAAAGAGAGAGAGAGAGAGAGAGAGAGAGAGAGAGAGAGACCTGGCAGCCACAGGGTTTTCGTCCCGTCTCCCCACAGTCATAGCGTCGAGCTTATGACCCCCGTCCTTGTCGGCGAAGAACACAGCGGCTGCGACGCTCGCCAGTCTATTCGTGGCTACAAGATGATGACAACTGGAGCATGGTGGCATAAGGGTGGCGGCTGGATGTTGCAACTAGGGTTAGGGTTAGTATGGATGATCTTTAAATGGGAAGAAGATGCCACCGGGTTCAAGTCCCGTATTCATTTAAAACTTATGCTCTTTTATCCAATTATGGTCCCTCCCCATGAAATCTTTTTCAAAAACAACTCCAATTTTACCATTCAGCCCCTCTCTTCAAGATCTTTTTCAATTTAAATCCAGAATTTACCCTTTAGCCCCCGCCTCCAAGAATCCTTTCATAATAAGCCCAATATTTTACCAAACACCCCTAACTTCTGAAAATCTTTACAAAATAAATCCCGGAATTACACTTTAACCCCGAATAATCCAAATTATAACATATGGCTCCTCGAAACCAACACCCCACTAAATATTATTGAATTTCGGGCTACTATTCATTCATTAATTTTATCTATTTATTTATTTAATAAGCATGATGTTACATTCAAGATAATGACCATCCTCTTGTACACTTTCCTGAATAGCAGCATCTGCAGTTGTTTGAACATCAACATTTTCACTTTCTTGAACATCATCTTCAACACTTTCATTAACCCGGGTAGTTTCAACATTTGCAGTTGCTTGAATACCTAAACTTTCTTGAACATCAGCATTTTCACTTGCTTGAACAACAACTTCAGCCTATGTATTTGCTTCATAAGTGATAGGTGCATTTTATGCACTTATTTTGCATGTATATTTCTATCTTTTCATTGCATTTTACTTCATAATTCTTTTCATTGCATTTTACTTCAACTCCGATTTCGACGATCTTCATATCCACATAATGGTGTTAACAAGCTCTGCAACCCTATCAACTATCCTTTTCCTTAAAACTTACTAAACTTAAATCCAAAATTCATAAAAGGCTCTGACTATCACTTTACGGTTATACCCTTGGGCTCCAAAGCACCAAACAAACTCTCAAATCACCTAATCTACATTACCCACATCCAAAGGGGTCTAAATATCTCTTTTCCCCAAGGCCTGAATCCTTATGATAACTGTTCTTCGGGCCATGGCCTTGAATTATGAAACGATTCGAAATAGGGTGTTTGTAACGCCCGTAGATCCGGGTTAGTCAATTTAGAGACGATAGGCGTCAAAAATGAATTTTTGATGAAAAATTATTTGGAATGAATAATCTTAACTAAGTTATAGTATATGTTACAAGGTTTCCGTGCATATAAAGAACGCCGAAATCCGAGTTATAACGAAGAAGTTATGACCTGTCGAAGTTTCGCGACAGAACCGGCACGACACAGCGCGACGTAAATAGTGAATTTACGTTAGAGCGATATTTAGCCTTAGCAATCTAAACAAAATTCATAGAATTCATTAAACCGTGAGCGTGCATAAAAAGAACGTCCAAATCTGACTTCGTATGAGGAAGTTATGATTTTTCTAAGTTTCAGCTTAGCAGTATGCAGCCCGAATACTCGATTTGAGACCGAGCGGTTTTTAGCTAAAACAATCTAAATGAGAATCGAAGATCTCATTAATTGTAGTAAAACGATAAAAAGATAGGCGAAAACGGACGTCGGATGAAGAAGTTATGATTTTATAACGGAGTTTTCCTGTCCCGGCCTACTAAAAATAAATAATAAAAATAAATTCAAAATTGGCCGACGGAGTCTAAATGAAAGTTGTAGAGCGTAGTCTCATCTACGCGTGGATATAAAGAACGTCGAAAACGGAGTTTGTATGAGGAAGATATAAATTTTTTGAAGTTTATTAAATATTTTCGATATTTAATTTAATTATAAAATAACCGATATTATCCATGGGGGGAGTCAGCGAGCTGATCCACATTACGCCCAGCGTAATTGGGTTTCCAGCCCCCTATAAAAGGGTGTCGATGGCAGCCGAGTTCTTTGCTCATTTCTTCCCTTTCTCTCGCGTTTTTGCATCGTTTTTCGTGCAAGAATTATCCCGAAGCCCAGGTATCATTTCCGAGCCCCAAAGCAAGTCCCGAAGCCCCGAAGATCCCGAGAAGTGAAATTCCCGAGCCGAAGCTCTGCTTGCGAGGAATCCGGTTTTTGTGAAGATATCCCAGATCTACCGAAGAATACTACTTCTACAAGCCGTAGTGTTGTCCAATCATCTTCTGATCAAGTGAGTGTGTAGTTACTTTCTTCTAACGCATAAATATTAAGTATTTGCTATGAAATACGAGCTATGTGTATAATATAAAGTTGTTTATATGTGTGGGTGTATAGTCCCTTTCATAAACACGGGTATAATACAAGTATTGTTTGAATGTATTAAGTATATGTTTGGGTGAGTGTGTGGTCACTTTCTTCTAACACATAAATATTAAATATTTGCTATGAAATACGTGATATGTGTTTATATATTGTTGTTTATTTGAGATGTTGGTGGAATGGATGAACTATATAGGTTTTAATGAGTTAAACTGTATATGTATTTTATATCTACAAATATGTTGGGTAGGACATGGGTAGATGAGATCCGTGAGTATGGATCAAATCAAGAGGTTAGTTTTAGATCCGTGAGTAGGGATCAGATCAAGAGGCTAGTTTTAGATCCGTGAGTATGGATCAGGTAAAGAGATAAACTTGCTATTAGTCCGGGAGTATGGATTAAGAGTAAGTTAATTGTCCCTAGTCCGGGAGTATGGATTGGGCACAGTTATAGATCCGGGAGTATGGATCAGATATGGATTAAGATTAAGTTAATTGTCCCTAGTCCGGGAGTATGGATTAGGCACAGTTATAGATCCGGGAGTATGGATCAGACCAGGATTAAGGTATAGTTAATTGTCCCTATCCCGGGAGTATGGATCGGGTACAATTATTGATCCGGGAGTATGGATCAGATCAGGAGGTTAGTTTTAGATCCGTGAGTATGGATCAGGGGAAAAGGTTAGTTTTAGATCCATGAGTATGGATCAGGGGAAAAGGTTAGTTTTAGATCCGTGAGTATGGATCAGGTGAAAAAGGTTAGTTTTAGATCCGTGAGTATGGATCGGGTGAAGAGGATAGTTTTAGATCCGTGAGTAGGGATCAGGTAAAGAGGAAAATTTTAGATACGAGAGTTTAGATCGTGTCGTTATGAGGATCGATGGGGTGGGATAAGAGTTGCCTTTATATGGTGAAATTGTACAAGTTTGAATGTTCTATATTTATAAATATATGATATAACATTGTGGGATGAAAACCATATATGCTCACCAGGCTCCCAAGCCTGACCCACTCAGTTTTCTTTGTATCACATGTATCGATACAAAGACATATTTCACAGAGAGATTTAAAGGAGATATAAATCATTAGTGTAATTGGATGTAAGTTCTGTTTATGCTTATATGTCTGTATCGGAACATGACATCCCGAGGTTTTATTATTAAATGAAAATACATTCTCTTTGAGAAATGTTTTGATAAGTTATTATCATATCTTGTTTTGGGAACGAATTCCGCAACCATTTTCTTTAAAAGATTACTCTGATTTTATAAAACAAAGCATAAACAAATCGGTCTTTTCTGGCCGTGAAAATGGGGATGTCACAGTTGGTATCAGAGCATTAGTTTAAGCGAACTAGGAATTTGTAGGAAATTTCTAGACTTAGAATGCTAAGTAATGATTGTGAGGAGTGTGTCTAAAATATGTTAGGTAGTACACCTAAATTGACACAAGCACTAGTTTATTTTAGGAGTGATGCCTAAAATGCTTTTATGTGCTAACTGTTTTGTGTGATAGCTATATTGATGCTATTATTTGTTCGAATCTATGGTCTGTTGTCGACCGGATCTGGAAACCTTATGTGTTTAGGATTCTAATTTTATGGCTACGATATTAGAACTAACATGTAAACGTTTCGGGGTGATAAGGAGATTTATACGTTTATCGTAATTAAAGCTTTCTTATCTTAAATTTCTCGCTTGGTACACCGAACGTCTACTTGGGTGTACGAAAGGTCATGATGAAGACACGTAGGGAATTGAGTAAATGGAAGAAATGAAAAGGCTTATGATAGTGGATGACACCTATCAGAAGATATCGTAAGAGTGGTATCTTACCTTTAGAGTATGTCTTATGAAATAAAAGTACGTTTAGAGGAGTACGGTACGTATAAAGTACACCTTCGATTGGCAGGATGATGGAACGATTGGTGAAATTCTTGAAGTTGTCTCATCGTCTGATATTTTCATCACCAATCGAGTTGAAGTTGAGTTGATGATTGAAGATTGAGCAATAAATAAGTCCTAGTAGAGTCTAGGGAAATTGTTTATGATTACTTGGACATATTCGTATGTGTTAAATTTTTTTGTGATTTTCTTGTATGGTGACTTGGTCGACTACGAGACAATACTTGGGACGAGTATGAGTAGGTGTGAAAGGTAGTAGATGCATATACTACCGGAAGCACAGGCTCGCACTTGGATCAGGGAAAGTCACAAGGTTACCAAGAAGCTTGTAACGACCCGTTCCCGGTATGTTAAATTATTGGTAATTGTTGTGAGTTTTGCAAGAGGAACTCGGCGAGTTCATAGCCTGACTCGCCGAGTGGGGTCGCGGCTGAGAGCACGCGTGAGCCGGGGACTCGGCGAGTCCATATCCTGGACTCGGCGAGTCCATCCGTCTGGGTGAAACCCTAACTCCCGGGTTCTTACTCACTATTTAAACCCCATTATAGCCTCCATCTCGCCACTTTCCCCCTTAGAGCACTGTGAGAAACCCTAAACCTTCCTCTTGTGAGCTTATATGTGATCTTGTTCCATTTTGTGAAGGGGTGAAGAAGGAGAAGAAGAAGGAAGCAAGGAAACGAGTTCTAGTGCCAAGATCCAAGGTCAAGTGTGAACTTATTCAGGTATTTTCGGAGTTCTCTTCTGGTTTTATGCTTAAACTTCCATTAGAGCTCTTTTAAGGACTATTTGATGCTTGTTCCAAGCTTTATGTTTGGTTGATTGTGTTATTAAGCCGAAATACCTTTGGATCTGAGTGTTGGGGTGTTGAAGAGTCCAGATCCACTGTCTTTTTGGGGTTGCATTGCTTATAAGCCATGGATCTACCCTTATTATGCATATTTTAGCCTTATTTTCCCTCTTTCATGTGGTTGTGCACGTAAAGTTGGAAACTTTACGTGGTAAGACAGCTTAATGGACCTAGATCTATCATTTGCATGTGTTGGATTCAAGAGAAATCGAGTAAAAATATGTTGCATGGCGGCGACTCGGCGAGTCGGAAGAACGACTCGACGAGTCATGTCGCGAGTCCCGAATTCTTCAGTTTCTTCAGTGTCGAGTTTTCGAGGTGAGTTAGGGAGTGGACTCAGCGAGTTAGGAGTGGACTCAGTAATGGAGGGACTCGGCGAGTTGTTCATACAACTCGGCGAGTCCAAGGCAATCTTCTTGGGGGATTAAGAACAACTCGTCGAGTCTGTTCATCTGACTCGGCGAGTCGGATGAGATCATCTGAGTTCTTGGATCAAGAGGGTACTCGTCGAGTTGATGCCACACTCGACGAGTAGTAGCATGTAGAGTTGAGAAGTGAGAGTAGGACTCGGCGAGTTGGGTGGCCCAACTCGGCGAGTCAGCCCCATCAGTAAGTTGACTTTGACCAAGGGTAAAAGAGTCGTTTTACCCCAAGTGCAGTGTTTAGTATTTGATTGAGTGTGTTCATGGACTTGTAGCCGAGGAGTTTCGGAAGCAGCAGCCGGTAGCTTTCAGACGCACACACTCAGCCGCCAGTTTGCGAGGTGAGTTCCCTTTTTAGTAGGAACGGGTCTAAGGCCACCATGCCGGCCCGTTTAGCTAGCAGTAGTATCCGGATGTTATCCAATGTAGTAGTTAGCATGTTTGATGCCTTTGTGGCTCAGACAAGATTATGTGTGTTCATGTTAGTGTTATGTTATGCTATGATCAGTCAGCTTTGGACTTCGGTCCGATGTCAGCTTCGGACTTCGGTTCGATGTAGGGGACAAGGTCCCAGTTAGCTTCGGACTTCGGCCCGATGTCAGCTTCGGACTTCGGTTCGATGTAGGGGACAAGGTCCCAGTCAGTCAGCTTCGGACTTCGGTCCGATGTAGGGGATAAGGTCCCGGTCAGTCAGCTTCGGACTTCGGTCCGATGGAGGGGGCAAGGCCCCGTGTGTGCTTGATATATTATTGTATGGTATGTGGTAATTTGGGGGAGCTCACTAAGCTTCGCGCTTACAGTTTCAGTTTTGGTTTCAGGTACTTCCGCAAGCAAAGGGAAGAGCTCTGGATGACGGCATCGCACACACCACCGCCTCAGCTTTAGCCTGGGATTGATTTAGATGTTTGATCTGATGTAGTATGATATAGTTTTTCCGCACAGTATTTTACTATGTTTTGGAATACATCACGTATGGTTTTATTATATGATGCTCTGATTGCAGTTTTGATTATATTAAAAACAAAAATTTTTGGGTTGTATTTTTGGGTCGTTTCAAGTTGGTATCAGAGCCCTGGTTTGAGGGATTCGGGTACACTCCCGGGTGTATCTGAACTCAAACTAAGGGGGAATAAAAAGATTTCTAAAAGTAAAAATGTTTTCTAAAAAGAATTTTTGAAAGCACTTAGGAAGGAAGAATTTTCAACAAGATAGAGGTGTGTGCATGCGGTCAGCCGAGCTCAAGTAAGTACTCCCAAATTATCCATACAAGTTATTTGTTCAGTTTCAGTTTCAGTTGAATAGCATGCTAGTATAGGACTAAGGATCTAGGAGGATGCCTTATGTGCCTGCCTTATGTGTTACAGCTTTATGAGTATTGCATGCTAGTATTGAGTAGACAGCAGTAGGATAGCCTGTTTAGGTTATGCCTGATAGTATGAGCTTAGCACTGTATGCTAGATCAGTTTCTCATTTTGAGAATAGTTTTGCCTGAGTATGTTCCCTTTATCCGAATGCTGCCTGCTTCGTGCTTTGTGGGAATTCTGAGTGATGGAAGTTAGCCATTAGGTGAACACGATACACCACATGTGATCAGGGTTGAATAATCCCAGAGTGCTGGAACTGACCCTATTGCGCAGCTCTTGTTTGAGTCCAACCGTTATAGGAACGGGTCTTTTACTTGAAGAATTATCTGATCTTCGTCACATGTGATGGTGTTCAAGTGATGGTTAATTAGCATTATAAGGAGACCTGCAGCAGCTGAGGACTAATTGAGTTAAGTCTGAGGTTTTCCCTGGGGCAAGCCTAGGATGAAAGTAGCAGAGATCAGTAGTAGTAGAATCGACTTGGTGGAGTCAGGGCAGTTCTTGAAGAAAGTACGGATAGATGTGGAAGGTAGTATGGGCCCGTACTACTGGAAGCAGAGGATCCGTACTCGAATCAAGAGAGGCTGAGACAAGACCAGGAAGCTAGTTGTAGTATCAATGATCCCTCAAGATATTTCTGTTTTCTGATGTGATTGTAATGTGTTTCAGAATGGTGGTTTTGCGTTCGAGGCCAGCAGCCGGCAGCGGAGGTGCCGGGGAGGGATCAGGTTCAGGCTCAGGGGATGAGCGCATGGATGAGCAGACCCGAGAGTTTCTTTCTTCGGAGATTACGCGCATCATTTTAGAGCAGACTCCTGTGATCTTCGGTTCGATCAAGGAGGGGATTCTAGAGTTGATGGATGAGAGACTGGGCACCTTCCGTGCCGAGGTGGCGGCCATGATGGGGTCGCGCACCCTTACCTTCAGGGAGTTCAGGGCATGTGGAGCCCCGGACTATCACGGGGCACGGGACCCCATAGCGAGTACCAGGTGGTTGGCGGATGTGGCCAACGCATTCCGTTCTAGCAGATGTCCCGAGGGGGACAAGGTCAGATTGGCGTCCTGTCTCCTGAAGGACAGGGCACGTGACTGGTGGGAGGAGGTAGGGCATACCATCGGGGATGATGCGGCATTGGATGCCATGACCTGGGCTGATTTTTCTACCAGGTTCAGAGCGGAGTTCGCACCGGTCATTGAGGTGCAACAGTTAGCCAGGGAGTTCCAGGATCTGACCCAGACTACCGAGACAGTGGCGGAGATCACCGCCAAGTTCAGGGAGCGGGCCCTTCTTGTTCCTCAGTATGCAGCAGACGAGGAGATGAAGAAGGCCCGTTATCACGAGATGTTGCGGAGCGACATTCGTATGTTTGTGAGCCGGTCCAGTTGCAAAACACTGGACGACATGATTGCTAGAGCTCGGGAGAGGGAGATTGATCTCGAGATGGAGAAGAAGAGGAAACCGGAGGCGGTTTCGGGTTCGGGTGGTTCGGGCAAAAAGCCCAGGGTTTCGGATCATAGGTCCAGGGGACAGCCGAGCTACGGTCGATGTGGTAGGTGTGGGAAGATGCACGAGGGAGCGTGCAAGGCAGGGAGTTCCGGCTGCTTCAAGTGCGGTCGGGTTGGACATTTGAGTAGGGATTGTACGGCTCCTGCTACTGTCGTTGCTGCGTCAGACCTGATTTGCTTTCAGTGCAATCAGAGGGGACATAAAAAGTCCCAGTGTCCGAGTTTAGCTTCAGCAGGGAAGGTGGCTGCACCTGCCCCTGCTACCTTGAGGATTACAGATGGCCGGCAGGGCCGAGCTGATGCGCCAGTGGCGAAGAGTAGGGCGTTTCAGATGACAGCAGAGGAGGCGCGAGCGGCTCCTGATGTGGTGACGGGTATGTATCTTCCCTTTTATCTCTTTATTATTATTGATTAAATGTTGCTTATGGTTGTATGTTTTATTCAGGGTCGTTCTCTGTGAACGGCATTTCTGCTTTGGTATTATTCGATTCGGGGGCTACCCGATCATTCGTATCTCTTGCGCTTAGCAAGAGGTTCAGTAGAGCTCCAGGGGAGCTGGATTGTCCATTAGAGGTTGAGATAGCGGATGATAGGACCGTGAGGGTCGACAGAGTGCACAGAGGGTGTTCTCTTCAGTTATTTGATGAGCGGTTTCCAGTGGATTTGGTACCTATTCCTCTGCGAGGGAATAAGGTTATTTTGGGTATGGATTGGCTAAGCCCCAATGGGGCGGTGATTGATTGCGAGCTTCAGTTAGTGAGGGTTCGCACTCCCAGTGGGGGAGAGTTGGTGATTCAGGGCGAGAGGCCACAGCGAGGACCGACCTTTTGTTCCGCCGCTAGGGCGAGGCGCTACGTTCAGCAGGGTTGCGCCGGTTACGTAGCCTACGTCTTGGATGCCCGGGTTAAGGGCAAGACGACGATCGATGATGTCCCTATTGTTCGAGAGTACCCGGATGTGTTTCCCGAGGATTTGCCGGGGATACCTCCTGAGAGGCAGGTTGAGTTCAGGATTGACCTGGTTCCTGGTGCGGCTCCGATAGCCAAAGCACCATATCGACTTGCTCCCCCTGAGATGCAGGAGTTGTCCGCACAGCTTCAGGAGCTGTTAGACAAGGGTTTCATTCGACCAAGCAGTTCGCCTTGGGGAGCGCCGATCCTATTTGTGAGGAAGAAAGACGGGTCGCATCGTATGTGTATTGATTATCGGGAGCTGAATAAGGTAACGGTGAAGAACCGTTACCCGCTCCCGAGGATAGATGATTTGTTTGATCAGCTTCAGGGAGCGTCTTGGTTCTCCAAGATCGATCTACGCTCCGGATATCATCAGATGCGGGTCAGGGATGAGGATGTACAGAAGACTGCTTTCAGGACCCGGTATGGTCATTATGAGTTTGTGGTGATGCCATTTGGGCTCACCAATGCCCCAGCCGCGTTCATGGATCTCATGAACCGCGTGTGTAGACCGATGCTGGATCGGTCAGTGATAGTGTTCATCGATGACATCTTGGTGTATTCCAAGACGCAGGAGCAGCACGAGGAGCACCTGCGGGAGGTGCTGGAGACTTTTGAGGAGGGAGAGACTGTTCGCTAAGTTCTCCAAGTGCGAGTTCTGGTTACGCGAGGTGCAGTTTCTTGGGCATCTCGTTAATCAGAAGGGTATTCTGGTAGATCCGGCCAAGATAGAGGCCGTGATGCAGTGGGAGGTCCCGAAGTCTCCATCTGAGATTCGGAGCTTCCTAGGGCTGGCAGGGTATTATCGGAGATTTATTCAGGATTTCTCCAAGATAGCAGTGCCGCTCACCCGACTGACCAAGAAGTCGGTAGTTTTTCGTTGGGGGCCTGAGCAGCAGGCGGCGTTCGAGACTCTCAGGCAAAGATTGTGCGAGGCTCCGATCCTTACCTTGCCAGAGGGTGTTGAGGATTTCGTGGTCTATTGTGATGCTTCGATCACAGGTATGGGAGCAGTGTTGATGCAACGAGGCCATGTGGTGGCTTATGCTTCGAGACAGTTGAAGCCTCACGAGGCTAATTATCCTACCCACGACTTGGAGCTGGGGGCAGTTGTATTTGCCCTCAAGATTTGGAGGCATTACCTGTATGGGGTCCGCTGTACTATCTACACGGACCACAAGAGTTTGCGATACCTTATGGATCAGCCGAGTTTGAATATGAGACAGAGGAGATGGTTGGACGTGCTGAAGGACTATGACTGTGAGATCCTGTATCATCCAGGGAAGGCCAACGTGGTGGCCGATGCCCTGAGCCGCAAGGTGTCGGCGGCCCCCATCCGGGATTTGTGTATGAGGATGACGGTAATCACTCCTTTGTTGGAACGGATTAAGGAGGCTCAGATGGAGGGTCTCAAGGAGGAGAGGCAGAGGTGCGAGAGGATAGTGGGCCGAGTAGCTTCGTTCAACTACGACAGTCGGGGTTTGATGACGCTTCATGGGAGGGTGTGGGTACCGTACTGGGGTGGGGTACGGCAGGTTTTGATGGACGAGGCTCATAAGTCTCGATTTTCTATCCATCCAGGGGCGACGAAGATGTATCGAGATCTTCGACCTGATTATTGGTGGCCCTGCATGAAGCGGGACGTCGCTTGGTACGTTGAGAGGTGCTTGACCTGCCGGAAGGTCAAGGCGGAGCACCAGAGACCTCACGGCAAGATGCAGCCGTTGGATATTCCCGTGTGGAAATGGGAGGACATCACCATGGATTTTATCACCAAACTTCCCAGGACCGCACGTGGAGTGGATTCGATATGGGTAGTGGTGGATCGGTTGACGAAGAGTGCCCATTTTATTCCGATCCAGGAAAGTATATCAGCGGAAAGGTTAGCCGATATCTATGTGCGAGAGATTGTGGCACGTCATGGAGTGCCGGTATCGGTAGTGTCGGACCGAGATGTTCGCTTCACGTCCAGATTCTGGAAGCGGTTTCACGACGAGATGGGTACTCGTCTCCATTTCAGCACCGCTTTCCATCCTCAGACTGACGGACAGAGTGAGAGGACGATTCAGACTCTCGAGGACATGCTTAGGGCATGTGTTCTGGATTTTGGGGGCTGTTGGGATACGTATCTTCCCTTAGCGGAATTCTCGTATAACAACAGCTATCATGCGAGCATTGATCGACCTCCTTTTGAGATGTTATATGGCAGGAAGTGCAGGACCCCGATTTGTTGGGGCGAGGTCGGTCAGCGGGTCATGGGGAGCACCGAAGTGGTGCTCAAGACGACGGAACTGATCCAGCAGGTCCGTAGTAGACTGCAGACTGCGCAGAGTCGGCAGAAGAGCTACGCCGACAGGAGGCGTTCAGACTTAGAGTTCCAGGTGGGAGACATGGTTCTTCTGAAAGTCTCACCTTGGAAAGGTGTCATCAGGTTCCGGAAGAGGGGCAAATTGGGCCCCAGATTTATTGGTCCTTTCAGGGTTTTGGCCCGGGTGGGTCGGGTTGCTTATCGATTAGATCTTCCTGAAGAGCTTAGTCAGATCCACAACACTTTCCATGTGTCTCAGTTGAGGAAGTGTTTGGTGGATGAATCAGCAGTTGTTCCCCTAGAGGATATTCAGGTTGATAGTAGCCTGAATTATATTGAGAGACCGGTCGCGATTTTGGACCGGAAAACCAAGACATTGAGGAACAAGGAAATTCAGTTAGTAAAGGTGCAGTGGCAGCACCGGAAGGGGTCTGAGTGGACGTGGGAGGCTGAGGAAGAGATGAGAGAGCACTACCCTGAGTTATTTGCAGATCCAGCCGTAGCAGACTTCGAGGACGAAGTCTGAGTCAAGTGGGGGAGAATTGTAACGACCCGTTCCCGGTATGTTAAATTATTGGTAATTGTTGTGAGTTTTGCAAGAGGAACTCGGCGAGTTCATAGCCTGACTCGCCGAGTGGGGTCGCGGCTGAGAGCACGCGTGAGCCGGGGACTCGGCGAGTCCATATCCTGGACTCGGCGAGTCCATCCGTCTGGGTGAAACCCTAACTCCCGGGTTCTTACTCACTATTTAAACCCCATTATAGCCTCCATCTCGCCACTTTCCCCCTTAGAGCACTGTGAGAAACCCTAAACCTTCCTCTTGTGAGCTTATATGTGATCTTGTTCCATTTTGTGAAGGGGTGAAGAAGGAGAAGAAGAAGGAAGCAAGGAAACGAGTTCTAGTGCCAAGATCCAAGGTCAAGTGTGAACTTATTCAGGTATTTTCGGAGTTCTCTTCTGGTTTTATGCTTAAACTTCCATTAGAGCTCTTTTAAGGACTATTTGATGCTTGTTCCAAGCTTTATGTTTGGTTGATTGTGTTATTAAGCCGAAATACCTTTGGATCTGAGTGTTGGGGTGTTGAAGAGTCCAGATCCACTGTCTTTTTGGGGTTGCATTGCTTATAAGCCATGGATCTACCCTTATTATGCATATTTTAGCCTTATTTTCCCTCTTTCATGTGGTTGTGCACGTAAAGTTGGAAACTTTACGTGGTAAGACAGCTTAATGGACCTAGATCTATCATTTGCATGTGTTGGATTCAAGAGAAATCGAGTAAAAATATGTTGCATGGCGGCGACTCGGCGAGTCGGAAGAACGACTCGACGAGTCATGTCGCGAGTCCCGAATTCTTCAGTTTCTTCAGTGTCGAGTTTTCGAGGTGAGTTAGGGAGTGGACTCAGCGAGTTAGGAGTGGACTCAGTAATGGAGGGACTCGGCGAGTTGTTCATACAACTCGGCGAGTCCAAGGCAATCTTCTTGGGGGATTAAGAACAACTCGTCGAGTCTGTTCATCTGACTCGGCGAGTCGGATGAGATCATCTGAGTTCTTGGATCAAGAGGGTACTCGTCGAGTTGATGCCACACTCGACGAGTAGCAGCATGTAGAGTTGAGAAGTGAGAGTAGGACTCGGCGAGTTGGGTGGCCCAACTCGGCGAGTCAGCCCCATCAGTAAGTTGACTTTGACCAAGGGTAAAAGAGTCGTTTTACCCCAAGTGCAGTGTTTAGTATTTGATTGAGTGTGTTCATGGACTTGTAGCCGAGGAGTTTCGGAAGCAGCAGCCGGTAGCTTTCAGACGCACACACTCAGCCGCCAGTTTGCGAGGTGAGTTCCCTTTTTAGTAGGAACGGGTCTAAGGCCACCATGCCGGCCCGTTTAGCTAGCAGTAGTATCCGGATGTTATCCAATGTAGTAGTTAGCATGTTTGATGCCTTTGTGGCTCAGACAAGATTATGTGTGTTCATGTTAGTGTTATGTTATGCTATGATCAGTCAGCTTTGGACTTCGGTCCGATGTCAGCTTCGGACTTCGGTTCGATGTAGGGGACAAGGTCCCAGTTAGCTTCGGACTTCGGCCCGATGTCAGCTTCGGACTTCGGTTCGATGTAGGGGACAAGGTCCCAGTCAGTCAGCTTCGGACTTCGGTCCGATGTAGGGGATAAGGTCCCGGTCAGTCAGCTTCGGACTTCGGTCCGATGGAGGGGGCAAGGCCCCGTGTGTGCTTGATATATTATTGTATGGTATGTGGTAATTTGGGGGAGCTCACTAAGCTTCGCGCTTACAGTTTCAGTTTTGGTTTCAGGTACTTCCGCAAGCAAAGGGAAGAGCTCTGGATGACGGCATCGCACACACCACCGCCTCAGCTTTAGCCTGGGATTGATTTAGATGTTTGATCTGATGTAGTATGATATAGTTTTTCCGCACAGTATTTTACTATGTTTTGGAATACATCACGTATGGTTTTATTATATGATGCTCTGATTGCAGTTTTGATTATATTAAAAACAAAAATTTTTGGGTCGTATTTTTGGGTCGTTTCAAAGCTGGTGATTGATTCCATTTTATTCTGGTATGTCATTACCATTGTTTCGGTAATGACTAGTAAGATGGTTCTTGTTCCGACCCTAGTGGTCATGTTTAAATTTGAGTTCGACTACGAGGAGTATGTTACGTGGTCTAGAGGACCAAGTTAGATGTAACATCTGACTTAAGTCAGAAGGTTGAAGTTAATGCGATTGATAGTGTCGCGCTCGTTGTTAAAAGAAGTTTGCACGTAAAAATGCTACATGCTGAAATGTGATTATATCACATTAGAATATGAAGGAAGGTATATTCCATTATGCAATTTAACTTTATTAAAGACCGAGTCTAAGCGTCGCATCGTGCGATGAGAGGTCAATAGAGCACGACCCATCGGTTTGTTACAATAGATAAAGGAAAGTATTTATCCTGAGAAGAAGAAGGAGTCCACAATAAGGACTTATTTGGTAACTTGAAGGTTACGATTGAAAATACAACATAGTACAATAAGCAAATGCAAGATTGAGCATCTTCTGTGGTCAAGAAAGCCATAGAGTTAAATACTCTTTCAAGGAAACATGGAAGTTACGATTATTACTTAGGATGAAGAGGTAACATGTGGAATCATTATGCAACTCCTATTTCGTTGATGATTCCGGGACGTAATCATCCTAAGGGGGAGATAATTGTAACGCCCGTAGATCCGGGCTAGTAAATTTAGAGACGATAAGCGTCAAAAATGAATTTTTGATGAAAGATTATTTAGAATGAATAATCTTAACTAAGTTATAGTATATGTTACAAGGTTTCCGTGCATATAAAGAATGCCGAAATCCGAGTTATAACGAAGAAGTTATGATATGTCGAAGTTTCGCGACAGAACCGGCACGACACAGCGCGATGTAAATAGTGAATTTACGTTAGAGCGATATTTAGCCTTAGCAATCTAAATGAAATTCATAGAGTTCGTTAAACCGTGAGCGTGCATAAAAAGAACGTCTAAATCTGACTTCGTATGAGGAAAAGGTTAGTTTTAGATCTGTGAGTATGGATCAGGGGAAAAGGTTGGTTTTAGATCCGTGAGTATGGATCAGGTGAAAAGGTTAGTTTTAGATCCGTGAGTATGGATCGGGTGAAGAGGATAGTTTTAGATCCGTGAGTAGGGATCAGGTAAAGAGGACAATTTTACATACGAGAGTTTAGATCGTGTCGTTGTGAGGATCGATGGGGTGGGATAAGAGTTGCCTTTATATGGTGAAATTGTACAAGTTTGAATGTTCTATATTTATAAATATATGATATAACATTGTGGGATGAAAACCCTATATGCTCACCAGGCTCCCAAGCCTGACCCACTCAGTTTTCTTTGTATCACATGTATCGATACGAAGACATATTTCACAGAGAGATTTTAAGGAGATATAAATCATTAGTCTAATTGGATGTAAGTTTTTTTATGCTTATATGTCTGTATCAGAACATGACATCCCGAGGTTTTATTATTAAATGAAAATACATTCTCTTTGAGAAATGTTTTGATAAGTTATTATCATATCTTGTTTTGGGAACAAATTTTACAACCGTTTTCTTTAAAAGACTACTCTGATTTTATAAAACAAAGCATAAACAAATCAGTATTTTCTGGCCGTGAAAATGGGGATGTCACAGTGTTACAAATCTCCCCCACTTAAATTAGATTTTTCCTCGAAATCACTCATTGCTTCTCTCCAGGAAATCAGATGATCCGACCAACTCTTCCAGGTCCCTAATGAAAGTCGACCCCAACTTACGATGGCCTTCCAATAATAAAACCCGTTCTTAGTAGGACTCGTACGATGAACGAATTCCTGTTCTTACTAACCTTAACCAATAAAGGATTGTCATCACTACTCAACTCCAATCCAGGAATCCAATACCTTATCCGACTTCCCGACTTACAAAATCATTCCGAAATACTATCAATAGGACCTATCTCTACAATCTGAACTGAAGAAATCATCTTGATCCTAAATCATCTAGCTGGCACTTTTGACAGACATAATCCTAACCATACCTTGTTGTTGAAAAGATGTTTCATATAAACAAAGGTGACTCCCAACGCGAGTCTCAAACCCTTGTGTCAATTGGGAACATAACCCACGTCCCAAAATCCAAAGATTTACCCTTGCATTCCATTCAAAATCTTCCGATTCCACGGCGACCTTCCACTAATCCAAGATATAAAATCCCCAATCCACCGCGAAGACTGGCAGTCTCAAACCTGATCCAACCACGAGGTTCCTACTAAGAGTCTAACTGATAAAGGCTACCCTAGCCTATTCATCACACGGATACCAATCATTAACCATAGAGCCATCCCACTTTAGACGTAATCTAATACCTTGTTCCAACCAATCTCCACTGGGTCTCACACGCACTATTATAACCATACAGGCCTCACCCATGGGTCTCACCCAGTCTGCACAATCGAACGGTCCATGCCCATGGGTCTCACCCAATTGAGTTCTATACAAGACTAACCTCGCCTCGGACCCAATGATCCTCCTCACTTAACAAGGAGAAATCTTCCGACGATATTGTATTCCTCACCCTAGGCATGCGCGGATCCCCTTTCAGCCCAATGACCACTCCTACAATGGCCTACCTTAATCTGGTGAATGCTAATAATACATCGTAGACTTACAACACTTCTCTAACATCCAATCATCATTGTATATTCTACGGATGCCCCATAGTGTTACAACACTTTTATACTGCCATGGACTTAAGCCATGGTCTTGATGTCTAACTACCGAACCAACCAAGATCTAGTCTTTAAGTCTCAAAGGGATCAAAAATGCATGTTTTATAACTTAGTCCATTAAGTCCAAGTATCAAGCTTTTAGATCTGAATCAATATGATGTTTAGATAGATAAAGTTTTTAACTTTATTCATAACAACGTCACAAACTTTCAAGATTTAAACTTTATGCACTAAAGTGACCAAAGGCTCATAACACCCCAAAACTTGATAGATCTAACAAATGAATCATCAAGATTCAAGCTTTATACCTCTAGAATCAAGATCAATGTGAACAAAGTCTAGATCTACAAGCTCCAATGCAACCAACACTTCTACAAAGAGTTCCTACTTATCCAAGGTGCTCCAAGAACACTCCAAAACACTTAATAACACCTTATTTTTGCTCAAAAGGCTCAAACTAGGGTTAGGGTGTCAAGAGAGGGTGTTGGAGAGGTGGAGGCTGAATATAGAATGGGTTTAGGGGAGTTAAGGAGCTTAAATAGGGCTCAAACCACGAAAATAGGGTTTGGGCACTAATCACGTACGCCCAACGTACTAAATTTATTCCTAGCATACTAGGGATGCCCTATTACGCCCAACATACACATTGAGTACGCCCAGCGTACGGGGGCAACCCAAAAACTCTCTAACTTCAAATGGTAATAACTTCTTCGTTTCAACTCTGATTTCGGCGATCTTTATATCTACAAAAAGTTGTGGAGAAGCTCTACAACCCTATCAACCCTCCTTTGCCTTAAAATTTACCAAACTTAGATCTAAAATTCATAAAAGGCTCGAACTATCACTTTACGGTTATACTCTTGGGCTCCAAATCACCAACCGAACTTTCCAATCACCTAATTTATATTACCCGCATCCAAATGGGTCTAAATCTCTCTTTCTGCTAAGGCCCAAACCTTATGATAATTGTTCTTTGGGTCGAGGCCCCGAATTATGAAACGATTCGAAGTAGGGTGTTACAATATATATGTTGTATGTGGTATTTTTGGAAGCTCTCTAAACTTTATGCTTACCATCTTTGAATATGGTTTCAGATGCTTCCGGCTCAAAAGGGAAGGGCCTGACGTGATGGCACAACATCCACCTCACATGATTTCCGCACTTGATGTATTTATACTCTGATGTTTTGGAACACTATAATGAATGACGGGTTTTGATACAATCAATGAATGAAAATTAATGGTTTCTAAATGAAAAAAATTTAGTACTATTTTTGGGTCATTTCAAGTTGATATCAGAGCCTTGGTTTGAGGGATTCGGGCACACTTTTGGGTGTCTAAGGACTGAAACTGCGGAAATGATAATTTTCTTAAGAAAATAAATTTATACTCCTAAAAAGGGTTTTATTAAAAAGAAGAGGGTGTGATGCATGCGATCATCCGAGATCAGGTAAGTGGTTCCCAAATTACCCATACTTATTGTTATGATTAGTATGCTTGTTATGAAAATTGCATGCTAGATTAGGCCTAAGGATACCTTCAAGAATCATATGATAGAATTGCTTGATTTGTGTGATGCCTTATAGCCTAGTAGGACTTGATGATATGTATTAACTAGAATTGATATCGGCACAGTTATTTTTTAAGTATATGTTTTCAAAGTTGTATACAATTAGGATTGTATAACCCTATAATGATTGATTTGGCCTCATTTCCTATTCCTTGTTTGTTTGTGGACTTAGGGTAGAATCATCATTTGACAGTCTATGTGATCCTATTTAGTGTATAACTTGCACGCATAAAGCAACCATCAGTGTTGATTGAGGTTCTTGTTATTACGAGTAGTGGAAGTTGAGGATTCCTAGGGGAGCCTAGGATATGTTTGTCAGACGGCATAGGATTGATATATGGTTGTAGTGTGGTGACTTACAGGAATTGGATTTGACCTTGAGGAATGTATCAGTAGGTGTGGAAGGTAGTATTGAGATCGTACTAATGGAAGCACAAGACCAATACCTGAGACAAGAGCAAACCTCACAACTCTAAGGGGGCCTTTGTGATGAGAAATTACCCTAAAGTCATAAATTGATTGTTTATATGTTATGTTTCAGTGAGGATGGTGATGACTACTTGAGGAGGTTCATGTTCAGGCTCTGGTTCAGGTGTTGAACCAATTGATGAGAGATTGTGTTGAGTTCATTTCATCTGAGGTTACTCGCGATATTTTGGATGCTACCCCTATGTTTTTTGGTACCATCAATGAGGGGGTTATGGAGATGATGGATGAGAGGCTTAGGACTTTTCGAGCCGAGATTGTTGCGGGTCATATTAGAGCTCGAGCTCTCTCATTCCAGGAATTCAAGGCCTGTGGAGCTCTTGAGTTCTTTGAGGTTAAGGACCCCATCGCTAGCCGTCGTTGGATACCTGACATGGAGAATGCGCAGTGGACGAGCTTTTGCCCTGAGGGGGAAAAGGTGGGATTTGCATCCTGCCTGCTAAGGGACAGAGCACGAGACTAGTGGGAGGATAGGTGCAGACTTTTTTGGGTCAGACCAAGAAGCCCAAGGTTTTGGATTTATATTCTAAGGGCCAGCAGGGCCATGGTCGTTGCAACAAGTCTGGCCGACAGAATAGTGTGGCGTGTCAGTCAGCGGGTTCAGGTTGTTACAGGTGTCGGCTGACTGGTCATATGAGTAGGAATTGCCCCCGGAGCACACTGATTTGCTTCCACTGTAAACAGATCGTCCAAAAAAGGTTGATTGTCCTTGATTGACATGGGAGATGTGGCGACACCTGCGCCAGCCACATTGAGGATTACTGAAAAGAAATGTTTACATAGTTATTGTTTTCAAATATTATTCAAAAACAAAGTCTCCCAAGATCTAATCAACCACAAAACAAAGGATGTATATGGTCACGCCTTCGCATTGCCACGGTCCTCTGAAGTACCTGAAACAAAACTAAAATTGTAAGCCAACGCTTAGTGAGTTTCCCCCAAAGTACCACCGCATAAACATAACAAACAAGCATGCAAACATGAGCAACCAGCCTGAATGGATCACTTCGTAGGGCCTACAACCTATCTGGACCGCTCCACGAGCAGCCGGCCTGACTGAACTGCCTCGCAGGGCCTACAACCTATCTGAACCGCTTTACGGGCCACCAGCTTGACTAGACTGCCACACAGGGCCTACAACCTATCTGATCGTCCCTGTGTGTCTTGGCCTACAACACAAAGCAGGACCACCTCAACCTAAACCAACATGTCGACATATGCAACAAATAAACATGAACACAAAGTCGACAAATTCAGATAATCATACGGATCTAACAGATCATAACAACATAACATCATACGGTAACCAGGATGTCAATCCAATGGGCTGGCCTTGGTGCCTTCGACCCGCAAGTACAGTAAGTAAAACTCACCTTACAGTCTGAAGAATATCCAATCAATACTCAGCTCCCAAATACCAGCTCAACCCAAATCCTAAATGTCAAAACATTTCCATTCTAGGTTAATAACATTTTCACACAAATACCCTTGGTCAAAACTAGTCAAAGTCAACTAGTCAATCGAGTCAACACAACCGAGTTGACTCATGCTTCATATGTGGGGCGCACTCCGGAGGTACACGGGGCTTACAAGCATGTCTGAGGCATCGGGGTTAGATCTGCATATTTGCAGCATACCCTGCAGTACGTCTAATGTATGCATCAACCCTCCTCTTAGTCTATTAAGCACTTATTTCTTAGACTTAACACGTCCAATTGCAGATACAAGGCTAAAATACCATCATGAATCATAAAGTTTCCAAATTTATGACTTTTCATGTCCATTAAGTGCTTCAAACACAAAATCTAAACATCTTAATGCATTAAGACCTTCTATAACATGCGTGGAGTAAAACTAACCATCAAGACGACATTTTTATGACTTAAGACCCCCATAAGGTCTGAAAGGATGACTTCTTTGATCAAGAACATGCCATGCTCAAGAATCACCATATTAAGGACCAAAAAGTGCCCTAAAGGAAGAAATGGCTAGATCTACAAGATAGAGTGATCAAGTTGTGAATTTTTTACCTCCAAGATGTTGTAAGCAAGTGTAGAATACCATATCTAAGTTTCTTCCAAGCTTCAAGGTTCATGCACCAACTTCTCCTTCTTCAAGAACACCAAAAAATGCACACAAATGAGCTCAAAACACTCTTTCTCACTTAAGGTTTGTTAGAGGGTCGAAATCTCAGATGGGGCTGATGAGAGAATGATAAGTGAGGCTATAATGGTGTTTATATATGAACCAAACCCTAAAAATTAGGGTTTGAAGTTTCTCCACATACGCCCAACGTACGAGGTGTACGCCCAACGTACTAGGGTCCACCCTAGTACACTCAGTGTATGTAACGTACGCCCAACATACTACTTCAATGCCTAAAATTACCAAAATGCCTCTATGGCCCATTTTGTGCTCTTTCTTATACTCAGGGACCAAAATGAAATATTCAATCATACATAGGGTTACAATTGAAAATAACTCAACATCAGGATGTTACACCAGGACAAGGCGGGAACCCATGTGGTGAAAGAGCAAGGAATTTTAGCTGACTGCCGATGAGGCCCGTGCAACACTAGATGTGGTTACGGATATGTATCTTATATCTACCTTTTATTGTTTTCTTTATTTCATGCTCATATTTATGCTTGATTCTATATAGAGACCTTTTCGTTCAATGGTATGTCTGCCCATGTTTTGTATGATTCGGGGGGATACCAGATCATTGGTATTTCTTGCACTCAGCAAGAAGTTTTGCGATGCTCCCGGGAGTTTGGATCCTCCTCTAGAGGTTGAGATTACGAACGACCATACTGTGAGTGCTTCAAGGGTTTTCCATAGGTGTGTCCTGAATCTGTTTAGAGAGAGGTTCTTTATCGAATTGGTGTTGATTCCCTTGAGAGGATCGAAGTTTATAACCGGGATGGATTGGTTGGGCCCTAATGGGCCAATGATTGATTACGAGCGGCAGTTGGTGAGAGTTCGAACCCTAAGTTGGGGAGAAATAGTTATTCCTAGTAAGAGAGCTTCGCAAGGGCCAACTCTCCATTCGGTTGCGAGGGCCATGAGATATTTGTAGCATGGTTGTTCTGGGTTTATGGATTATGTCGTGGACAATCGGGTTGAGGGGACGTCAGATTTGCGTGGGGTGCCAATTGTTCAGGATTTCCCAGATGTGTTTACTGATGATTTTCCAAGAGTGTCTCCTGAGATGCAGGTTGAGTTTCGGATTGATTTGGTACCTGGTACGGCTCCGATAGCCAAGACGACATATCATAATGCGCCACCTGAGATGAAAAAGTTGTCTACCCAACTTCAGGAGCTGCTAGACAACGGTTTTATTCGTCCAAGAAGCTCTTCGCGGGGAGCACCAATTTTGTTTGTGAAGAAAAAAGATGGTTCACACATAATGTGCATCGATTGCCGAGAGTTGAATAATGGTAAAGAACTGTTACCCACTTCTGAGGATTAACGATTTGTTTGATCAACTTGAGGACACATCTTGGTTTTCCAAGATCGATTTGCGATCAAGGTACCATTAGATAAGGGTCAGGGATGATGATGTATAGAAGACGACCTTTAGAACTCGCTATGTTCACTAAGAGTTCGTGATGATGCCATTTGGGCTCACCAATGCACGAGAAGTGTTCATGGACCTCATAAACCAAGTTTATAGGCCGATGTTGGATCGGTCTGTGATTGTATTAATCGATGATATTCTGGTCTACTCCAAGACCAAAGAGCAGCATGAGGATCATATAAGAGAGGTACTGAGGAGGGAAAGGATTTATGGCAAGTTCTCCAAGTGTGAGTTCTAGTTGCACGAGGTGCAATTTTAGGGCACGTCGTCAACCAGAAGGGTATATTGGTCGACCTGGCCATGATCAAGGTCGTAATGTGGTGGGAGATTCTGGGGACCGCATCTGAGATACGAAGTTTCTTAGGTATCGCAGGGTATTATCG
Source organism: Lactuca sativa (assembly GCF_002870075.4). Classification (NCBI taxonomy): domain Eukaryota; kingdom Viridiplantae; phylum Streptophyta; class Magnoliopsida; order Asterales; family Asteraceae; genus Lactuca; species Lactuca sativa. The sequence goes on along the minus strand of NC_056626.2, from coordinate 58,878,497 downwards.
GAGATTTATCCAACATTTCTCCAAGATTGTAGTGTCATTGACCCATCTGACGAAGAAGAATGTGACCTTTCAGTGGGGGCCTGATCAACAGTTGGCCTTTGAGACCCTGAGGTAGAGGTTGTGTGAGGCACCGATACTTGCATTTCCTGAGGGATTGGATGACTTCGTGGTTTATTGTGATGCCTCTATTACAGGTTTGGGAGCAGTTATTATGCAAAAGGGCCACATGATTGCTTACGCTTCGAGGCAGCTGAAGCCTCATGAGGCGAATTACCCTATGCATGATTTGGAGTTGGGGTCATGGTTTTTTCCATCAAGATTCAGAGAAACTACTTTTATGTGGTTCGATGTAGTATCTATACTGACAACATAAGTTTGAAGTATTTGATGGACCGGCCGAATCTGAGTATGTGGCAGCGGAGATGGTTGGATGTAATAAAGGATTATGATTGTGAGATCATGTACCACCCTGGGAAAGCCAATGTGGTGTCCGTTGCCTTGATATTTGCATTCTCAAAGTCGTTAGTGGAGCGTGTGTGGTTAACCAGCACACTAACATGGACTTGTGAGGAATGGCAAAAGGTCTAAACAATTGAGACTATGATTATGACATCCTTTTTCATAGTTCTGAAATTGTTTAGACACACAAGTGAGCTATCTAAGGAAATGTGTGTGATATTGGTAAAGTTTTATCAAAGCATCTCGTATCAAAGTCTAAACTTTGGTAAGAAAGTCAATAAAGTATTGATTTCTAGAAGTCCAACTGATTTCTGAGTACATGTCAAAGCTAGTGGGAGCATGAGTGTATTGCTAATAATCATCATGTTAGTGGGAGCATGATAATTATGATAAAGGTTGCAAGTTAGCAATGTTAGTTATAGAAAAAAAAGTTTCAATTCGTGGAGTTGTAGGGGTTGAAAAGTTGTTTTGCTATAATTAAGGGAGAGGAAATTATACTTCATTTCAATTTTAAAAGCTTAGATTGAGGTTTTAATCATCTTTAGTCAAGGACATATATGAATTTTGTGTTGGAATGGCTCAACATAAGGAAATTCTATATATGGGTCTATTATTTGCGTTCTAAAATTCGATTAGGATTACGACATCCCTTTTCATAATCTAATGGATTTGATTAAGAAGGCTCGGGTGGAGGGATTGAAAAAGGAAAATCGGAAGACCAAGCGGATTAGAGGACAAATTCCCTTATTTTTCAGAGATAGTCAGGGGTTGTTGACTTAGTGTGTTAGTGTTTGGGTTCCGACATCGGGTGGGGCGAGACAGACGGTTCTTGAGGAAGCGCATAAGTCAAAGTTTTCTATACATCCAGGGGCCACAAAGATGTACATGGATATGAGGTTGAGCTATTGATGACCCTATACGAAGAGGGAGGTATCTTGGTTTTTGGATTAGTGCTTTGTTGGATTAGTGTCTACGTCCATAACTATAATTGGTATGTACTTGACCCAACTCGGCATGGTCCATTTGGGTTGCATGGCATCGGAACATTTAGATAGACCGTTTATGAGGAGAGGACATTTGTGACATATTAATATATTATATGTTCTAATATATTAGTATGAAATCATATTATTTAATTAGTATTGATCAAGAATAAATTTAGACGTAATGTAGTGATCAAAAGAGACTAATTAAATATATGGGGATTGATTGTGTAAATCATTCATTCTTATATATGTGGGCTTATGATCCATGATTCCTTATGTTGGATTTAACCCATGTGGTGACCCATGGATACTCCATGGAGGTTAAAACCCATGGAGCATAAGGAATGGGTAAAGTCATGGGTTACATGGTGTAACCCTAATGTGCACACTATATAAGGACCCCTTTGGCTCAAGAAATTGGCACTAGTGACACATATGTGAGGGCTAACCGATTTGAGCATGAAGTGTCTTCTTCTCATGGTTATTCTATGTGTTGGTGATGTTGTGTGAACCATTTGAGGTGTCACACTTGGGGCACTAGGCTATTGAGCTTCATGGAGTCAAGCTACATCAAGAGGTATGTATTCTAACTTGTTATATTACCCAAGTATCAAACGATTGTATGTTAGATAAGGTAATACCTTGGAATATTCATATTTTCATGTATAATAGAGAAAACATAGATCCAAGGTATTTAGGGTTGCATGTATACTTAGGAGTGTTAGAATGCTCAAAACCCAACGTGCTTGACTTTCAGGAAAGTCAAGGTCCAGCATCTGAGGCCCCATAGAAAGATGTATCCCTTACCCATTCTCATGTGGTGGTTGAAAGAGATTACTATAGATTTCATCACAAAATTGCCAAGGACGACACGGGGTTTTGTTTCCATCTGGGTCATTGTTGATAGATTGAAAAAGAGTGTGCATTTCATACCAACTGCCGAGAGTATATCCATAGAGAAGTTAGTGGACATCTATGTCCAGGAGGTAGTAGTTCGGCACGGGGTGCTAATATCGGTGATTTCAGACCGGGATGTACGGTTCACCTCCCGATTTTGTAGGAAGTTTCATGAGGAGTTGGTTACTCAGTTGCAATTTAGTAGAACATACCACCCTCAGACCAATGGCCAAAGTGAGTTGGCGATTCAAACGTTCGAGGATATGCTTCAGGCTTGTGTGTTGGATTTTGGAGGGAGTTGGATACCTGCCTCCCATTGGTCGGGTTCTCCTACAACAATAGTTACCATGTCAGTATTGACCGACCGTCATTTGAGATGTTGTGTGGAAGGAAGTGCAGGACTCCTGTTCGTTGGGGGGAGGTCAGGCATCGAGTCATGGGTAGTACAGAGGTTGTACTTAAGACTATTGAGTTGATTCAGCAGGTGAGCGACAGGTTGTGGGTCACAGAGCCGGCAGAAGAGATATGCAGATCAACGATGTTTGGATCTTGAGTTTCAGGTGGGAGACTGGGTGCTTCTGAAGGTGTCACCTTGGAAAGGTGTCATCCGATTCCGGAAGCGGGGATAATTTAGGCCCCAGATTCATTGGACCTTTCAGGATTTCAACCCGGGTGGGCAAGGTCGCATACTGGCTAGATTTTCCCAATGAGCTCAGCCAGATTCATAACACCATCCATGTATCCCAGCTTCAGAAGTCTGTGGCCGATGAGTCTGCTTTTATTCTTCTGGATGACATTCGGGATGACAATCGCCTGAATTATCTGGAGATACTGGTGGTGATCTTAGATCGGAAGACGAAGGTTCTATGCAACAAGGAAGTATCATTGTTCAAGGTCTAGAGGCAACATCGGAAGGGTTCCGAATGGACGTCGGAGTCGGAGCGGAGATGGGAGAGCACTATCTAGATCTACTTGCAATAGCAGACTTCAAGAATGAGGTCTAGTTCAAGTGGGGGAGAGTTGAAACATCCATTTTTTTCAGGTATTCGTTTTAACCCTTGATTTATTCTCTATTTGCAACTTAGTCCCCAATGGAAATTTCATAATTTCAGAAGTTGTTGGAGTACGTGGGGCGTACACACTCATACGTTGAGCGTACTCCGGATCACCTTCGTATGCAGCGTGTACGTTGGTACACAGGGCATACACAGTCATGGTGCAAACCCTAATTTAGGGTTTAGACCCTATTTAAACACATTTATGGCCTCATGTACCTTCTTATCTTCAGCCTCCTTCCTTATTTCGAAACCCTAAAGAGTGTTTATGCATTTTGAAGCTTGTTGAGCCATTTTTGGTTCCATTTGGAGCTTTTAGAGTAGAAGGAATAGCATTGAGGTGGTGATGTTTCATTCAAGGCTTTAGATCCAACATCTTGTCCCCCTTGTGCACCTTGTGGAGGTAAAAAGTTTCAACCTTGATGTAGAAATCTCATGGATCTATCTTTTTCTCAAGTTGTTTCCTTTTTGGTCCCAAACTTGGTATTTGTGAGTATAAGGTACTACACGACATATGATTTGTCCTTTCAGAGGTTATAAGGGGTGTTAAGTCATAAAGTTGGGTTTTTGGTCACTAGTTGCCCTCCATGCAAGTGTTAGATGGTCTTAATGGGTTAAGAGACTAGGGGTTTTGGAGTTAAGGACTTAATAGCCATGCTAGACCATAAATTTGGAAACTTTATTGTTTAGAACATCTTTTGTGGCCCAAATCTGAAGTTTGGACGTTAGTGCTCAAAGGATTAAGCACTTAATAAGGGGGGTAGGAAGCAGTCGCGTACGTAGGGAATACCAAGGGGTACGCTGAGCGTACAAGGTCAACGATACACGGTCAACTGCGGAGTATGGCCCGCATACACGAGGAGTAAGCCCCGCGTACTGACTGAGTCGATCCAGTTGACTTTGACCTGGATTTTGACTAGGGTTTGACCTAGGGATATTTTAGGTATTTGAATGGTAGTATGGGTTTTGCTTACTGTTAGTTGTAAAGGTGACCAGTAGTGTGGGTTTTAGAGAAACATGTGTGTTCAGCTTTTTGTCTATCTATTAGGTGAGTCTTCTTACCACCTTAAGTGGGTCGAAGGAACCAAGGCCGACCCACTAAATTGTATGAGTAGAAATGTATGTTGTAGTATGATCCTGTATGTTGTACTTGTTTGATTTATGCATTGAGCTATATGGGCTCGGAGTTATTACGGAATTGGGGTTTATATGGACCCGAGGGTTGATTCGGACCTGACACAACTATATGCTGTTGTTTTAGGTTGATACGGACCTAACACAGAAACGTGTTGTTATTTGATATGTATGTTGTATGTGGTATTTTTACAAAGCTCACTAAGCTTTATGCTTACAGTCTATGTTTATGGTTTCAGGTACTTCCAACTCGAAAAGGAAGGGCCCGACGTGATGGCACAACATCCTCCCCACATGATTTCTGCACTTGATGTATTTATACTCTGATGTTTTGGAACACTCTAATGAATGATCGCTTTTGATATAATCAATGAATGAAAATTAATGGTTTCTAAATGAAAAAATTTACTACTGTTTTGTTGGATTAGTGTCTAAGTCCGTAACTATATTTGGTATGTACTTGACCCGGTTGTGCATGGTCCTTTTGGGTTGCCTTCACCAAACCAACTTGATAGGATGATTTATGGAGAAAGATGATTAATTATGATTTATTAATATATTATATGAATAATATATTAAAGGAGAAATCATATTGTTTAATTAATATTAGTTAATAATTAATTGATAATTAGTTTTGTGACTAAAAGACATTAATTAAACTTAGGGGACTGGAATTGTAATTATAAAATAGTTGCAATTGGGCTATGGATTACCTTGGAACATAGGTTGGACGAATTCTATGGGAAGCCCATAAGGAATTCATCCAAGGGTTGTTCAAAAGGGAGTCCATGGGTTGCTTATGGCCTAAGCAGTCAAATTAGGGTTTCTTAGCTGATAACCCTAATTGCCTCACTATATAAAGACCCCTATAGCCCTAAAAACGTGTGGAACTCTTTTGGAAGAACCCTAGGACGTTTTTGGTGCTTCCCCTCCTTCTCATAAGTCATCCTCTTGCTTGTGGTGTTTGTAAGCCATTAGAGGAGTGACACTTGTGACTCTAAGCTCCAAAGACAAGAAGATTCAAGACATTGAAGAAGAGGTAATCATCTAGATATGTACTCTTATGTCAATTTCGAAATACATATGCTAGATTAGGGTTCTTGAGTCTTGAATGAGTTGCATGTACAATAGAGAAACCTAGATCCAAGCATTAGGGTTTGCATGAGCACACATGATGTTCTTTTGTCTAAAACCCATCAGTGGTATCAGAGCCATGATTGGTTTCTGTTGTATGTGATGCAATGCTTGTTTATCTGATGAAAATTGAGTTTCTGGCCTCTGCCCGACCCGACTCGGCGAGTCAGTATCTGGACTCGGCAAGTCCAGGGAGTGACTCGGCGAGTCTAACTGTCAGACAGACGGATTTTCAGATTTTTTTGCCTAGTTTGACTTATGATAATTGCCATAATTGTTTCAAATTAATAAAAATACGAATTTTATCGATTCCTTATGACTATCCTTGTCAAAATAAAAGATTTTTGTCATCTAATTAGATAATTGTTACCTTATTTGATAAATGTTAAATTATTTGAATTATTTGGTCAATTATCTTGCATGAAATTGGATTAGGTCAAAACTAGATAATCACCGATTAATTGTTTAATTGCCTCATTTGTTTTTTGATCTAGATAGTTTTGAAAAGTTTCAAAACTTGCCCTCAAGTTTTGGAATTTAAATTTTTGATTAAAAAGTTTAATTTTGAAATATTTAAATTCTAAACCCTAATGATTTGAAATGTTTTAAAGCTTGCCCTCAAGTTTTGGAATTTAAATTTTAATTAAAAGTTTAAGTTTAAAATGTTAAATTCTAAAACCCTAATTTTTGAGAAAGTTCAAATTGCACCCTTATGGTTTTATTAAATTAATTAAGTGTTGAATTAAAAGAGAGTTAATAAATCCATAATAATATGGTTTACATTTAATTAAATTAAAAGTGTAATTTGTTAAATTAGACCACATAGTATTTAAAAAGTGTAAAATACACCCTCATACTATATATAACATTAAAAGTCTAATATTATATATGTATAACTTAAAATGCTAGTCTTACTGTTAGTAGGCCTCATTCACGAAGCCGATCTATAAGGGGGCAAGGTATAAGGTTATGGCTTATAAATGGCCGTTTAATGGGTGTCTACTCTCACCCACCGCTTCGTTGATTGGAGGAGGGTCGTTAGCCGAACGGGTAGGATAGGGCAAACCCTCTCCTCATTAAAAGGTATAATGAATGTTAAAGTAACTAAATGTGTTACAAAATTCCCAATCTTAGTTACTTTAGGCAAAAGTGAATTGATGCAATTCCATGAAATTACACTTTATACCCTTGCTAAGACGTTAGTGGAGCGTGTGTGGTTAACCGGCACACTAAATGGGTTCTAAGCAAAGGTAGCAAAGGGTGACTCGATATTTGTCATAATTCAGTGGAACGTGTGTGGTTAACCGGCACATCGAATAGATGACTGTAACATTGGGAGCACCATGTAAGTTTGCATGGTTATTCACACCCTATTTTGTGATCCTCGGCATCCCAGTCACAAATCGAGGGGCATATTGAGATTTAAACATGCCATTGAAAAGTTCAATGAATCTTAAAGGATTTAGGAGTTTTCAATACATTTAAAACTTAATCTTTTTTTTTCATTTTTCATGTTGGAAAATTAGTGAATCGTCATTCACTTACCTTCAAATGTTCTGCAATTTGGGTTTCGGCATCCCTCTCCCAAGTTGAAGAGTATTGTGTTGGGTCATAGCCTTAATATCTCATTTGGGTGATTTAGTAAGGACTCAATCAATCAACTAACTTGAATTTCTCCCGTTTTAAGCATGAGAACTATGGTTTTCCCTAATCCCATGGAACAAGCTTTCCACATGGAGATGATATTCCATGATTCGATCGAGGAACACGACATCATGCTTCACTTCCTTCACCTCCTCCTATTGTTCTCCCTAACCCACAAGTTCAAAGGCTTGAAAAGTTCAAGCTCACTCAAGCCCTATTGGTGATGAAACATGAAGATGGAGTCACTGTGTGCACACGTCTTAGAGATGAAGTTACACATTGATAGGTTAAGAATGTTGGGAATCATTATCTGTGAGGAGCTGGCTGTTGATTGGGTTCTTCAGTCGTTTCCTGACTCATATAGTGAGTTTGTAAGAGATTACTATATGATAGACCACGACGTGACCCTCATCGATCTCACCTATTTGCTTATTGCTACTGAATCAGCGATGATTTGGCGCACTGGAGAAGCAAAGTTGATTGGTGGATCTGCCTTCCAAACCTCTATGGACATAGGCAATGGCAACGAAAGGCATGCCATGATCGAAAAGTTTGATCATAAGAGAAAGGCAAAGTATGAAGTAGTTCCGTGTGCTATTCCAAAAGAGTCAATTTGCTTTTGTTGCCAAGAAAAAGGGCATTGGAGATGAAGCTGCCATGTCTACCTGAGAGATCTAAGAGATGGGAGAGTTAAGACGTATGACTCTTCTTCAGGTAAAAATCCACTATCTAACTCCATTAAGTTCCAATTCATTGATTCTTAATACATAATGTGATAAGATTACATTTGAATGTTTTGCAGGATCAGAGAAAAGAGAGGAAGCTTTATGGAAGAGCAAGATGAGTCTGATCATGAAGAAATGGATCACGGTCGCATGGATTCAAGGATCAGATTTTGAGCTTAGAAAGTTATGATAGATTTGTTAGGAATATTTGATTACATAGTTTTCCGGTTGATTTTGCATTGTAAGGACATGTATTCTGCTGCTTTTATGAATAAAATAAATTTTTTGTTTTGTCTTATTTATATATATCCTTGCAATGAAATCGTTGTGACAAATTGATGTTTGTGTATTTCTATAAATGGATGTGATTCTTAGTTATGTTATTTATGGAAGTGTTAAATTTCGCTAAGTAAGGAAAGATTCCCATCGCCCAAGTTTCAGTTGGACAGAAGCTTGGAATCATATGATTTGAATCATGTGATGTATGGAAATCTTGATACTTAGGAAATAAGAATAATTCCTTGATCACACAAGTATGTGAGTAAAGTGAAGGACTAAAGGACTAGAACACAATGTTGTGCACTAGTCAAGTCCACCACAAATAACAATAAGACTATTCGTCATAATTTACTAAAATTCTAGTAAATGTGGTTATATTTACAAGATTAAGTGTAATTCTGAATCATTGAAAAGGTTCAATGAATGGCAGAACAAAGGAGTAGAACCAATGAAGGCATAAAGATAAAAGGTTATCTAATCTAAGAAGAAGGGAGAGTACTTTTGTATCAGGTTTTATGATCATATTAATGATTAAAAACCATATCACAATTGATCATCTAAGGACATCTTAGTGCACTATTATGGATAATAAGAGGAATCGGAAATTGTTGAAATGGTTAAATCAAAAGGATGAGTCATACTTCTTTCCAAAATCAAGTCTTTGAATCGTACTCCAAGATTGTGAATTGAGTGACACATCTTAAGAAGTTATAACACACTCATCAAATGTGAAGTAGAAAATTGTTTTTCTTACTCTTGCACGTTTGAAATTGGTAAGTTGTGATGTCTTGGACAAGACAAAGACCAACTAAGACCAAATGTGTGTAGTGTTTGTCTTGATAAGAATCTGCACTAACTCTTGAACATTTGTTTATCAAGAAATGTTTCTTGATAAAAGAATCTTATATGTCAAGAGCTCAGTGGGAGTCTAAAGATCTTGAAAAGTATCAAGAACAAATCAAGAAGTAAACCTATTATTAAACACTGGCACACGACTTGAGGTTTGTAACCTATCGTATTGACTTATTCTTCTTTCTGTGCCAATCAAGTTGAGTTGATTATGCATATGTGTTCTCAATTGAATGCATAAGGACAAACACCTTATTCAATGAAAGTACACTGACTAGCATAGGTGAGATGCTAAATAACTTGGAAGCAATGGTGGGACCCTTGATGGCAAGAAATTAACAATGAACAAGTTCTGTCCATAAGAGTTTGGATTTGTCACAAACATTATCTTATGATTATGATTATGACAAATCCACATGGATAGGAACACATGCACCATAAAATCTAAGTGTCATAAGGTTTCTCTCCTTCATGAAAATGATTGTGAGGAAACGCTTTCACTAAGAGAGATTTTATGGAGATAGCGATTATCTAAATTGCATTCTTAAATTCGATTTTGATTACCGCATCCCTCTTCATAGTTCGAATTGTGAGATTTGACAATTAGTCCGAACATTTGGAACTTAGTAATAAAAGTTTTGAATTAGTTTAGACACACATGTGAGATGTCTAAGGAAAGGTGTGTGAGTTTGAGAAGCTTAGATAAAGGCTTATCGAAGCACATAGTATTGGAAATATAAACTTTGGAAGTCAATAAGTATTGTCTTTTAGAAGTCCAACTATTTTTTGAATACGTGTCAAAGCTAGTGGGAGTATAAATGTTATACTAGGATAAATATAATCATCATGTTAGTGGGAGCATGATTATTATTTAAGTATTGCAAGTTGGCAATATTAATTATAGAAAAACAAAATTTTCACTTTGCAAAGTTGCAGGGGTTGAAAAGTTGTTTTTGCTATAATTAAGGGAGATAATTTTATACTTCGTTTCCAATCTAAAAGCTTAGATCGAAAATTTTTAATTGAATTTAGTCAAGGATATATTTATTATTTGCATTATCAAAGTTTGATTATGATTACGACATCCCTCTTCATAGTTCAAACTTTGAGAACACGACAAATAAAAATATTATGGCAAGAAACTGGTAAAGTATCACGTTTTTCATTATGAATCGTATCCCACACACGTCGGGTTAGGATCGATTGCATATGCTATAATATTCGACCGTTCTAAAATTTTCTGAATGCCTAGGGCATTTAGAAGGAAAAAAGGGAATAGAACCGGATTTGACTAAAATGATTAAACAACTGTCAAGGACAATCTAAGGTTCGCTAAGGATTGGTCGCTTGTGGGCAGTTGGAAGTATAGTAACGAATGGACCATATTTACATTATTATGAATAGATAAGATTCTATTTAGAATGAGTTGTCATATGGCAAATATGGAAATGTTTCCATATTGGGAGTTGGATATTGAGAATCTATGTCTAGATTAAAAACTTTTATGCAAGAAGAATGTTCAAAGGAATGTACTTTGAATGTGAGACTTCATGACTATGGAATTGTCTTGAAAAAATCTCCAATAGAGCACTTCGTAATTTCATTACGAAAGGAACATTACATACAATTTTAGAATCTAACATATTCTATAAGTGGCAAGAATTTGGTATTCTCACACTTGTGGTAAGGATTGGGAATTATGAAATTAGTGTGATTGACAATGTTATTCAATTATACTATTTCACAAAGTAAGGACCATAGGTAAACATAGCGTGCATACTAAAAGCATGGGACAATTGTTTTTATAATTCAAGTAAGAAGTTGATTACCCGAAACAACAAATAATGAGTAATCAATATGGTGATTAAATAAATGTTTTATTTATACTCAAAGGTTTGGGAACATATAGGATTAGTATTATTCTTGTGTTTCACTTTGCATGTTTTGACTTCCTGAATAATAAGATTATTCAAACCCTCCACAGTCGCTCATACTTTGGAAGTAGGTATGAAAGAAGACTATCGTGAATCCGTCTGTAGATCGACTAAAGCGTTTAGTCATAGCACAAGTTTGCTGCAGAGTTCATGAGTGGTGCTATAAGATTGGAGTATTGGATTAAACCCACGCTCACTTGGATCGCTTCATGGATTTTATCACGAGTGATTGGTGAGACGGTAATATCTTATATTCTTGAAAACAAGATTTGTGAGTTGTATCTTGCGAGTCGGTTACACATTGATAATATGTAAACGCACTAGTAACTTGGTGTTATAAAACATATCGTTGTGTGTGATTCGGTAAGTGAGTACAAGCGAGCATTGAGTCGAAGTTTATCCGTTCCTTTTACCCAAAGTGGGATAAAAGCGATATATGTGGGCCCCTCGATGATTTAATGATGACATCCTAAGCGCTTGGCCAAGCTCGGACTAAGTTGATGTGTGCAACTGTAGTCTGTTGTCAGTCATCATAAATCTGAAATTGGGAAACAACATATAGACAGAGAGAATGATTAATATCCATGTCTCAGTCTATACGATATCTAGAATGGAGGAATATATGATCCCTTATCTAAAGGACAGGTTGCTGATAAGATCAGAGTTTGACAACATCTTTGAGAGCTAGGATTGCTAATCGGATTGTAGTTACATTATAGTTACTAGACTTATCCAAGTGGGAGACTGTTGGATTAGTGTCTAAGCCCGTAACTATATGTGGTATGTACTTGACCCGGTTGTGCATGGTCCTTTTGGGTTGCCTTCACCAAAGCAACTTGATAGGATGATTTATGGAGAAAGAGGATTAATTATGATTTATTAATATATTATATGAATAATATATTAAAGGATAAATCATATTGTTTAATTAATATTAGTCAAGAATTAATTGATAATTAGTTTTGTGACTAAAAGACATTATTTAAACTTAGGGGACTGGAATTGTAATTATAAGATAGTTGCAATTGGGCTATGGATTACCTTGGAACATAGGCTGGACGAATTCTACAGGAAGCCCATGTTAGGGTTTCTTAGCTGATAACCCTAATTGCCTCACTATATAAAGACCCCTATAGCCCCAAAAACGTGTGAAACTCTTTTGGAAGAACCCTAGGACGTTTTTGGTGCCTCTCCTCCTTCTCATAAGTCATCCTCTTGCTTGTGGTGTTTGTACGCCATTAGAGGAGTGACACTTGTGACTCTAAGCTCCAAAGACAAGAAGATTCACGACATTAAAGAAGAGGTAATCATCTAGATCTGTACTCTTATGTCAATTTCAAAATACATATGCTAGATTAAGGCTCTTGAGTCTTGGATGAATTGCATGTACAATAGAGAAACCTAGATCCAAGCATTAGAGTTTGCATGAGCACACAGGATGTTCTTTTGTCTAAAACCCATCATGTTTTTGGTTCGTTTATAACATGTGTCGTGTTTGTCCTTTTTATCACATATTTGAGCAACATAACTCATGGTGAAGCTAGACCTTAGAAACCAAGTTTGAAGACTTATTGGAGTTTTTGCAAAAAGGAATGTCCATGCGAAAAACACATGGTCAAAACACATGGCCATGCTAGAAACAGATGGGCAAATAGGCTTGGCCATGCTAAAAATGCATAGTCTTATGGAAAGCACGTGAGAAGTTAATAAAATAAGGGAAGTCACATTTTTTCATGAGAGACAGTTTTCTAGAGATACAAAGGTTGATTTTGTTCAATTCTTGGAGGATTTTGAGGAGACCAAATGATTGCAAACATTTTTTTATTTCCAATTGTAAGAATTAAACACTTAAGTTTCCTTCTTTTTGTTGGTTGATTTGTTCTTATCCATGTGTGGCTAAGAAACCCTATTTTCTCGTTCTTGTTCAAAACATGTTGATTGCTTGACTTGACACATATGGCTTGATTTTTGGTTTATGATTCTATTCTAGTGATTATGATTTTGTTTAAACTAAAATCCTTGAATTTTATTGGCCACTTATATGAATTGAATTCTTGTGTAGTTAATTAACTTTTAAGGCACCTAATCATTCTATAAGGTTAATGATCCGTAACAATGTAACATCCCAAAAACACTAAGTAATTTTTGTGTTTTAAATCAACCAAAATCATCAATCACTCATCACAAATCCTCAAAATGTATCAAATAGAAAATATATATCAGGGTACAATCCCAAAATCATGAAAAGTTGGACACAAGTGGATGCGCTGCGATCAGGACGGGCTATTCCCTTTCAAACCGGAAGTACCTGAAACATAAAATTAAACCGTAAGCACAAAGAGGAGTGATTTCCCCAAAATACCACATACCATACAAGCAACGGCCCCCCACACCCACCCCCCATGAGTATAACGGGCCTCGCCCTAACTCGCATAACTGGCCCTTCCCAATGAGTATAACGAGCCTCACCATAACTCGCATAATGAGCCCTGCCTAACATACAAAACATGGAAGTATCACATAGACAACTAGCATCCCACAAACATAATCCAGTAGGTCGACATTGGTGCATTCGACCCATGAGTATAGTGAAGAGAATCACCTCAATCTGATGATAAACAGTCACACACACAAGCTGTTGCTACAATGTCTCCTCACACTAAACACATTCAAACCAAACCTAATTACTATTTATGGTAATAACCCAAAAATAAAGGTCCACTTCATAATCTATCATACTAAGGGTAGAAGATCATTTTACCCTTCTCATACATGGCCCAAAACCTAATATGGCCCAAGGCCCCAAATGGCCCAAAATCTCTTCTGGTGAGTACGCCAATCATACCACCCCATTACGCCCAACGTACTAGCCTTAACAGAAAAGGAAGTCGGGGTTAAACATATTACACTGAGCTTACCTAGAGGCTACGCCCAACGTACTCCCCTGATGCCTAAAATTCATATTAAGCACTTAATACCTAAAGTCTAAAAGTCCAAATCACAAATCTAGCTTTTAGGAATGTCTTAACTGATAAAGACGTCAACTTGATACCTTTACATAGCTCAAAGAGGCCCAAAACCAGACTCTAACTTCCTAACTTCACATTATGAACAACAACTCATGCATGGTTGAATCAAATCCATCAAGAAACGATTTTTATGCACAATGGACCTCAGAGACATCAAGAAATGCTAACCTAAGCTTCTGGAGTAGCTTTTACTCACAAGAAAAAACCCATGGGACCAAAATATTCCAAAACCCTAAGCTAAACTATATCTAAACAATGAACCATAAGGGTTGAGACTTTATACCTCCAGAAGGATGACCAAAATGAATAAAGTCTGGATCTACAAGCTCCAATCCAATCAACACTTCTCCTATGAGTTCATTCGTCTTCAATATGCACCAAAAACACACCAAATCACTTAAAAGCTCAAGAATCTCACAAAACGGGGCTATGGTTTTAAGGGGACTACTTTAGAGGGTGGAGGATGGAAATAAGGTCAGCCTCAAAGGAGATAATGAGGTTTTATATGGTTCAAACCCCAAAATTTAGGTTGAATTAGTAAAGTTAGTTCTAGTCAAAGAGTGTGTTTTGGTTAGATAATTTCGCAAGAAAGAGTTATTAGAGCGTGTTAATATCTTTTAATACCAACTTAGAATAACAATCATGAACTATATCAAGTCACAATCAAGTTAAATGACAACATTGAACTAGAACTAGAACCATTCTAACAAATTGTTTACAAATCTGTTTCGTTTTCTGCATGTTTTCAGAGTAGATTGCTATTTTTATTATTTAATTTTTCCAAACAAAACCCCCTTTATGACCAAAGTACCTTGTGCAAAGAGGTATAGACTTTTATCCTGTGTCTTTTTGGTTCTTCCCTATTTGCCTTGTACTACTTTAAATGCATTAAAGCAATGTATTTGGATTCTATTGTACCCTTATTATTTGTTGGTTTGACACACTAAAAATAAGCTTGGTCTTGTGTAGTTGCTTGAACATCTTCAGCTTGTGTACTTGCTTCAACATTTGCTTGATTTGAGGATCCTTCTCCATCATTGTTTCTCTTCTTCTTTCTTTTTACTATAAGCTTAACTTTCCTTTGTTTTGAAGTTCCCACTACATCCCTGTTTGGTATTCCATTTCCATCCCTCCTTGGCCTTCCTATTTTTTAGATGGCATAGAGTCCCTCGTCACTTGTTCATTCTTATAGGATTTCAAGTTATGTCCCAATTGTAAAAAATTTCTACACCTAACAAACCTATAAACTCTAGCTCTAATAGTTGGGAACTTGGAATCATTGACCTCAGACACATGCTTTCTTCTCTTGGTTTTTGGCCTACCATGCATTCTCCTTATCAATGGAGGTAATGGCTCTATATAGTCAAAGGTTGCCCACATGTTGTTTGCATTCACTAGTGATATATTTGTGGTATTTGCAACAACAAATTTCTCCTTTTTGAACCAAATGCTCAGAAAATCAGTTAGATTCATGTGATTGTAGTTTATTCTTTCTTAACCATCACACATGATATTCTAGATATCTCCCATAGTATACATGTGCAATAGTGTTGTTCCAAATCCACTTTGCAAGTTGTATACCCATACATTGTCTCAAATACAGACCCTCCAGTAGCTATCACTTTCCAGTTCTATATAAATAAAAATTAAAAAATAACAATTTAATGTTAAGTACAGAGCATAAATTAATGGTAAGTCTTCACCTCATCTCTTTTCCAAACTCCTTCATTTTCTCTATGATAGCTGGAAAAGATTTAGTTGTCCATGTAGAAGCTTTATCATCCAAATAGTAAAACCTTGCCATGACATAGATTCTGATTTCCTCTAACATTGTCAGAAGTGGTTTTTTCCTAATATCTATGAGCATGGAGTTGAAGGACTCAGAAATTCCATTTCCACTGCCTTACATGCATAACCTTGTGAAAAAAATGATCTACACCATGATTGTGGGTTTTTATACATCAACCAAGCATATCCATTTGGGGTGATATTCTTAATTTCTTCCATGTTAGCCATAAAATCCCCTTCATGTGAACTACTTGCAGCAGCCCAAAACAAGTTCTTCAACTCTAAACCTGTATGCCTCTACCTGAAGTTGGCATAAATGTGTCGTGCACGCTACCTATGTTCAACATGTGGAAGGATAGTTTTCACAGATTCTTGAAGACCCTGAAACAAGTAAATAAAAAATTAATATTGGTTAGACAATATAAATGAATACATGACAAAATTTGTAAAGTTTTTATGTTGTGACAACCCAAAGTTTATTCCGTTACATTACCCCGTTACCGTTAACGGAATATTCCATTTTATAAAAGTTCCGTTAATTAGAGGTCGCCAAATAAATAAATGTTTTATTTATTTATATTTTATGTCATTAACGACGTGATAAGATAAATAAAAACACGTAATATACATTTCCATTTAATTGGAAAAAGTTAGTTTTTATTATTACGACCACTAACTCGGGTGCGACCAAAAGCCCAGTGTAACGGCAGTATCGTGTAGATTTCCACTGAGCTCCAACTCCAACCCATATATAAGGGGGAATGGACTTCATTCCACCCCTTTTCACTCTCTCTCTCTCTCTATACTCTCTCTCATAAAAATTCGATTTCGTCTAAAATCCGCAACCAAACGCCTCCAAATCGTAAGTCTCCTTACCCTAGCTTATTCTAAACATCATGGCTTGTGATTATAGCTCAAAATTCGACCATATAAGCTGTCAAAGAGGAGTTTACGGCCCAAGAACACTCTAGGGCCGTAAACCCCTAAAAAGAGGCCAAAATGACCCAAATTTGTCCCTAAAAGCTTGGAATCTAATTGGGGATTTAGCCTAGGAGTGTTTGCACCTTAAAACAATCAATTTTGGGGCATAAAAGAGGGTTTACGGCCCAAGCACATGCTTAGGCCGTAAACACCCTCTAAACTTGTAAAATCAAGTTCCAAACACTCCCAAACCACCCTTAGGCTTAATACATAAATTAGGGACTTGCTATTTCGGGTTTAGAACATTTAAACACATAGAAATGAGGGGTAAAAAGGAGTTTACGGCCCAATCACATGCTTAGGCCGTAACCACCCCCAAACCATGCCAAATGAAAGTAAATGTCCCCTAAATGGACTTATACCTTCACTAGAAAATGCTAGGGTTGAAACAAGGGCTTAAAATCAAAGTTTAAAGGGGTGCATGAGAGTTCACGGCCAAGCCAAGAGCTTACGGACGTAAACTCCCAAGGAGTGGTCATTCGGACCATAAACTCCAAGGGAGTGCACTCTTGGAACCCCAAACACCCTTATAGCCTTGAATAATTACTTAAAGCCAATTCTTGAAGCATTTGGGACTTGAAATTAACCTAAAACAATCCTCCCATGAGTTTACGGCCGTAAAATCATGGGGAATATGGCCTCCCAACCGTGAACTCATATAAAGTGAGTTTTAGGAGAGTAAACTCCTTATTCAAGCCATACACACCCTTAAATGTTACCCGGGACACCCCTAACGCTTAAATTTAAAGTGTTTTCGCACTTAGGAAGCGTATACTTGTTTAATTAGTATTAAATGTACTAATTGTATGTGAACATATGTTATCATATGTTATACATCACGATTTGGTTATACTTCACGATACGTTCCACTTGTTACACACTCAAACGTAGTTGGATGTATGCCTATGCTTGTATAGATGCATATAAATAATGGTTGAAGGACTTAGGAAGGCTTGTTGGCCCTATTTCCTTTTCTTCGTTGAGATGTGGTCTGGTGGGATCGGATGGCCGTCTGAAGGTCGTTTGATTCATTAGTTATATATTATGTATGCAAGCATAGACATATAGGTTTACATTAGTCAGTTCAGTTATGAGTCTCTACCTCTAGTTCAACACTTATATTGGAAACCCACTACCCACTATTTGGGATGCATCTTCGGGACACGGCCTTCTCCGTCGCCTAGTTGGTAACCAGAGTCTCCTGTAGGGAGAGCGGACATTGTGTGTATAGATCTATACGTGATTGACACCCCCGCACCCTGACTGCTAGCTACAGTCCACGGCCTAGCAAGCCAAGGGGTGACAAATGTCATATTTTATATAGACGCTTGCAGGGCGTCAGGTACTCTAGTGTCGGTTAGTATGGTTACGAGTATCCCAGGTTACCTTATAATTCACGGTCTTAAGGTAACGGTATTTTACACTGTATTTTACACTGTATGCTGGAAACCCACTCTCAGAGTCACACTGTTTTTAGACCTTGCTAGCTGTATCTTTCATTTGATATTGTCTGGGGTCTGTATTCTTTGTTTTTAGACCTTGCTAGATGTACCTTTCATTTGGTACTGTCTGGGGTCTGTGTCTCTCTTTGTTAGACTGAGCCAGGCGTGTCGTTTGTTCGATACTTTCCTGGAGTCTATGATTCCTTTTGGCTTAGTCAACAGTCTTCACTGCTGAGGCATATGTTATTTCCCTGATTTCACTTGCTTTCTTTAATAATCAAATTTTGTATTTTGATAATGATAACACTTAAGGGAAAACTACTTTTTACCACATAACTCCGTCCAGTCTTGGTAGAAGACTGCTTTTATTAAAGAAAATATAGGATTTTCTGGAAAAGACTCTAATTTATTGGATACTCTAAAACTACCACTTTTATTAAGGATATTTGAATAAAATGACACTAAACACTTATAAACTCACCAGCATTTGTAAAAAAATGCTGATACTCGCTTTTCAAATAACTTGTATTCTCAGGTGAGCATTAGACAGGTACATTCCCGAAGCTGTTAATGAAGATAGCTTAGTACCAAGCTGCACTTATTCTATTACTTGTATTATTGTGATATATTGTAATGTAAACCATGTAAAACTATTATTATTAATGCAATGGTTGTTGTACTTTGATTACTATAATGCATGTGTTGTGATACTTGACATGACGTCATCCACCCCAGAACGTTTCCGTCGTTCTGGTTTGTGGGTGTGACAGATTGGTATCAGAGCATTGTTTATAGTGAGCTAAGTATATCAATTCATAAAAGATATACAGCCTATAAATACATAGGGATAAAACACTCTGACAAAGAATTATACTTTAAAATATAACCATATTTTACCAAAGTATAATAACATCCAGAATCGAAATACTCAAACACAAGTATCACAAGAAGAACAACAATAAAAGTCTTCGGATGTTGAGCATTGCCGTCAAACCTGGACAGTTATGTAATCGTAAGCTAGAATAAATGTAACCTGATCAACTACATTTATTCGAGATGTGATGAACATGTGCTTGGGAGTGATAGTGGTGTGCAACAGGTCTGAAACTTACCAACTAGGAATGTTAGAGCCAAACATAAAGTTAAAATACTATATGAGTATTTTAGAACACTAAAAGACTCACACTAATCCAAGAATCATATTCAGAAGATAAGAGCACAAACAAGAAATTAAAATACCATAGGGGTATTTTAGGATACATAGATAACCTTGTGTGAAGAACTAAAAAGATCCTTATTGATATACCTACAATTACAGAGAGTGTACTCCCAAGGTTATATATAATAAGGATCCCATAGGCTAAGAATGTGTGGTTTCGCTCTACTTCCTTTTCCTCGTTGGGATGTGGATATAGAGTAGTATCACATATTCGAAGGCCTATCGGATCTAAGCTATATATGATTTGTATACCCTGTGTAATCGTAGCAGGACTCGATATGGATCATCCAGTGAAATGTTAATAATCTTTTAGGATTCTTTAGACATTTCCATTCTCGCACGAACCCTGTAGACAACCCTATCCACTTCAGTACTCGGCAGAAGTGTTGATTCAGACCCCGAGGAGGTTCATTGAGAAGATTTCCTGTTCAGAAATAAATGAACTGGGTCGAGACTATTGAATTCACCAAGTGCCTATATCTTTTTAGGGACATCGGTGAAAAACTCGCCTAAACTTCTGAAATTTCCAGTCATCCATCATGAAGTAATGACACCCAGAGGCGGATTCGGAAGTGAGGCGGAGTAGAAATTCAATATGTCTTCACAAGAGAAGAACCCTAGGTAACTACCCGAAGGAAACCAACGCCGATTTCAGTCAAAGCTACGAGGTAGACAGAGGGAGCCAGTATATGGAACCCGAGAAGTGTCTTTCCCTCATGTTCGTCACGCTAATACACCCATAAAATAATACAATTTAGTGAGTTAGTGGTTACACTACTCACGCTATGTGTTAGGTAAATCGTCGTTTCCCGTTGCTAGTAAGACGATTAGAGCGGATCCCCACACCTCTATTGAGAGTGTTTAGCCATGAGCTTTCATGATGCCTCTCTTTCCGCGATTTTCGTTCCGAACCGTTCTCAAATCTCTCCAGGCCGGAGAGTGAAACCTTTCCCAGTATTAAGGTAACTTAGTAGGAACGACACCCATCTTATGGCCTTTTTCCGATACTCACACTCCTACCTTGATTACTAGGACTGCATCATAGGGATGTAGGTCGACACTCATACAACCAGTACCCGAGGCACAGGAAAAATTTATGCCTAATACAGTCAGGGCAGATATGTCCAAGGTTAGCCGTTGTCTCTCGTTATCATGTATTCCTTCCGTGTAGGAAAACCATGCCTCCAAAGAAGCGTAACCAGTCCGCAAGCAAGAAACCTACTCTCTTATTCGATGAAGCTACGTTCCAAGCTGCAGTCTCGGCAGCCGTAGCAGCTGTCATGGCTCACCTGAATGCTAACAACGCCAATGTTAGCAAGGGTCCTATCGGGAATCCCGATCCTAGCGATGGAGAGCAGCAACCAACCCCTGCATACCCAGCCACCCAAGAACCTCAACCGAATCCACTGAAGCAAAAACTCAAGATCGAGGAGGGAGGTACCTCGGCTCAAGGACCTTCCGAAGGGCAACGAGCTGAGGCAGTCAATACCCCTGTCAATCCTTCCCTCCTGACTTCAAGAAGACCATACCTAGGAAACCTTCCCCACTGCGGCAAGTGTAGCTACCATCATCATGGTATATGCCGGGAACTCTTATATGCTAGGTGCAACATGAAGGGGCATACTGCTCACGCATGCAGAACTCCGGTGGAGCGTATTGCATCAATCACCAACGTGACGACCAATCCAGTTTGCCGTCTATGTGGTGAGATTGGACACTTCAAAAGAGATTGCCCAACTGAAGGAAACAACAAAGACACAGGAGGAGCCTAACTCTACTGCTTAAGGAAAAGCATCAGGGAACCCGGTAGATTTTGGTACGTCTCTCGATCTCAGATAACTAACACAAAACATCAAAAGGCTAATTCAAATGTAAATACTTCCCCATTAAGGCGAAAGTCGCAGCACTGTTATAAAATTTAAAATTCATCAGGTAAAACTATAATGCCTAAACATATACGTTACGGCCATGTATAGTTAAGATGGATAGACCTAGAGTGAGTGGATGCCACCTCATTTCCTGTTCCTCGTTTGGTTGTGGATTTCGGGCGGAGTTGCTCAGTCAACAGTCCTCCCCACCTTAACTATACATGACTATTATATGTTAGGCGATTATAGAAATGCCTTGTGATAATCCATTCATGAAAAGGTACTCTATTCAGAAACACTTAGGACTCTCTATAGTTCCGCGTCGACTCTATCGGTCCAAGTATCCGCGGCTGTGATACACATGACGAAACCCGAGACGCCTAGAACTTGTGTGCATGTTCGGCGCATGACTCTATCGACCCTCATTTTATATCATGTCGAGGTATGCCAACTTCGACGACTCTATTGATCATGGTTCGACTTCGTGCAACCATGTGTACATCCTTAGTGTTGTGTAAAAGAACTTTCTTCGTAGCCATGTCGGCAAATAAAGGTTCTTCCGAACCTAAACATAATACAAATAATCAAACCTAATATGATCCGTCGGTCGTCCCTCTTATCTCAAACCTTCCGAAGTACCCAAGAGAAGGGTACCGCGCGCTGTTGACCGACCCCTCTTAGTCAGATGGAAACCGAAGCGAAAGACACTGTAGGCATTCCAGAAGACGATAACCATCCGAAGCATACTTCGTAGATTCCCCAGAAGACCCTTCGCACCTCGCACATCAGGTTCGTGAACCCAGAGGATAGAACTCATGAGATTGACCACTATAACCAGGTATATGCATAAAGGTGGTATATAGTTGAGATCAAAAAGATTTAAGATGTGTGCTTCCTCCCTTCTCCCTGTTCCTCGTTGGGTTGTGGGTCTGGGGTGGAGTCGCACAACTGAACATCCTGTCGACCTCAATTATATATGGCCTGCATAAACCAAGTGTTAGTGGTTAAGCCAAGTATGAGCTCTACTACGAACCTCATAGTAAAGCCCTTCATCTTATTCCATAAAATAGGAGCTGGAGTCAAGAGAACCACTGCGGGTTGAGCTACTATAATGACCACAAATCCGAAATTTTTTGTCATACCGGTTACGCTCACATGATAACTAACACCCTCAGTTAGTAAAGAGATTAAAGTTCCGAGTGATGGGAACCTATACTCACTAGATTTGACCTAGACCGGGAAACACTCAGGAACTTCGGAAAAGTAGTTGCAGAAGATGTTCACACTACTCAAGCACTTCGTCTACCCTGTTACAGGCAAGTAGTGCCTATAACCCTCCACCCTCTCGCATGGAGGAAATCGTCGTCGCCCTGTAGACGATAGACTTCATTCTCCGAAGTAAACACTAGAATACCGAGAACCACAGGATAACGTCTGCAGCCTAGAATACTTGATCAAAGTGCGAAAGTAGTTGCGTTAAGCCTCATGACCCAGATCCCGAAGAGATTATAGACTTAACACCAACCTTGGTGTTAGTCGAGGGGTTATGCAGGAGCAAGCGCTTTCCGCACTAGAATCAAGTTCCAAACACTCCCAAACCACTCTTAGGCTTAATACATAAATTAGGGACTTGCTATTTCGGGTTTAGAACATTTAAACACATAGAAATGAGGGGTAAAAAGGTGTTTACGGCCCAATCACATGCTTAGGCCGTAAACACCCTCAAACCATGCCAAATGAAAGTAAATGTCCCCTAAATGGCCTTATACCTTCACTAGAAAATGCTAGGGTTGAAACAAGGGCTTAAAATCAAAGTTTAAAGGGTTGCATGAGAGTTCACGGCCAAGCCAAGAGCTTATGGTTGTAAACTCCCAAGGAGTGGTCATTTGGACCATAAACTCCAAGGGAGTGCACTCTTGGAACCCCAAACACCCATATAGCCTTGAATAATTACTTAAAGCCAATTCTTGAAGCATTTGGGACTTGAAATTAACCTAAAACAATCCTCCCATGAGTTTACGGCCGTAAACTCATGGGGAATATGGCCTCCTAACCGTGAACTCATATAAAGTGAGTTTTAGGAGAGTAAACTCCTTATTCAAGCCATACACACCCTTAAATGTTACCCAGGACACCCCTAACGCTTAAATTAAAAGTGTTTTCGCACTTAGGAAGCGTATACTTGTTTAATTGTATGTGAACATATGTTATCATACGTTAAATAGGTCACTAAGTGTGTTCAAGTCTTTACTTGACACCGAGCACCCAACCGGCACCTTCGTCGGATCCACTTACATCAGGTGAGTTCATACCCCTGAATGAACCTTTTTAAATGTTTTTACATGTTTTATAGGGGGGAATACAAGTTAAACATGCCAGTTATCATATCAATCACATGTGATTGATAACACGCATGCACAAGGATTTACCACACTGTAAACTGTTTTACCGAGTAGGATACTACAAATGGTTTTTCTAAAATGTTTTCACTTGTTCAAAACTCTTACTTATACCGTTTTATCAAAGTTCATTTTAAACTGGTTTATGAAAGGTTTCCAAAAATTTCTAAAGGTTTTCAAACTTATTTTACCAAAGAATACCAAGTTGTGATTTTCTTAAGAATAAAGGTTTTTCCAAGGTTTTCATCAAAGCTCTCTTTCATGTCGTATACTCTTACTTGTTTGATACCGCTGCTTCGCTTTTACTTAGTTTAAACTCCTACTTGATAACGTTTCCACTTCGTGATACACTTATACCTGTTAACGCTTATACTTCACGATCCGGTTATTCCACACTGTTCGTTTATACATCACGATTCAGTTATTCCACACTGTACGCTTATACATCACGATTCGTTTATTCCATATTGTACACTTATACTTCACGATTTGTTATTCCACACTGTACGCCTATACATCACGATTTAGTTATACTTCATGATACGTTCCACTTGTTACACACTCAAACGTAGTTGGATGTATGTCTATGCTTGTATAGATGCATATAAATAATGGTTGAAGGACTTAGGAAGGCTTGTTCGCCCTATTTCCTTTTCTTCGTTGAGATGTAGTCTGGTGGGATCGGATGGCCGTCCGAAGGTCGTTTGATTCATTAGTTATATATTATGTATGCAAGCATAGACATATAGGTTTACATTAGTCAGTTCAGTTATGAGTCTCTACCTCTAGTTCAACACTTATATTGGAAACCCACTACCCACTATTTGGGATGCATCTTCGGGACACGCCCTTCTCCGTCGTCTAGTTGGTAACCAGAGTCTCCTGTAGGGAGAGCGGACATTGTGTGTATAGATCTATACGGGATTGACACCCCCACACCCTGACTGCTAGCTACAGTCCACGGCCTACCAAGCCAAGGGGTGACAAATGTCATATTTTATATAGACGCTTGCAGGGCGTCAGGTACTCTAGTGTCGGTTAGTATGGTTACGAGTATCCCAGGTTACCTTATAATTCACGGTCTTAAGGTAACGGTATTTTACACTGTATTTTACACTGTATGCTGGAAACCCACTCTCAGAGTCACACTGTTTTTAGACCTTGCTAGCTGTATCTTTCATTTGATATTGTCTGGGGTCTGTATTCTCTGTTTTTAGACTTTGCTAGTTGTACCTTTCATTTGGTACTGTCTGGGGTCTGTGTCTCCCTTTGTTAGACTGAGCCAGGCGTGTCGTTTGTTCGATACTTTCCTGGAATCTATGATTCCTTTTTCCTTAGTCAGCAGTCTTCACTGCTGAGGCATATGTTATTTCCCTGATTTCACTTGCTTTCTTTAATAATCAAATTTTGTATTTTGATAATGATAGCGCTTAAGGGAAAACTACTTTTTACCACATAACTCCGTCCAGTCTTGGTAGAAGACTGCTTTTATTAAAGAAAATATAGGATTTTCTGGAAAAGACTCTAATTTATTGGATACTCTAAAACTACCACTTTTATTAAGGATATTTGAATAAAATGACACTAAACACTTATAAACTCACCAGCATTTGTAAAAAAATGCTGATACTCGCTTTTCAAATAACTTGTATTCTCAGGTGAGCATTAGACAGGTACATTCCCGGAGCTGTTAATGAAGATAGCTTAGTACCAAGCTGCACTTATTCTATTACTTGTATTACTGTGATATATTGTAATGTAAACCATGTAAAACTATTATTATTAATGCAATGGTTGTTGTACTTTGATTACTATAATGCATGTGTTGTGATACTTGACATGACGTCATCCACCCCAGAACGTTTCCGCCGTTCCGGTTTTGGGGTGTGACATATGTTTACCTTCTGTTGATCTGAAATGACAACTAGACCCCTTCTACCCTCATCGCCCAAGTCATCAACCAAAATCTGTAAAAACCAAGTCTAATTTTCTCTGTTCTCTACATTTACTACAACCCATGCAATTGGATAGACATGATTGTTAGCATCTCTTCCAAGAGCAGTCAAAACCCCATTTAGGAAACATCCATCTAATCCAATCACATGTCTGCACCCTGTATTCTAGTAATCTTTCAATGCCTTAAAACTTACATAAAATGTTGAAAATAGTTCTTATCATCTGGATTTATTGTCACTCCTACTTTTCATGTGATCCCAGGCTTAGATCTAAGGATTTCACTGGCATAATCCCATACATTAGCATAGTGTTCCTCTAGTTTACCTTCTATCATTTCCCTTGCATTTACCATAACTTTATGACATTGCCTCTTTGACACTTTAACAAAGTATTTTGTAAGGACACCCTCCATCATCTCAGACAATGTCATTTTAGGCTTCCTAATGGTGTCCTTAATGTAGTGTTTTTCTAACCAAATGTCCAAAATTATAATTCCTTGCACTATGATGTTTTCAATCATAGATTCTATCTGAAAAGTACGTTCATTGTACATCCATGAAGCACGAATCCTAAAAGGACATGTTTTTTTTTTCATTTTTTCCCACGCCTTGCTTCTTTCACTCTTCATGAACCAAAGTTGGTATCCATTAGCTATAACGTAGTTAGTTAGTTCATACCTCAACTGAGCAGGAGACTCATCTAACTCATTGACTGTATGCTTAATTTTGTTCCACTTAACGATAGGATCGTGCACCCTGAACTCGACACCCATTTCCAGGTCATTTTCATCTTCAAGGTGTTCATATTCATGCTTTACCTGGTGGATATCTTCAATATCAGCTCCATCGTCCCATTCAAATTGATTATCCTTAAACATTTTATCATCACATAAAATGTGAAGAAAAAGGTCGTCACACAAGTTAGATGTAGGATTGAAGTTATCTGGTTCAACATCAAACTTTCCTTCACTTCTACAATAGTGTTTCAAACCCTTGAAAATCCTCTTTTGATGATGATCGTACATAGATAACCCTGGTTATTCAGTCGTTCTGATAAAGGTGGTGGCTACTATGCACGTTCCCAAGAATTAGTACTCGAGTGAAAAGAGGCAACCGACAAGGATTTGATTATCGGTTGGTAACTGGGTAAGGGTTAATAAATGGAACGCCATCTCTTTAACGGTGGTAAATAAGTAAAAAACATTTGGGGTTAAATCGAAAGGAGGGTGTATAAATAATGACTTTTAAGGTATTAACCCAATTAAAAACTTTAACTATTTCTATTTTTACTAATTTTATTTCATAAAAGTTCATTATTATTATTATTATTATTATTATTATTATATAAAACCTAGTGTGCGTCCGTGGGATTCACTAAATTTTGATTTATAATCCTATGGTTTTTGACTTAATTTTTTTCTATGTTATGTTACATAATAATCATTTTTTTAATTTCACTATTACATAGATCCCATAAGTATAATCTTATCTTACATATGGAACATTTAGTAATTTCGGTAGAATATAGGGATCTTTTTATAATGTTACACATTAATCATTTGTTATAATTTCGTTATAACACAAGTCTCATAAGTGTAATGTTGTCTTACATATGGAATGTTTTGTAATTGCGGTATTGCATAAGGATCACTTTGTAATGTTGTTATTATACAACAATGTATTTTCATAAAATGCACCTTTTAATATGTTCATTTCATGTTTATTTCAAGTATTGTATAACATTTAGTTTAACTTTGCATGCATTTTTTTATTTTCGGGACACTTTCGATGATCAATCTACTTTTGATAGTTTTCAAGGATATTTCAAGGGAAGCTCTTTGCAAATTTTTAGAATTTTCGGAGTAAGATTGAAGAAAATGAGAAATTTGGAAGTGGACAATTAACCAGGGGATTCCACGGTCATGAAATGATTACACTGTCCATTCCACAGTTGTGGAATGGAGCCCTCAGCACATCAATTTCTCATTCCACAGGCGTGGAATCTCAAGGCAAATCATTCCACATTCGTGGAATGTGGTCTAGCAGTTTTTGTGATTTTTTAACTTCCAATTAAAAGGAATTTACTGGTTATTTTCAAAAAGACTTTAAACTTACACTTCAAGAGGGCGATTTTGGGAGATCTTAACATCATTTATAACTTTGGAAACACTTTGATTTTGATTTTTTAAGTTTGTTTTAAGTTCAAAACTTGTTGAATTTTTACTTTAATTTAGCCATGTGTGGCTAACTTATCTTACCATTTCTGGTTCTAGATTCTAAATACTAGCTGTTTGGATTGTTATTTGAGCTTAATTTCTTGTTCTTAATCTACTAATATTTGATTTGGTTTCATTACATGTTTGATTTTATGCTTTTCTCACATGATCAATGAAATTAAGGTTCATATCAATCTTGTTAGTCAAATTATGAAATTAGTAAATGTTTTGTGATTTGAATCTAGTAACAAACACTTAATTGATTTCAAAAGAATCAAAATGAGCGTTATCAAAGATTATATTTTTGACATTCTCGGGCATATGAGGAATATTTTTCATTTTTTATAACAATTGCATGAAGCTTAAAGCCTTTTGGTGATTTGATCTAAGAACTTATTTAGAATTAATCAACTAATTGAATTTTACTTGAAGATCATGTTTTAAGTAAAATATACTTGGCAATTTTGAGATATAAGAGGATATTAATATTTCAATTATCAATATATATTAAACATGAATTAATTGTCATGTCATATCCAACAACATAATACTTTAATATAATTAGAATCGGAAATGTCTTTTATATTTTGAATTTTAGTCCTTCAATTCATCTAATTTATGAAGTTTTATTTAATGTCAACAAAACCCCTTTTTGACAATTGGTAATGTGATGTGTGGAAATATAGTCAAACATTAAATCTTGTATCTTTGTGGTCCGACCCTACTTATTTTATACTATCCTTTAGTATACTATAATAGTGATTTGTTATAACACCTGTTTCCTTTTATACTATCTTTTAGTATACTATAATAGTGATTTGTTATAACACATGTTTCCTAGATTGGACCAGTGGATGTATTTCTCGATAATGATTTAAATCATAGTGATGAGTAAATTCTCAACAATAATCAATTATCTAGATATCTATATAATTCATCTATCGCATATCACATACACAATAAGTACCACATATATTACAAATATAATATAACAATTACTCATAATTGATCTATCTTTTAATGTGATCTATCTCTCAATTATAATCTACCTCATCAATCAAAATCAATCTTTCAATCAAATGTTAATCTCTCAAAATAATCGATCTCTCCAATATCAATCAATTCCCCATTAATAATTAATCATATAAATCATGTTGTATATATCACATATAACACATCAATTGATGTTAGTGTTACTCACCTAGTTAGTCAGCAGACTTATTCCAGTTCTGATTTCAATCTTTCGTTGCCTTTCAGTTCGTCATGTGGTAGCACCTAATCATTAAATTACAAGTTTCTCAAAACTTGTCATAATTCATTACTAACTATCCTATGGGACCTCTTGTCACCAAACTAATCAAATCTCATAATATAATCCTAATATGGTTAACCCATAATCTATTAGCTAAATCTCTTATAACAGACATTTCTCAAATACTAAGGTTTATAACCCTTACAATATCGACTAAATCTTTAATAATAAATTTTACTCAATGATCTTACCAACGAGTTCGTAACAACACCATATCACGAATACCCGTAATACACTCGAGTTCAACAACTCCCAACAATTATCACATGTAATAATTATATAATAATGGGGTAAAAGATACCTCCACAATCTCGTAGCGATCCTCATATCTCACGTACATAGGTAGATCCTCTAGTATAATATCCCGTAAATAACTCTCGGGAAACATCCCCGATTGTGCGTGTCCAAAAATCTCCAAATGACACCAAAAAACTCGTTTTTATAGTCTTGAGTGTGTCAAATCGTGACCATATATGTGTCACGTCATTATGATCAATTAGATATCGGTCTTGCCACGTGTCGCACTCTCCAGTCACGTGTCACGGTGACTCGCCACCTGTCATGTCATGATGACTCATTATTCCTGTCGTGATAGTCTATTATTCACGTCGTGATGGTCAAAGGTTGACCTTTCAATTGACTTTCTCGAAATAACAACCTACTTTCATCTCAACTTCAAATAGCCGTAACTTTCTCATATGAACTCCATTTTCAACGATCTTCATATCCACAGAATCCTCCCAACAAGATCTATAACATTCCTCTATTATCTTTTGCTAAATAACATTTCTCAATTTAAAGTAATTCTATGTTCTATTTCATTTACTCGTTTCTTATCATTTTATATCTTTTGAAGTGATACATGGTTATGAAAGACAGGTATTACACCTAAAGGCTGGAAAATATAAGGAGGACATGAAGAGCGAGATTTAGCCTATGTATGTTGAAATTTAGTTGATCAAGCACTTGTCATTAACCATTAAGCATAATTGGATCTTCAAGAAGAAACAAGTGTGGATAGGAATAAACACATTCAAACCATGATAGGTTGTGAAGGATGTGTAGGATTATAAAGTTCATTTTGGACTGAAACGAGCATCTCACAAATTGGAATCTTTGCCTTCATGAGAGAATTCAAGGAGTTTAAATTTTAAGAAACGAAGACGAGCCATACATATGTTAAAGCTAGTGGGAGCAATTGAAATCTTTGTATCAATGAGAGAATTAAAGAGTTTGAATTTTGAGAAACAAGGATGAGCCATATATATGTCAATGTTAGTGGGAGAATTGTTGTCACCATTGTATTATATATCGATAACATAAAAATCATACGAAACGATGTTCTAACTTAGCAAGTGTAACAACTTGGCTTAGTTTGGAAAATGTTTCACTTTGAAACATATGGGAAATGTAATACAAATACTAAAGGTAGGACCTAACCGATTCATTGGATTAAGCTAAAGTATGTAAAAGTCTCGAGTAAACCCAAGATGCATAACTCCAAAAGTTTGTGCTT
This sequence comes from Lactuca sativa, assembly GCF_002870075.4. NCBI lineage: Eukaryota > Viridiplantae > Streptophyta > Magnoliopsida > Asterales > Asteraceae > Lactuca > Lactuca sativa. The sequence goes on along the minus strand of NC_056626.2, from coordinate 58,847,676 downwards.
ATAAAATCATGGAATGACATTGAGCAATACTAATGTCCTAGTTTATTGTAGAGATAGAGGAAATGAGTTGATTCCCATATGCTTATGTTATAGGATCGATCATATATGTGTCATGACATGTAATAGATCTCATAACTCATATGCCTCGAGTATTACAAGTCATATCATAATTGTTTGAATGAATCAAAATCAAAAACATTACTTAGTGTCATAGGAGGACAATGGAGATAATCTTGTTAGTATGGAAGAGATCAATGTAAAAGTTACATTGATGCTATGTTCCACACTAATAAAGATGATTTTTTTCGCAATCGGAATTTGTTCTTTTACTAAATAGTGAAGTATTAGCTTGAATTAGTGTCAAGTAATACACCATAATGGATTTAACAATAAATTTAAAGTATATTGCAACTAGTTAGATTGCAAAAGGAAATTATATAACTAAAAGAGATTCATTGTTTACATTAGTGTTAAAATTCAATCATTAATGGTCATTTGAAGGTTCTTGTGACTATAAGGGTGAATTTACCTTGAGTAAAGACGTTAAGTCACACAAGATCACATGACGCATACCATCACATTTAATAGTTGTTCGAATGTGAAGATATTATGGTCAATAGAGTCATATCAGAAGAAGATCTTGTCGATCCATTTTTGTAAACCAATGTTAGTAACCATTTTGATAGTCAAACTTTAAAAATGCATTAGATTCGTAAATAAGTTTCCTTGAACACTTTTAGTTTAGTTTTTTTTAGATTTAGGAACCTAAGCAGTATAAGCATTTATCTAATTTGGCGATTATTAAGTGGAGATTATATATGATGGAGATCATTCATTTCATTATCTTATCATTGTGTTCCACTTTTTTATGTTTGGAACCAACTTCAAGAGTATTAATGTACTTAAACCTTCATAGTATGTCATACTCCTAGAAGTAAGTAATTTAAGACTTTCATGAGCATTAGTGGATTGTTCATGGATATTTGACATAATATAGATATTATGCTAATAATCGTTAGTACTTAATGGATATTTAAGTATCGGAAAAACCCTCACTTAGAGATTACTTCATGGATCAAGTCACGAGTAATTCTAAGATGATAATATCTCTTATTCTTAAAATTGAGATACATATGAGGTTTTGCTTTACAAGTTTGTTGTGCGTTGGTTTGCTCCAACGATATCTGTAACTGGTAATCATAAAGGGTATGTCCATGTGTGATATGATGAGTAGAATAAAAAACTATGTCGTGAAAGTTTATTTGTTCCTTCTTCCTTAATAGGAGAAGTGATATTGATGGTCCCTTTGATGATTTGTTGTTAACATATAATATGCCAGGTTAGGTCTTGACTGAAATTGATGTGTTCAATTTAGTACTCGTATATAGCCGTTACAAATCTTTATCGGGAAAAATAATCTTGAACATTAAGATTGACCCACCCTTATCTATGTCTCAGGTTCATTGATATATTTAGAACAAGTGAATAATTGATCACTTATCTAAGCGTTAAATCATGATTAGTTCAGAGTTCGGTAGTTGCATTGGATGGCTAACTCTCTGTGGATTATTGGAGAAATATTAGACCTCATATAGTTGATGACTTGTCCATTTGATTGAAAGAGTGCCCAAGGTGGTTAACTAATGGTAATGTTTCTAACAACAACATAGTCATTTTTTGGGTTTTCCTCATGACCCATTTGAGCAAAATAAATAAAGGTGAAAATAAGTTTATTAAGTTATTATAGTTTAATAAAATAATTGGAAATTATTTTGAAATTAATTAAATGGTTTTAATCAATTTAAGGATTTGAATATTAATTTGTAAAAGACTGACTACTTGGAATGTTCCAGAACCCTTAAGGATAAAAGGAAATTTAAAATTTACTCCACCCCACATGGGATGGGAAATGAAATTTGATATTCAATTCATCACACATGTGATAAGAGATAAAAATGGGATAAAGATCTAAGGCTATAAATGTGGTGTTAGGTACTCCCATTCTCTTGAAGATTTCACCAACTCCCTTCTTTCCTTCTATGAGACAATTTCCAAACTCTTTTAGGGTTTGTTGAGAACAATCCTACTCCTAGATATTTTGGTTCTGTTCTATTGGTGTCTTGTGTGTGATTCCACTAGAAGGATTCCTCCTATGGGTCCTCACATACATGCAAGACCGTATTCTAGAAAGATTCTAATTGAAAAATAGGTATGTAATTCTATATATCTAGTAGTTGCAGTAGCAGTTTGAAACCTAGATCATTATAGGTTGCATGTACACATAAGAATTTAGTTTAGGTCTTCCGGTGTCATATTTGTGTGTATAGATTGTATGAAAACCCATCAGCAGTCATAGAATTGTTGGACATTCTATAATATAGTGAATGTCTTATAAATGAACAATCTACAAAAATTGCTCAAATTTATAGATCATTAACAACTATCCTTAGGCTTCTCAATGATATTTTGGATATTAGAAAAGTTTATTACCAAAAAATTACATGTTTTTAGGTTTTAGTTAAACTAAATTACATTATCGGTTCCCCAAAATAACTGAGTTTTGTAGTTTTTAAAAAGTTTTGTCTTACAATTTTGGTCTTTATTTGAGATTTTGCTTACACTTTTTTGTCCCTCATTATTAATGATTTGTGAAATTTTGGTCCCAAAAACATTATCAATTTCTATGAATAGGAGGAAAAAGAAGTTAAAAAACCTCAAATAAGGACCAAATTTGCAAGAGAATTTTTTTTAGAACAAAATTGCAAAAGTAAACTATACCCGAATGCCAGAAAATGTAATTTACTCTTTAACTGAATGTGTAATTACATGTTGAATCTAGAAAATTATTGTGCAAGAGGTTGAGTCTGATTTGGGGCAAAACTTTAAGAACTTATAAACATGTCCTATATAAGATGCAGGAATCATACTGGAAACCATAATAGTAGTATTTGGTAGTATACAAGATGCAAGAATCACAATGGAAACCATAATAGTAGTGTCTGGTAGTAACTAGTTAACAGATCATGATTACCATTAAATTTTATTTTAATTAATGACTAACGATATGATTTATTGTTTGTTAAATGTTTAATGACATTGCATATAGTAGAAAGTGGTTTGGTTGCGAAGATTGTGTTAGAATTTCAAGTCTTTACTTTTAATGAGAAGTTTTATGTTTTATGGTATGCATATCAGAAAAAGGATAAAAGGATAAGGACTTTGAAACAACTCAATGATTTTTTGAAGTTAAAGGTAGCAGTTATGGTATGAAGTTTGATTTTAAAGAATGCAAGATATAGTGACACACTTTCACATATTTGTTTATTACAGCAACCTACTTTTATTCTTGGTATTAAATATTGTACTTTGAAAAAAACTGACATTATCGTTGTTTTATCACGATATTAAACAAGTCGTTTATACAACTATAATTGAGTACATTTATATAGTACAATGCATCGGAAAAATAATTGAAGTATAATGCTACAATTGGGTGTATTAATGCTTTAAATAGATAAAATAAAAGTAAATATATGAAATGAAAGTAAGATGTTATAAATAGACATAATAATGAAAGTGTAGTGCTAGAACCTTAAATAAGATGGTTAAATACAAGATATAGTATCATATTTTCATTTATTAGTTTACTAGTTTATAACCCGTGAGAACCACGGTTACAAAATTAAGTAAATTTTTATAGTGATAACTCAAAATTATTAATCATATTTTTTAATTAAATTATTAATTAAGAGATTTTTTTAATTATATAAAATTATAATTGTTAATTTAAATAAATATGTGAAATTATATCACCTTATAATTTGTATTAATTTTATTTTAATTTTTATTCTAATGTTATTAATTTAATATAATTAGAAATTTAAAATTTAAAATTTAAAATTTAAAATTGAGAATTAATATTGAGAATTAATAGGTTGAAGTGGATTGCATTAATTAGAAAGCCTAAGAGAATGACACATAACAAAAGTAGAATAAAATATACATTCATTAGAAGACCTAATAGAATGACACATGTCAGAAAGAGATTAAAACTATTCTTTTATTAGAATAAGAAGATTATAACATCCTACTTCTATTATTATTATATCGTAAACCGAAAAATCTACCTAATTATATATTTCTGTTAATTTTTTTGAATGATATTGCTTTATTTAAACATTCTTTTCCAAATAATAAGAATAAATGAAAGTATTATGCTATAGTAAACAAATTTACAAAATTATGTTGCCATTTTTTCCGTTTAATCTTTTTTACGGCGGGAGCCGCATCGATCGCGCGGGGCGACAACCCCAAGTTATTTTTAAAAATTATTAATAACCGAAAATGTTGATGATGAATATGTCTTTGTTAGATAAAATTAGTGAAGACATTATACATCAAAAACAAATATTAAAATGTTTTAAAAACAAATAAATAAACAACGAGGGAAACGATTTTATTCACCAAAACCACTCTCTATCGTAATCAAAAAGTGCAACTTGAATTGCTCACTTGGGTATACATCATTGATCATACCACTATTTCCTTTTTACATTCTAACAAATATATAAATTAATTTACAGTAAACACAAAGTATTGATCGACATCTTCTCCTCACCACTCAATCAAATCATCACTCAAGGTAATAAAATGACTATAATTTTACATATCGATGATCTATATTCGTAGAGTTTTGAAATTTCGGACTAATTGCAAGGGGATATAAGAACTGAATCTATCGAAAGACCACCTTTAGTGTGAGTACAATCGATTTGTGTCAAAGAAAACGTCACCCTTGTGGGTATGTTGGAGTCATCGACGATGAAATCTCCGACATGGTGGTATTCCCAGGTTCCGGTTGTCTTCAAGAACCGCTTTGAAACAGCATGCTGCCCGGTGGACGTTGCGAGCTTGAATTCCACGGGTTTCGCGTCCCATCCATGGACGTCCTCCGTGCTGCAAATTGGCCGGCCGTGTTTTTTAATCACCTTCCCTAGCCGGAGTTTGAATGACAAGGAGTAAGTCCCCGCCGGAAACAGGAACTCAACGTCGCCGTCGACTTCCAGCCACCAGGTTTGCTTAAGGTATGAAACTGTTCGGAATCTGGCAAAGGAATATGGATCGAATTAAAGCCAGTTGTCATGATCAAGAATGAAATTAACATATATAATAGAAGAAATATTCACCTTGTTTCATCGGAAGGAATATGATTCCAGTATCGTCGATCAGTGATTCCGGTGATTGTTAATGCTTTTGAAGACACTGATACGCACACACCTCCCGTCGTCTTGTCCACCCAAAATTCCTGAAACATAATTGTTAAAACCTCATATAAAACCCTAATCTACTGTAATTCTGAAAATCGAAAGTGTGTAGAAAAAGAGGTTGGAGAGAAATGGAACCTTGTTTCCGGCATCGAAGGGCATAGGCCTAGTCAACCTAGCAAAAATCTCCTTTTCTCCCACTTTTTTCTTGTCGTCAATCAACAATTTTCCGACGAGATAATGATAATTAGACGGCAATTTAGAGATCCAGATGAAATCGGCGGACGAAGCTGCTCGAAATGCACGGTTGATCCGAGCTAATTTGCAGATCTCCGGCGGTTCCAAGTAGAATAAAACTAGCGCTACACAGGATTCCGGTAGATCGCCGAGGTTAAGCTTTGATGGATTGTCAACTCCGTCGGAGATATCCGAGCTTAATAATGACGTATTAGCACCCATAGTTTTGTCCAGAAGAGGGAACGTATGTAAGCGTTGGGTTACGACTTGATGGCCGACGGCAGTTGTATTGGCCGTTGGATATGGAGGATTTTAGAAAGAGAAAGGTTTAGGTGGTGTGTTGTGTGAGAGAGAAATAAAGAGCCACTGTGTGGGTTTGAGGTGGAAGAAAAGGGCAGGTGAGGTGTGCTTTATCCATGACAATATAGGAATGACGTGGAATTACATTTTAATCAATAAGGAGGTGTGTTAACCTTTCTAAAACAATTTATTAGATTACTAATTTATTAGATTCGTAGGGTTATATATCATTATAAGTTAAAAAAGTATTTGAATGAAAAATAATATATTCCGAAAACTTTCAATAAGTTATTTTTTTATTAAAAATCTTTAAAAAAGTCTCAATATTTATGGAAAAATTAAATTTTAGTCCCAAGATTTTCTTTTTGAACGAATAAGCTCTGAAAACCGGCAAAAATTTACAGTTTGACCGTTTTTGACCGGTTGAAACCGATACCAAATTAATTTGAGACTATTTCGTAAACTAACCCAAAATATTGAGAGTTTTCTGTAAACAAAAATATTATGACTTTTCTGTAAACAAAAATATTATGATTTTTCTACAAACAAAACCCTTATTATTATTATTATTATTATTATTATTATTATTATTATTATTATTATTATTATTATTATTATTATTATTATTATTACAAAAATAAATAAGAATATTATTTTTTGAACTTGTATTATTAATATTGTTAATAAAACATATAATGCATTTAAATGAAAAAATAATAACATTATTTAAGGGTGGAGGTGGAGGAGATACTGATACTTTTAGCATTGAAATCATGAATTTTTGCTTGTATATTTTTACGTTGTATATGGTCATTTCACTTTTAGTAATATGATACTTTTAGTAATAGGTGGAGGAGATCGTGACACTACTAGAAAACTGGTCTTTAATGACGCGCAAACAATGACACTCGCCGATACAGGGCGTGCATTTGTGGGTGCCCCAAAAAATAGTGTCAGATTTGCAAAATTTGAAGGATAGAAGACACGCATTTGTGCGTGCCCTAAAATTAGTGTTAGAAAAGAAAAAAAAGGAAATGCGAAGGGCGCCTTTTATAAAATGTTCGTCATGTAAGTATGTCGCTTTATAAATTTTTAATGAAACATGCCTTTTAGGCGGGAAATGATCGATCGACAAAAATCCCCAAAATTTTGGAGGACCCGCTCACTCATTCCTCTCCACTTGCCGATGACCTTCATTTTCTCCCCTCCTTCTCTCTGTAAAACCTAGCAGCCGCCACCACCAGAAACATGGTTTTATGTTGGCTTCGTTCTGTGTTGTAAGAACGAGAGTCTGATCCTTCATTAATAGCTAAAGGGGGAAAATCCCCCAAAATTTTGAAGTACCCCGCTCACTCCTCTTCACCTCTACCATACTCCATCTACAACGACTCCCCACGTTTACAAACCCTATAATTCAAAACGATTTCCATTCCTCACGAGTGCTTTCCAGTCAACGACCTGATCAGCCTCATCGGCAACTCGGTCTCACCTCACCTCGTCAGCGAGTTGAGGCTCACCTCTACACACATGCGACTACAACTTTTCAAATCACCTTAAGCCCTACCTTTTCTCTCTATTCAGGAGCCAGTAATGGCGGCAAAGAAGATCAACAATGAAGACCAACTCGTTCGATTTCTCCCCTAAAAATGGTGCTTCTCCTAAATCCAAGTTTACTCTTCACTCTCTGAGTTTGTTTTCTCCCTAATTGATGCATCCACCTTCTCATCTCGCTCCCTCTACTAGGTTTTCTCTCATCTCTCTCCTCTATAGATGAGTTTGTTTTCTCCTGAAACCCTAACATTTCTCTCTATTGACGCTCCATCATCTCATGTTCATCTTCAAAAACAACTTCATCGGAAAAATGCAACTTGTAATGGTTGTGAAGAAGACCAATTGGTTTGAATATTCCCCTAAAACCTGGTACAACTTCTCCTCAATTCGACTTCACTCTTCAATCTTCAAGCGATTGACTGGTTTTTCACTCTCAAACCCCAAACCCTACATTGATTTTACGCACAGAGAAACATATAAGTGTTGTCGGCTACTGTGCTCCATTATTACCACATGGTGCTCTAGATTTTTTAGGGCTCGTGTCATCTGTTCATCGCCTCCCTACCACAAGAGATCTTATAGTTCTTCCCAAATATACCCCTTCATTCATCTTTTCTATCAACATTGTATGCCACCAACGTTCCTTTAAAGGTGACTTTTTTTTTTTTTTGATAACGTGAGCCCTAATTTGTATCTTGCTTTAAATTTTCTATCAACATCGTATGGTTTGATTAGTGTAAGTTTTTTCTCTAATTTGGTAGATTTGCAGTTGCATACCAACTGTTTGTTTAAATGCATACACACCACTTTAGTGAAAAAGGAAGTGGATAACACAGACATCTGGTAGCTCATATTATTGAGTATTTATATGTGTAGTAGGATTATGAATATTCTTCCAATCAATATAACGCTCATACTGGTGGTTTCAGTTTAAGGAGCTTATGAAGATTTTGTTGTAGATCATTTGGTGATGGAGCTTTGTGCTGAAGTTGAGTTCATTGATAGGACTACCACAAAAGGGCACAGTTCAGAAAGAAAAGAAACTGAAGTTGAGTGTGTGGGTGTGTTGTGATGCTTGTCATAAATGGAGACGTATATCAGTTATACTTGTAGATTCTATTGAATCCACTGAATGCAGATGGTATGATTTTATCTTTTTTCAACCTTTGATATAACAATATATATTTGGATGTGTCTAAATACTTCAAATTTTATCACCCTGATATTAGGGTTTTTGCTTTCCTTCGTTTTTTCTATTTCATCCCATTCTCCCTCTTTTTAATGATTGAGACGATTTTAGTTTCTTTGTTTGGGGTATTTTTGTAATTGTGTCTTCTTTGACTTGCATTTTATTATTTCAGGGGCTTTCAATTGAATAAGTTGGTATGCAACGCCTACTTAATCGTTGATTGTCGCTTTCTTTCTCATACAAGATGGTAAATATTCGCAAATTACCCATTTCCCTTAAATTTACAGATAATCATGTATAAATTGAAGGCTGGTTCACTAGATGAACAGTAGGCAAAAACCTTCAAGTTAAATTTTATGATATAAAACATTTGTTGTATGTTTGTATGTATTTATTTATGTGTCTACTAATCGAGATTAACTTGAATTGGAAGCACTAATGCAATATATACTATATACCATATGTATGCTTAAAGATTTGTCTGTTTTTTTTTTCCGTTAGATAATGGTTTTATGGTGTTTTCCTCCAGGCAAAGTTCAACACATAATTTAAGTATAACAAATCGTTGCCTATCAGTTAACTTCATAAATCCTTTTTGAATTTTCACCAATACTTTTTCGGATTTTGATCTTGCTGAACCACTGTGCCTCAAAATTTTTTTAAGGGAAAAGTTACTAAAATACCCCTAATTCTAGAGACGGTTGCTCTAGTTACCCCCACGTGCAACCGCCCCTGACTATAGCACGTGACAGAGTTATCGATACATTTATGCCTGCATTAACTTGTTCTATCAGTTTTTTGGATGGATCTTGTGAATTTATGAACACTCAACATTACTTGATTGCTCATTCTCTCTCATAAAAATAAATACGAAACCTGTGGTTGATGAAGGTAATGCATACCATCTTAACTGACCTTAGTTGTTTTTTACATTTTAATTCATTCATGATTCAACTTTTTAGAATTTTTCTCATTGCCTTATCAGATTGTTAATCAACTACTTTTAAATGGTAATATCTATGCAAATTAAATTCATTCCTGACTTTTTTACTCTCTTCTGTTTACTGCCCAGTTCTTTTGTTTTTGTCACAGAGCCTAAACCTTGTTGATCAAGGTTAATCTCCACGTTTACAACTTACAATTATGATGTATGTTCATGGAAAATTTGTACAATCATGATTCAGAGTCAATATTTTCATAATTTGGAATCGTCCTTGCAATTGGAACTTTAAGAATAAGATTTTCAAATATTTGTTATAATAATTATTATTGTTATTATCCATGTGAACTTTAAATTCTTGTTATTGGTAGGTTAATATGATTCGAAAAACCACCATATTGGATGTGATGAGAAGACTTCTTCAGGCAAGAAAATGTTAGAAGATGTTTAGTGAAGCTTTGATTGTCATACTCATGGGTGCAAAAAAATTTATGTTTTGCAGACAAAGAATATCATGGTTTCATCACATGCTGGGACAAAAGAAGCCAGTCAGGCAAAATATATCTCGATACTGAACATCATTCAGGGAGAAGTTGACCCTACTCAGGTCAGTCAAGTCAACATACATTTTTCAATCTGAAAACTTCCATGGATGATATTGTAAGATGCTTTTATTATTAGGTTCATGATAGTTTGCAGCGAATACGTGAAAGAAAGCTTGTTAATTTCATTGAATGGGCTCCTGCTAGCATTCAGGTATGTAATGTTTCCTGCTAAGGTATTACAATTTACAACCAAATATTCTTTTTAAATTCTGATATCGATTTTTTTTTGCCTTATGGGACATGTTGATCTTTCAAGAAAGTCTCAATATGTTCAAACTGCCCACAGGGTAAGATTCGTATAAATTATTGTGGGATTTATTTATTTATGAAAAGTAAAATGATGGGTTTATGGATATAAGAATTTTATTTATTTATTTTAGGTGAGTGGATTGATGTTAGCAAGTTACACTGGAATTCGTCATCTGTTTTCTAAATGTTTGAGTCAGTATTCTCTCTAAGAAAGTGACAGGACTTTCTTGACAAATACAGGGGCTTCCCTTTGTTTGATGTAAGTTATTCTAGTCTTATACTTACTGTTGATTCATTAAATACCTACATACTTCCATTTAATAGGAACTATAGTAAACAAATTTCAAGACATGGTCCCAATACAATTTAAGGTTTAAAAAACTTAGGATAATTTCATGACATTTTACAATTCCATGTTATAAACCCTAATCTAAATTTCATGATCATTATTCATGGCATAGGAGGATAAACTCTCAAAAGCAATTATTTCGTATAGAGTAGAAGCAGATACTTGGAATGCATTTGTTGAGTTTCTAGAAGCTGCTTGGGATTTCCAGTATTCTTTTATGGAGGGAAAGGAAAAGAAGTTCAAGTATGTAATTTCTAATTATGTCCATATTCAAGGTATATTTTAATTTTACACCTTTTGATAATGTAGCTGCAGAAACCAAGGTATATTTTAATTTTACACCTTTTGATTATTTATTGGCCTAGAAAATAAAAACATTGAAACACTTTTTTACTGTTTTCATTTGGTACAGGTTCTTACTATCTTTGGTGCAGCAGATAGTGTTAAAGAGCAATTTCACCAAGCAATTGATAATGTTTTTAGGCAAGATGAATTCATATTTTGTATCTTATTTTGTATTTTGTATGACATTAACTTTTGTGCAATGGATTGTATTTTTTGTGTATGGTATTTTATTTTCTATTATGAGACATGAAATGCAAATTTAAATTGAAAATTAGTAAATATATAAATAATATTTTTTAAAAAATAAAAATAAAAATTACGATACGCAAAAATGTGTGTCATCTTCATTTATGACATGGCCTTTCTTGACAACTACTTTAATGATACGCATTGCGTGTCATAAATGCGCGTCGTCTCTCGTTATGACAGTGTCTTCCTTGACGCGCATTTGCGTGTCGTCTGAGCGGTTTACGACGCGCAATGAGCGTCGTAAAAGGCTGTTTTTCTAGTAGTGTGATACTTTTAGTAATAGGGTATGTTTTTTGGATTAATATTTTTGAATTTTGATTAATACTTTTGAATTATTCCTATTACTTTTATTAAACAAGATATTGTAATTAATACTTTTGAATTTTGATATGGGTCACCTATATAGATGTTTGTAGCAGATCTGTTGGATTTGGAAAGTAATCATTCTATCTTAAACAATTTTATATACAAACTGAGAAATCCTTCTACCTTAAACTATTTACAAACAATTTTATAAATATGCAATTTCTTTTAAATTGTTAAGTATTAATATTCAGAATTGAAAACAATAATAACAAATGTGAAATGATCATATACAAAGTAAAAATATACAAACAAAATTCATGATTTCAATGTTAAAAACATCACAATCTCCTCCACCTCCACCCTTAATCAATGTCATTATTTTTTCATTTAAATGCATTTATATGTTTTATTAACAATATTAATAATACAAGTTCAAAAATAGTAATCTTATTTATATTTTTAATAATAATAATAATAATAATAATAATAATAATAATAATAATAATAATAATAATAATAATAATAATAATAATAATAAGGGTTTTGTTTGCAAAAAATCCTAATATTTTTCTTTATAGAAAAGTCATAATATTTTTGTTTACAGAAAAGTCCTAATATTTTTGGTTAATTTATGAAATAGTCCCAAATTAATTTGGTATCGGTTTCAACCGGTTAAAAAGGGTCAAATTGTAATTTTTTGCCGGTTTTTAGGACTCTTTCATAAAAAAGAATCTTGGGACTAAAGTGTAACTTTTCCATAAATATTGAGACTTTTCTGACAATTTCCCTTTTTTATAAGTTACCTCTCACTTATTTATTAACTTATAAGCTAATAAATTAATAAGCAATAAGTTGTTTTTTCCAAACACTCCCTAAATATAAAAATGCTTATATTTTTCTTTTTCAGCACTAAAACATACATTACTGATATATGCATTTTGATTTTTAGTTGTTTATTCATTAAAATATTAAAGTAAGTGATAAATTGTTTTTTATAGGTATACTTGTTGGGAGACGTTTGTAATGTGTATTATATGAGTTGATTAAAACAAAAAAAAGTTGTATATATGAAAGTTTAAACGTTAAACATTTTTAAAATAAAAATCTACTAATAATAAAATAATATTATATGTGACAAACCGAAATTTCCATTCTGTACAAACAATATCACTTCAATAGAAGTTATAACAGTCACAGTAAATTGTCAGACTTTTTCGTATAAGTTTGAGTAATTCAGGGTTTACACTTCAAGAGATATCAGGAGAGTGGGTGCACTAGGGTTTTGTGCAACTCTGTTATTCCAAAACTCTATTATATTAGAGATCATTTCGGGAATAAAATATTTTCTGCCAAAAATCTCAGGACTATAAATAGAATTCTGAACCAAATTCATTCATTATTTACATTTACCACTAGAGAAAAGCCATTTTCTCTCTCACGGATCTTCGGGTTTTCATCCCAAATCGTGAGTATCTCTCTCTAGTAGTGTTATATAGCTTATAATGTGTTAATAACATAGATTACATAGCAAAACAACTAGATTTAGGGGTTTACTCCCCATGTTGTTCTTGGGCGGTAAACTCCCGAAATGATGCCTAGCCTTTCCCCCGTGATGTGTTACTACCTTAGGCTTGTATATAAGTGTATTTAAGACAAGAAAACATCAAAGAAACACCAAAGTTTAGGTGTTCACGGCCCAAGAAGATCTTGGACCGTGAACTCCAAAAACATGGACCAAAGAGTGCTTTTAACACTCCTAAAGCTTTGGACAATTACCTAGGTTTACTCCTACATAAATCAAGGACTTTAAAACATCAAAAACCCTTCCGAAAGTGAGATTACGGCCCTAATAAGGTTCTTGGGCCGTGAACATCAATCAAGGGCACCAAAGTGTGCCTAAGGCCTTCATTAGCCTTAGATAAATGCCTAGAAACTATCCTACATGTGCATGGGACTTGAAAGCATAAAAACACCCCTTCCATGTGAGTTTACGGCAGTAAACTCCAAAGGAATTGTCCTTGGGGCCGTAAACTCCTCAAAGGAGGTTATTAGTGCCCCAAACCCTTCCAAGAATTATACCACCAAGTTGGAATACTTCTAGGGATCATTTAGAACTTCAAAACACAAAATGTCACTAAGTCTAGGAGTTCACGGCCGTAAACACAAGGGTTTACGACTGTAAACTCCTTGTGTGATGTTTATGGAAGAGTAAACTCATGTATAGGGTCCTTTGGAACCCTAAACCCAAGTGCCTTGTCCCACAACAACTTACATGCAATCCTTAGGGCTTATAACACTTATATAAATTGTTTATTAAGTTCTAGGATGTCTTAACATTATCAATTAGTAATTTAAGACTAATTGAGTGCATATATATATATATATATATATATATATATATATATATATATATATATATATATATATATATATATATGTGATTATATGTTCATTAGGATCGTAGTGTGTGTACAAGTCCTCACTTGACACCTAACAATCCTACACCTTTCAGTTCATCCAAACCACCATCTACAGGTGAGTTCATACCCCTAAATCAATGTTTTAAATGATTTTAAATGCTTTAATGGGGGGGGGGGATACAAGTAGAAAACAACATGTTATTAAATCATCCATATGTATTTTATAATTGTGTTTTCATTCAACAGATTTCACATACTACAAAATGTGATGCATGAAATGGTTTTCTATCTTAAAAATATTTGTTATCAAATGTATTACTTTTGAAATGTTTATTAAAATGACATCATGTCATTGTTAATTATTGTTCAAAACTCTTAGATATCTTACAAAACCATTATTTTTACCTTCTTGAACAAAACTATACTTATACACTTATGTTCATATAAATGTTTTGAGATTATAGTTTTCATACTTCATTCAGTTTCCCACACTCTTGTGTAGCAAGGGTGTATAAACCTACTTGAACAACCAATTACCTTTCAGTTAACTATCATAGGGATAGTTAGAAGATATCAAACATTATTCCTATTACAAGGAATCGCACAAGAGTCAGTTCATTCATGAGTCTATACCAGTTCATTATCTGATACATGAGTACGTTTACATATGCTTACATGATACATGAATACCTTACATGAGTACCTTTACGTAGATACATTTACCTGTGTATACTTACATGAATACTTGTATCTCGATTTGCGAGGATGATTTATTAGTACCTTCTGTGTAAATTATCCTGCCTATCCCTAGTACCTCGGGATATCTAGACGGGACTAACCATTCCGAATCCCAGCTGTTTAGCACTAGTGGTTGATGAACATCTATGGATGCCTAAGGTTACTACTTATACTAGGAGTACCTTCATGGGACTAACCCTTCCTCCACCCTGCTGCTGCTACAGAGGACAATTGGACAATCTTTGGATGTTCATTAGGTTATATGTCGTGTTAGCCCTAGTACCTCGGGATAACACTTACATTAGTACTTTTTTCTATTTACTTTATTTTGTGATAGGATATACATTTCGCTTACCGCGATATCGTGTTAGCCCTAGTACCTTGGGATAACACCTACCTTAGTACATTTTCCTATTTACGTTATTTTGTGATATATTCACATAAACGATGAGTTAGACTAATTACTGTTTGTAATAGTCAGAAAGAAGGAAAAACTATCATTTTACTTACAAAACATTCGGGTGTTGGTAGAAGACTACATCTCATACTAATAGGAAATAAGGGATTTTCTAGGGTTTTTCTTACTTATATGAACTTCTTCATTTAAAGATTTACATGGCATTCATAACAACTTTTCAAAACAAGGCAGCGACACTTAAATACTTATGAATTCACCAGCTTTAAGCTGATACTCTCTTTCAAAATAACTTGTACTCTCAGGTCACCAGTAGACAGGTACGATGGCCAGGTTTTGAGAAGACGGAGCACAGACAAGTCTCGTCTTTTATTTTGATTGTATATTTTTGGTGTCTTATTACAATGAAAGAACACACATGTATTAAAACTTTACTTATAATGCAATGGATGATGTTGTTGCTTGTTTACTATTTTACACTGTTGTGATACTGTACATGACGTCCTCCACCCCGGAACGTTTCCGCCGTTCTTAGTTTTGGGGTGTGACATTATATATTTAATAATTAATAATATATGTTAAATTAATACATTAATTATATTAAGTTAGAAATTAAATATGAAATTTCTTAATTTTGAATAAAAAATGAATTAATTATTGCACTTTTACAATTGAAATCTATTTATTACATTAAGGGCGTGTTTGGCACGGAGCTTTTGGAAGCGTTTGAGAGCTTCTAGCTTTTAGCTTTTGACAAAATGCTCTAGTTTAAACAAAAAGCTTCGTTTGGCAGTACAAGCGTTTAGCTTTTAGTTTTAACAAAACGTTCCGATTCTAAAAGCTACTTCATGTAGCTTTTAACAAAACGCTCCGGAGCTTTTGAAATCAATTTCCATAATCACCCTTAAAAATATATTTATATATTTTTTTATTTTTAATCAATTGTCCTTTTATGTAATTTTATATATTTCAAAAGCTTCCAACTACTTTTGTCAAACATTCATTTAACATATAAAAGTTGCAGCTTCCCGCTACCAGCTACCAGCTACCCGCTACCAGCTAACCGCTACCCGCTTCCAGCTAACAGCTACTTTTGCCAAACACGCCCTAAGAAATGGAAGTCTCATTTGACGGATAAATACTATGTGTAATAAACAAAAAAACCACACAAAATGACATATGAAAAAATATTTAAATGAAAATAACCACAAAATGATACGTGGTTAAATCAATAAAAGTATGATATGTGTCAAAAAAAAAATTTCATTTGAGTAAATTACACCAATGGTCCCTATGGTTTGAGGTAATTTGCGTGCTTGGTCCCTAACTTATTTTTTTAACTCGGAAGGTCTCTATTGTTTGTTATTGTTACACGCATGATCTTTGTCTTACCTAAAAAAACTATTATTTAAATGGGAAAAAATGGTGGGGTAAGTAAGGTAAGCTAATGAGGGTGGGGTTGGGGGTGTGTTTATTTAAATAAATTAAAAAATTAAGGGCAACATAGTCTTTTTAGGTAAGACAATGACCAAACATGTAACAAAAACAAACATTATGGACCTTCCGAGTTAAAAAAATAAGTTAGGGACCAAACCCACAAATTACCCTAAACCATAGGAACAATTCGTGTAACTTACTCTTTTCATTTATTATAGGAGATATCATAATTGTTAAAATCTTACAAGCAAAAAACGATAACGATCTCACTATAATCTACCTAAAATAAGATCTATAGTTGGATTTTAGGATTTTGACTAGGAATTTAAGATCTTAATATGATTTAATGCATCTATTTGGATTATTATATAGTTGAAGCTTAAAATTTAAAATTTTTATCTATTCAACTTAAAATCAAGTACACAAAAAAGCCTCATAAGACATCATCGTTTGATATTGAATTATGCTATGCATATTACATGCACAATATTCCTGTTGTGATCTTAAGCCTTAAGTTATACATGATCACAATGATCTTGTTATAATTTATAATTAAGATTTTTCTTCCTAATTTTTATGGTTTACACTAAAAAAATAGGGTTAATGCTTAAAAAGTTAAAGTTGATTTCATATAAACGTCTTTAATCAACATTAAGTTATAATGTATATTGCACACCCAAGACTTTACAAGCAAATTTGAATATACGATATTGAGTAAGATCTTGATATTATCAACCTTGGTATATATGTCTAAGTTAACAGTAGTTTTTAATAGAAGAACAATTTATAATCGGATATCTAATATTTTTTTATAAGGCTAAAGGCATCTATAATAGATGAGTTTTTATTTAAACTTTTACATTAAAAAATTAAATTACAAATGCTCACTGTATTTTTGTAACGACCTGAAAATCACGCCATAAAAAAATTGTTTTTAGATTTATAAATCGTTAATACATATTCTTCCCAAAAACCAAGGTAACAAAACTTTAACATAACATCATCAAATCAGAATAGTTCGCAGAATATGAAAACATGTGGTGTGTGCTCTGCAATCATTCAGAGCCCTCCCAATTGAAAACCAAAGTACTTGAAACATAAACTGAAAACCGTAAGCACAAAGTCTAGTGAGTTCCCCAAAATATCATACAGCGTACAGCCACATATTAATGCAACATACATATAGTTTCCATGGGCTCCCCCATGGTCTTTTTCTGGAATGCCATGGACTCCCCCATGGTCTTTACCGGGAATACCACGGCCTACCCCCGGGGTCTTACATGCAAGTACTACAGAGACAACTATCATATTACATAACATGTAATGGGCGTATTGGTGCCTTCGATCCATGGATATAGTGAGAAGACTCACCTTGGGCAGCTGAATCCCACAGATACTCTTTGACTGCAGATCCGCTAAAATCCCCATGCTATCAAACAAATAACAACCAATTAGCAATTGGGTTCCAAAATATGATCCATAATCCATACTTTGGGTAAAATAACTATTTTACCCTTGACTCATCTTGAAACAAACTAAGGCCCATGCCTAAAATCAAAAAGGCCTAAAACTGCTAGATCCATAAAAACCCACTAATGACCCAATTTTCCAAATTAGGCACAAACCCAATGGTCCTTATGCTAAAGCCCGATAATTCCTTAGTCAATAACAAATCTCAGAAAGCCCAAATACACCATGAGGCTCCAGCCTATTGGGCCCACAAGTCCCAACAAAGAATTCCCATAACCTAGTAGTCCAATTCCAAAAAACAATTCCTCAATCCAGAAGTCCAACACTCAAAGCCCAAGACCCAAAACCAAGGCCTAAAGTCCAAAGATGACAAACAAACCCAAAATGGCACTGGGCCACTTACGATGGGCACACACACATTAGTATGCTGGGAGTACACCCAAAGTCCACAATATGTGGGGAGTAGAGTCAGTTACGCTGGGCGTAACTACAATTTCTCCCAAAAACAACTTGTGACTTAATCCTTTCAACACTTAGCCCCAAAACCTCATGGAACCCTCATAATAAGCTCTTAACTGATAAAGTTGCCATCTTTATCAGTTTGCATGTCTCAATGGGATCCAACAACCATCTAATCCATAAGGACCCAATAAACTCCAACTAGAACATGCATGGACCATTCTTATACATAAAGCAAGCATTTTTATGAACTAGAAACATAAGAAGATGCAAGATCTATCACTCCAAGCTCCTGGAGTGTTGTCAAATCACTAGGTCTCACCCATGAGACCAAAATGGGACCAAAACTCACATAATGCTAGATCTAAGCTTCAAATGAGCAAGGTTAGAGATTTATACCTCTAATGAACTAAAAATGGAGCAAAGAGTCAAGATCTACAAGCCTTCCCTTGATTCACCACCTTGCACAAAGCTTCCATTCTTGAATATACACTAAAACCCACCAAAGATGCAAATAAAAGGCTCATAACACTCTTGGATAAGGCTAGGGTTCGAGATTTGGGTTGGAGGACAATGGAGGATGAAAGAGAGGCTAACACTTGGGACTTAAGGTGTTTAAATAGTGAGCTAACCCTAAGATTTAGGGTTTTTGGATCCAACACATATGTTGGGCGTACAACTCCAAACACCCGCGTTTCACTTTCCAATATTACGATGGGTGTACCTGTAACACCGTAAATTTTCGAAAAAAATTTTCATTTTTAAATTACAAAAATTCTCATAATACATTTCACAAATATTCCAGTTATCAAATTAACAAATAACAATTCCATAATTGTTTGATTAATAATCCAGGACCCTCCAAAACATAACTTTTTATCTCGTGTGTACAATCGAGCCGTCGCCTTCCCTTGATCCTGAGAAGTACTTGAAACACATAACACATAACACGATAAGCACGAAGCTTAATGAGTTCCCCAAAATACCATGCACAAGTAATTAGCCACTCGAGGCTATAACTCTGTAAGACCCCCCGGTCAATGTGTATCAGTGGGACCCTTCAGTCACACGACTCGTTGGACGCACTGGTCCGGTCTAGGTGAGAACTCTCCGGTCTCACTGTTCGTTGGACCCTCTGGTCCGGTCTAAGTGAGGACCCTCCGGTCTCATAATTCGTTGGACCCTCCGGTCCGGTCTAAATATCACATAATATAGCACACAACACATATCACATACAAAATGCACAACTCAAGCAAGCACATAAGACCCTCTGGTCACACATAACTACCACTCTAGGTAAAGTATAGTGAGAAGACTCACCTCGGATGGCGAACAGATCCTATAAATGCTACTGCTACACTCCAATTTCTATCACTAAGCCAAACCCACAAATAACCCCATTAGGATCTAAGACCAACCTTCACATTATTAGGTCCAAATATGGTCCACCAATCCGGTCTATAAATAATCCAAGCCCAATGGGCCCACCAAGGCCCAATACCAAATAGGTTCACAAAAAGTCTTTTAATGGCCCAACTATGGCCTAATTTTCTAAATTGGGCCCAAACCCTCATATGGGCCTTACCCTAAAGCCTAACTAAATATTCTAGTCCACATGATTGCTCTTGGATGGCCCATCAATAGCCCAATCACCAAAGCCCCATAGAAAAGCCCAACTCAAGGCCCAAGTGAAACAAGGGTTTCACATAAAATGACAATTAGGGTTAAGTGTTTCTCACTTAACCCATTAAGGACTTAATCCATTAAGTCCCTTATCCTATCAGATAAATGATATGGTGTAATCGGGCTTAATACACAATCCAATCCCAATGGCCCAAAAGTGGGTCCAATAAGTCCAAACCCACAAACCCCAAAATTAGGGTTTTCTATACCCTAATTAGGGTTTCTGGCCCAATCACAAGCCAACCCAGTCCAATAATAAGCAATTGGGCCAACAAGGGTTCACTATGCCAAGCACCACCCACTACCACCTTAGGTAGTGGTGGTCAGTGGCGGCACACGATGGTGGTGGTGGAGGTTTTCCCTCAATCCTTTCGCCAAAAATGCTAAATAAATTCCCATTCCACTAGACATGCCCATGACAACACAAATCTATACACACAGCCACCACCATATGGCGGTTGGTGGTGGTGATGCGGCGGCAGCCACCACTTCATGGTGGTGGCGGTGGATTCTGGCTCTAAATAGCACAAACAAAAGCAAAAACACCTTACATCATATAAAATACTCGAGCATCTAACATTTGGCCGCCTTATATATGGCTGGCATCGCTGGAAATGACGACCACAGCAGCCCAAAAGCCACCGACAGCCATAATAATGCGCATAATGTCAAAAAGGGAGAGAGACGACGGAGAGGAGAAGAAGCCAATCTTACCGAGGGTTTCCGGTCGTTGACGACGCCACGCAAGGACGAACTCCGCCCAATCCTCCGTCTTCAGTGGTCTTCTCGATTGCCCCCGGTAGTTACCGCTTCACCTTGACTTCACCGGCGACAGGGGCGACAACGGTGGTGTTAGACGGCCATGCGACGAGGAGGTGGCGATCGGTGGAGTATGAGGGCACAAGGGTGGTGGCTTGACTTCAAGCATGGCGACTGTATCATAATGTTAGGGTTAGGGTTGCTGGAGCACCTTTACATGGGATGAATCTGCTGAGTCCATAACCCGTGTACCAACGAAACTTGCTTTCCATTTATCCAATTTCGGCCCCTCCTCCACAATCCCTTTCAACTTTAGTCTAATATTTTCCCTTTTAGCCCCTAGATCCTTTAAAACCTTTTAAATTAAGTCCATTATTTACCAAACACACCTTGGCTTCTAAAATCTTTCTCAAATTAAACCTAGAACTTATTCTTTTAACCCTCAAAATCCAAAAATTATATCAATTGGCTCCCCAACACCAACACTCCGCTAAATATTATATACTTTAGGGCTATAAATTTTTATCTATTTATTTATTCAATAATCGGGATGTTACAGTATCCCAGCTTACGTTAGGCGTACTCAGCCAAACACGCATATGCAATCCTTGCATGTAAGGGACCAGAATGTAAGCTTTTTCCATCAAGAGTCATTTATGCCAAAATCTTCAAAATGCCCTAACGTCCTCATCTTAGAATCCTTTCCAACGAACCTTATATCCATGGAAAGCTGGCAAGAAACCCTACGCTTCTAACAATACAACAAGCCTTAAAACCTCCCTTACAAAACCCAAAATCCATAAAAGACCGAATTGTCAAATTACGATTATACCATTGACCTCCGAAGACACAATCAAACACTTGGATCAATTAAACCATAACACCCATACTCGAAAAAGGCCAAATCCTTTCTTTCCCATGGCCCTAATCCTCATGACCACAGAAGATTAGGTCGTAGCCCCAAATAAAGAAGCAAATCCGAAGCTGAGTGTTACAGCTCTCCCCCACTTAAATTAGATTTCATCCTCGAAATCGCTCCTTACTAATACTCGTATCAAAACTAACATCACGAGGAACGCAACCGAAAATTATGCGCTTGAAAAGACCTTTCCAAGAAAACAAAACCCCATCCGAAACTTCCATCACAAAGAAAAATAAACCCTTAACCCCCAAAAGAAACCATTTCTACCCTTTCTAAAACCTGGAATCTACATCGCTCAGACTCCCCGACAGACCAACCATGTTGAAACAACTCCATGCCAAATCCTCATCCAATAACAGACCAAACATGACACTTCCAACCCTGATCATTTTGATGCTACCAACAGAACAATTCACTGACCATAACCAGATGAAGAACACTCATACTTAACATATGGCTTAGATAATCCTTCGAGTAAAAGATCTATCCCTGCAATGGTTAGACTCAAACGATAGCTGCACCACAGGGTCGAATCCATTACTCTGAGATTATTTAATCCAAACTGCAAGTGACTTAGCACTTCCGAACAAACAACTACTCCTTACATACGAATCCCAACTCACTAATATTGCCTAAAACATTACACTGCCTCCTAGCTTCTTTCCAAAGCAGCTGAGACCTCCCTAGTCCCAACTTGTCTGCCAACTATCTGAAACACTGGAATCCCACCCGGTTGCTGAGCCAAAAGATACTTACACAGTCTCCCCACGTGACTTCTGAAACAAAACCTTGAATGATATTAATTACCCAATCCACCACGGCACCAAACCTACTGCTAAAAGAATGCAACAAGACCAACTGCAGTATCATATCATACCTAGTCTCCAAAGACCTACCTTCTCTTGATTTGAAACACATTGTGGCCCTCAAACAGACAAAACCCATATCTCTCCGTTTCAAGAATATAATATATTATCGTCTCACAATCACTCGTGATAAAATCCATGAGGTGATTCACGTAAGCGTGGGTTTAATCCAATATTCAAATATTATTTCATGAGTACTTATGAACGTTGCAACAAACTTTTGCTATGTCTAAACGCTTTAGACAATCTACAAGCCAATTCATGACAGTCTTGCCTCAACACCTACTTCTAACGTATGATCGACTGTGGATGTTTGAATAGTCTTATTATCCGGGAAGTCAAAACATGTTAAGTGAAACACAAGAATAATCAAATCTAATATGATCTCAACACTTTTGAGTATAAATAAAACATTTATTATTTAATCACCATATTGATTACACATTATTCATTGTATAATGTTTCGGATAATCAACTTAATACTTGAATCAAAGACTAAAGTTATCCCATGCTCCAAGCATGCACACTATGTTTACCTATGATCCTTTCTTTGTGAAATAGATCAATTTAACACACTTCCAATGTCACTCATTTCATAATTCCCAATCCTTGACACAAGTGTAACAATATCAAATTCTTGCCACTATTAGATGTGTTAGTTTCTAACATTTTACGCAATGATCCTTTCGTAATGTCATAGAACCAAAGTCACAAAGACTTTACCAATAATATTAAAAAGTGCTCTATTGGATATTGTTACAAGACAACTCCATAGATATGAAGTCTTGTAAGTCCCCAATCTACTTGTGTATCACTTAGATCTGTTTGATGGTGCGGAATCCCAATCAAACGGATGATGTCAGATCAAAATAGAAGAGAAGGATAAGAAGAAGATGAAGAATCTTGTATGTATTGATTAGAATAAAGATCCGGATACAAGATTCACACACACTAAAACTCCTCTCTTCTCTCTAACTTTCTCTCTTGGCCGTACACTGCTTTTCTGTTCATCAATCTACTCCTCACCCCTTACACCTATATTTATACATGAGAAACATGGGTGTGACAACCCGATATTTCAACTCTATGTAATGACCTAAAAAGTCAACTATTGTAACCACTTTTGATATAATGAAATTAACTTTGAAAATAAAAAGTCCAAAAAGTCTTAAAATAATTACCTATTATGTTTGATATCATTAAACCGTGATCATACGTAAAAAGAACGCCCAAATCTGACTTTGTATGATGAAGTTATGATTTTTCCAAGTTCGGCTTAGCGGCAGTCAGCTAAAAACTCGAAACGAAGATCAAGCGATTGTTGGCCGGAATGACCAAAACGAGAATCGAAGGTCTCGACAATGGTATTTCAGCGGTAAAAAGTCTGGCAAAATCGGAAGTCAGACGAAGAAGTTATGAATTTCTAACGAAATTTTCTTACCGCGACCTTTTAAAAATAAATAATAAAAATAATTTCAAAATTTGCCAACGGAATCTAAAGGAAAATAGTAGAGCGTAGTCTCACCTACGCGTGGATATAAAGAACGTCGAAAATGGAGTTCGTATGAAGAAGATATGAATTTTAGAAGTTTATTAAATAAATAAAATATAAATTTATTTATTTAATCTCGGTATTATCCGAAGGAAGAGTCAGCAAGTCTATCTGAGTTACGCCCAACGTACGCTTGTATGCTCAGCGTACTCGAGGCCTAGGCCTCAGATCGTCCACGTCGCGCCCTATGCGAGCCTATGTCTAGTCCCATCCGGAGTCCGAAGCAGTCGAGGATGCGCTCATGCGTGACGCACGAGTACGCCCAGCGTACGGAGGCGGTTCCCAGCCCCAATAAAAGGGATGCGAGGGTTCCAAAGAAAGGGCTCCATTTCTCCCAACTTTCTTGCATTCTTGCCTCGTTTTCCGTGCCCGTGCTAACCCGAAGCCCCGGTCACTTTGCTGAAGTCCCGAAGGTCGTTTGTGCTCCCGAGATTCCCGAGAAAATCTGCTTTCTCGAGTCGAAGTTCTGCTCGGTTTTCATCTCGCCTTTTTCCGATCTTTCAAGTGAGTTCATACCCCTTAATTAACCTTTTGAATATTCTATAAATGCTTTAATATGCTTTCAAGGGGGGAATACAAGTAAAACACACGATTATTATCGTGTGTTATATAAAGTTTCACTTTACACTTTTTATCAATAGAATCATATGTGATTTATAACCTTTATAAGAAAACTTTCGTATGCAAAAATATATCACGATAACATTATATCTTTTGAAGTGAAAAATGTTGTTATATATGTATAAATCAAACACTCTGCTTAGACTGCATGTATATGTGTCCAACTTAGACACTATAAAACTTTATACTTTCATAACTAGTGATTCATTTTCTAGGGACTTCTAAACAAACGAGACACACTTTTAGAAAACTATAATAGGTATAGTTTTACAAGAACATTACTAACTTTTACAAACTAGAAACACTATTTTCAAGAAGTCACTTTCGCATACAAGAACAAATGAACATTTTAACATGTAAATCTGTTTTTATACTAAGTTTTGTGAGACATTAACTTCACGTATGTTCGAGTACACATTTCAAGTCCTGTATTATATACCAGAATCCCTTGGAGGGGGAGCTTGGTGTTTGTGTATAGATCTATACGGGCTTGACAACCCCGCGCCCTGACTGTTAGCTACAGTACACCATTTGGGGTGACAAACGTCAGAACACTCCAACGCCT
The DNA here is from genome assembly GCF_002870075.4 of Lactuca sativa. NCBI lineage: Eukaryota > Viridiplantae > Streptophyta > Magnoliopsida > Asterales > Asteraceae > Lactuca > Lactuca sativa. The sequence goes on along the minus strand of NC_056626.2, from coordinate 58,822,185 downwards.
GAAGAACGTTGTGTATAGGCAATCCAAGTCAATAGCATGGTTATAAAACTCGCATGGAGTATTAAAAATACATTGATTTACGAGGTTTTTCAAATGTATTGGAAATTTTATATGTACATACATATACTAGAAACAAACATTGGTCTTGATAGAAGGCTACAATTATGCTAGTAGAAAATATGGGATTTTCTAGGAACAAACAAACAAAAATAAAACATTTCATTTCATACAAACATTGTCATTTAATGCTTATGAAACTCACCATCTTAAATGCTGATCTACTCTTTCAAAATTACTTGTATGTCCTAGGGATTCAGTAATTACAGGTAACAAACAACTTTTGAAGAAGGGACGCTGCGACGTCAGTTTAAATTCATATTTTGACATCATATTGTAATTGGTTTTGAACATGTACCTTTTAACAATGTAAAATTTCAATTATATATATGATGGTTGTATTGCTTTCTTTACTATGTATTCATTTGTTACGCTACCAAATGAAGTCATCCGCCCCCGAATGTTTCCGCCGTTTCGGTTTGCGGGTGTGACAAATTGGTATCAGAGCAATGTTTATAGTGAACTACGTATATCGAACCACATAAGATATACAAACTATAAATGCTTGAAGGACTAATACTCTATGATAAAACATTTTTTTGTTTTACGCCTAAGCCACGTTTCGTTTAACTTAAATTGTTATTTCAATTAAGTACAAATACATGCATACAACAACTTATTTTCATGATTATAACCATACAAGAAGTATTTAGACAAGTTGGACACTACGATTAAGACTCGATATATGTAATCAGATTTGGGACAAATATAGCATGATCAACTATATTTGTCCGAGATCGGACCAATGTATATCGAAGAATGCTCGTAGTGAGCAACAAGTCAAAACTAACCAAAACATCACGAGAATCAAACACATGAATTTAAATACTATAGGAGTGTTTATTACATAGAATAGCTTATAGTACATGTTTAGTCTTACATGTTCCAAACATTATTCAATTCTTATAACCCTATTCTCGTACAGTCAAATGGCTGGATTTCACCACCCCGACGACCCCTACTATCCCAACCAAGGCAACGGGGGATGGATCGAAGAGGATCCCTAGTAATCCGGAGTTCAAGCAAGCCGGATTCGGGAAGTCAACGTGGAAGTACAGGTTCACACTTCCGACATTCGTAGGCTGGATAGTGCTCAGGACAATGCCCAACTCCAAACCGAGGCATTCCAAGCGCAAATGATTGCAGCCCTCGCTGAATTGAGGGAACAACAAACCGCCTTCGATAGGCGTCTTATGGAATCGAAGCAATCGGATGCGGAGTCAAGCTCCAAGCGCAACCTATGTCGCAAGTAGTGTTTGCCAAAATCTCAAAATTTTGCTATAACTTAGGACCTCGGCTAAAAGTTTTTATTTTCCTTAAACTTTGTAACCGGAGACCCTTATAGGGGTCAAATTTTCGTGATCATTGTATCAACTATTATATTAATATAAAGTGGCACTATTATTACTACGTTGAGTTTTTCGTTCGATCCTTAAAATGTGATGAAAAACCATATGCTTGTTTCGTATTCAAGTCTTACAAATAACTTTCATTCTTCTATCTTTGAGACTCATACTATCATCTGTTGTTGAACTATAGAAATTTAGTTCATGAGACACGTTCATTTTCTATGCTATGGAATTCTTATCTTTATCTTTTCAACCTATAGTTGAAGGATGCCTCCGCGTAGAAATCCGAGACGAAACAACGGTGGGGAAGCACCTCTACCACCGCCACCTCCACCTCCTCCATTTGATACTGTCATGTTCCAAGCAATAGTCTTCGTAGCTGTAGCAGCTGCCATCTCACAGATTAATAACTCGGATACTACTGGTTCGGGAACTGGCACACATCCATCCAACCATGGCGAGAGTCATGGGCAACCTCGGGAGTGCACCTATAAAGACTTCACGAATGCCAAACCCTGGATGTTTAATGGGTCTGGAGGTGTGATGATGTTGAGGCAGTGGATTTAAAGGACAGAATCAGTCTTCAAAATCTGCTCCTGTCCCGAACGTAGCAAAGTGAAGTTTGCAACTTTCACCCTTATTGATAGAGCTTTAACTTGGTGGAATGGCCACGTTAAGGTACTTACTCTTATAGTGGCAAATTCAATAAGCTAGGAGAGCTTAAAAACCATGCTGATGAGAGAGTACTGTCCACGAGGAGAAATTCAAAAACTTGAGCACGAACTCTAGATGCTTGGAATGATTGGTACCGACATAGCAACTTATACCAACAGATTCTGTGATCTGACAATCCTTTGCCCGGATATGATTGCTCCTGAGAGCAAGAAAATAGAAAGATACATTTGGGGACTGTCGCCCCAAATTCAGTCAAGCGTGTTAGCTTCAAAGCCTGACACTTTTGAAAGTGCCAAAGAGCTGGCACAATCTCTCATTGATCACGGAAGTCATCAGAATTTGGCAATTGCTACACCAGAACCCCAAAAAGGAAACAACAACAACAATAACAGGAAGAGAGGATGGAGTAAAGGGAAGGGTGGGTCTTCCCAAGAATCCTCGAAGAAACAACAACTAGTTATAGTGAATGCTGCTACTGTACTTATTACCATTCCTACAAATCCCTACCCGACAAAGCCATATGTGGGTAACTTTCCAAAGTGCACCAAATGCACTTATCACCACCATGGACCTTGTCGGGAAATGCAGTGCTCCAACTACAACAGAAAGGGACACACAGTCCATTTCTGCAAAGACCCTGTGAAGCCAATCACTTAAGTTCCCAACACTGGTGTAGGCCGAGCTTGCTACGAGTGTGGCGAGGTGGGCCACTACAAGAGAAACTGCCCAAAGGCAGCAAATACCGGCGGGGTGGGACGAGTGTTGACTATAGGCCACGAAGAAGCCGTAGCTGATCCTATAGTAGTTACTGGTATGTTCCTTCTCGATAATTCATTTGCATGCATCCTATTCGATAGTGAAGCGGAGAGAAGCTTCGTGAGCCAAAACTTTAGTCGCTTACTTAAACGTAAACCTACCATGTTAGAAAAATCATTTACTATAGAAATGGAAAACGGAAAAATAGAAAACACTAACTGCATATACATGGGTTGTACACTAACTTTAGACGGTCATTCTTTCCAAATCGACCTCATGCCGGTCCAAATTAAAAGTTTCGATGTCATAGTCGGCATGGATTGGTTAAGCCTTCTTCGCGCCAACATCATGTGCTTTGAGAAATCAGTTCGTCTTAGTCTTCCTAACGACGAAACATTAGTGATTTATGGTGACAAATCAAGTACAAACCTTCGCATCATTTCGTGCATCCAAGCTCGAAAGTGTTTGCGAAAGGATTATCATGCATTTCTTACACACATCGTCGATACGAGTCAGGAGGTAAAGGACATTAGGAGCATTCCAGTGGTACGCGACTTTCCCGATATCTTCCCAGAAGAACTACCGGGATTACCACCGCAACGCCAAGTCGAGTTTAGAATCGACTTAGTTCCAGGGGCTACCCCAGTAGCAAAATCGCCTTATCGTCTAACACCAGCTCAGATGCAAGGACTTTCCACTCAGCTTAATGAACTCCACCAATAGGGATTTATTAGACCAAGTTTCTCACCTTGGGGAGCACCGGTCTTGTTTGTAAAGAAGAAAGACGGATTGTTCCGCATGTGCATCGACTACAGAGAACTGAACAAACTTACAGTAAAAAATCGTTATCCTCTGCCCCGCATTGACGGCCTTTTTGATCAACTTCAGGGAGCAAACTACTTCTCGAAGATAGATCAACGATCCGGATATCACCAATTACGAGTACTAGAGGGGGATATTCCCAAGACAGCCTTCCGAACCCGTTATGGACACTACAAATTTGTAGTGATGACGTTCGGATTAACCAACGCACCAGCAGTATTCATGGACTTAATGAATAGGGTGTGCCGTCCTTACTTGGATCAGTTCGTCATCGTCTTCATCGATGATATACTTATCTACTCCCGAAGTAAGGAAGAGCATAGTCAGCACCTACGCAAAGTCTTAGAAACATTACGTTCGGAGAAGCTCTATGCGAAGTTCTCTAAATGCGAATTTTGGATTCGAAGAGTCGAATTTTTGGGCCACGTTGTTAGCGAGAAGGGGATACACGTGGACCCCTCCAAAATTAAGGCCATTGAGAACTGGTCGGCACCAAAGACACCTACAAAGATTCGTCAATTTCTAGGTCTCGCTGGCTATTATCGCAGATTCATAAAGAACTTCTCTAGCATTGCGAAACCTCTCACTACATTGACCCAGAAAGGCGTGGCCTTTGACTGGGAAGAAAAACAAGAGAAGGCGTTCCAAACTCTGAAACAGGCTTTGTGCACCGCGCCAATACTATCCCTCCCCGAAGGGATAGAAGATTTCGTAGTGTATTGTGATGCATCAAACCAAGGACTTGGTTGTGTTCTTATGCAAAGAGGGAAGGTTATTGCTTATGCCTCCCGTCAGCTTAAGACACACGAAGTAAACTATACAAGACACGATCTTGAGTTAGGAGCAGTAGTATTTGCTCTAAAAATCTGGAGACACTACTTGTACGGAAGAAAGAGTACTATTTTCACCGATCACAAGAGCCTTCAACACATTTTCAATCAGAAAGAGCTCAACATGCGACAATGACGATGGGTCGAGTTACTCAATGACTACGAATGTGAAATTCGTTGTCATCCTGGAAAGGCCAATGTGGTAGCTGACGCCCTCAGTCGAAAAGAATACACTGGTCGGAGAGTCAAATCTCTGACTATGACTATCCATTCCCACTTATCCACCCAAATTAAGGAGGCTCAACTGAAAGCTTTGCAACCTGAAAATGTGGCGGGTGAATCCCTGAGAGGAATGGAGAAGAATCTAGAAATCAAGGGTGGCGGAGCATATTATCTTATGGACCGTATTTGGACACCAAAACATGGTGGTTTCAGAGACGTGGTCATGGCCGAAGCACACAACACGAGATATTCCGTCCACCCAGGTTCAGATAAAATGTATCTGGATCTTAAGAAACTTTACTGGTGGCCTAACATGAAAGCAGAAATTGCTACCTTCGTAAGTAAATGCTTTACTTGCGCTAAGGTTAAGGTCGAGTATCAGAAACCATTAGGATTACTGCAACAGCCGGAGATACCGGAATGGAAATGGGAACAGATTACTATGGACTTCGTAACCAAGTTGCCCAAGACGACGGGTGGACTCGATACCCTATGGGTCATCGTCGACAGATTGACCAAATCCGCGCATTTCCACCAATCAAGGAGACTGACAAGATGGAAAGGCTTACAAGAACTTACATAAGGGAAATAGTGCGACTGCATGGTGTTCTGATATCCATTATCTCCGATAGAGATAGTACATTCACTTCAAGGTTCTGGCAGTCACTACAAAGTTCCCTGGGGACTAGACTAGACATGAGTACAACCTACCATCCACAAACAGACGGGCAAAGTGAGAGAACGATACAAACTTTGGAAGATATGCAGAGAGCCTGTGTGATTGACTTTGGAAAGGCATGGGACATCCATTTACCCCTTGTCGAATTTTCATACAACAATAGTTATCATACGAGCATAAAAGCTGCTCCATTTGAAGCCCTCTATGGCCGTAAGTACAGGTCCCCTCTGTGCTGGACTAAAGTTGGCGACACCCAGTTAGCTAAAGGACAAGTTCCTGAAAGCACTCTCACAGGTCCGGAAATCATACGGGAAACGACAGAGAAGATCGTTCAGATTCGCGAACGGTTGAAAGCCTCTAGAGACCGACAGAAAAGCTATGCTGACCAAAGGAGGAAACCTTTGGAATTCCAGGTAGGAGATCGCGTTCTATTGAAGGTCTCACCGTGGAAGGGCTTAATACGCTTTGGAAGGCGTGGAAAGCTAAATCCAAGATACATAGGGCCTTTCGAGATTCTCGCTAGAATCGGCCCTGTAGCTTACAAGCTTAATCTACCATGTGAACTTAGTAACATACATCCAACCTTCCATGTATCGAACTTGAAAAAGTGTCTGTCCGATGAGACTCTTGTTATTCCACTCGACGAGATCGAGATAAACGAGAGCCTCAACTTTGTGGAAGAACCGGTGGAAGTCATGGACCGAGAGGTCAAACAAACGAAACAAAGTCGCATACCCATCGTGAAGGTTCGCTGGAACGCCAAGCGAGGACCTAAATTAACATGGGAACGCGAAGATCAGATGAAACAAAAGTACCCTCATATTTTTCTTTGATTCACAAGTATCTTTCTTACTTTAAATTTCGGGACGAAATTCCCTCTAACGGGGGGATGATGTGACAACCCGATATTTCAACTCTATGTAATGACCTAAAAAGTCAAGTATTGACCACTTTTGATATAATGAAATTAACTTCGAAAATAAAAAGTCCAAAAAGTCTTAAAATAATTACCTACTATGTTTGATATCATTAAACCTTGATCATACGTAAAAAGAACGCCCAAATCTGACTTCGTATGATGAAGTTATGATTTTTCCAAGTTCGGCTGAGCGACAGTCAGCTAAAAACTCGAAACGAAGATCGAGCAACTGTTGGCCGGAATAACCAAAACGAGAATTGAAGGTCTCGACAATGGTATTTCAGCGGTAAAAAGTCTGGCAAAATCGGACGTCAGACAAAGAAGTTATGAATTTCTAACAAAATTTTCTTACCGCGACCTTTTAAAAATAAATAATAAAAATAATTTCAAAATTTGCCGACAGAATCTAAACGAAAGTTGTAGAGCGTAGTCTCACGTATGCGTGGATATAAAGAACGTCGAAAACGGAGTTCGTATGAAGAAGATAAGAACTTTAGAAGTTTATTAAATAAATAAAATAGAAATTTATTTATTTAATCTCGGTATTATCCGAAGGAAGAGTCAGCAAGTCTATCTGAGTTACGCCCAGCGTATGCTCATACGCCCAGCGTACTCGAGGCCTAGGCCTCAGATCGTCCACATCGCGCCCTATGCGAGCCTATGTCTAGTCCCATCCGGAGTCCGAAGCTGTCGAGGATGCGCTCATGCGTGACGCACGAGTACGCCCAGCGTACGGAGGCGGTTCCCAGCCCCTATAAAAGAGATGCGAGGGTTCCAAAGAAAGGGATCCATTTCTCCCAACTTTCTTGCGTTCTTTCCTTGTTTTTCGTGCCCATGCTAACCTGAAGCCCTGGTCACTTGATCAAGTCCCGAAGGTCGTTTGTGCTCCCGAGAAAATCCGCTTTCTCGAGTCGAAGTTCTGCTCGGTTTTCATCTCGCCTTTTTCCGATCTTTCAAGTGAGTTCATACCCCTTAATTAACCTTTTGAATATTCTATAAATGCTTTAATATGCTTTCAAGGGGGGGAATACAAGTAAAACACACGATTATTATCGTGTGTTATATAAAGTTTCACTTTACACTTTTTATCAATAGAATCATATGTGAGTTATAACCTTTATAGGAAAACTTTCGTATGCAAAAATATATCACGATAACATTATATCTTTTGAAGTGAAAAATGTTGTTATATATGTATAAATCAAACACTCTGCTTAGACTGCATGTATATGTGTCCAACTTAGACACTATAAAAATTTATACTTTCATAACTAGTGATTCATTTTCTAGGGATTTCTAAACAAACGAGACACACTTTTAGAAAACTATAATAGGTATAGTTTTACGAGAACATTACTAACTTTTACAAACTAGAAACACTATTTTCAAGAAGTCACCTTCGCATACAAGAACAAATGAACATTTTAACACGTAAATCTGTTTTTATACTAAGTTTTGTGAGACATTAACTTCATGTATGTTCGAGTACACATTTCAAGTCCTGTATTATATACTAGAATCCCTTGGAGGTGGAGCCTGGTGTTTGTGTATAGATCTATACAGGCTTGACAACCCCGCGCCCTTAGTGTTAGCTACAGTACACCATTTGGGGTGACAAACGTCAGAACACTCCAACGCCTGAAGAACGTTGTGTATAGGCAATCCGAGTCAATAGCATGGTTATAAAACTCACATGGAGTATTAAAAATACATTGATTTACGAGGTTTTTCAAACTCACATGGAGTATTAAAAATACATTGATTTACGAGGTTTTTCAAACGACACCAAACCTACTACTAAAAGAATGCCACAAGACCAACTGCAGTCTCATATCATACCTAGTCTCCAACGACCTACCTTCTCTTGATTCGAAACACATTGTGGCCCTCAAACAGACAAAACCCACCGCAGACACAACACAATAGATCGATTGCCATCAAAACTAAACCCATTCATTACCCTTGAACCTTACGATTGATGTCCTTGGCATATAGATACCCCAATTCTAATTCTACTGGAACGCAGATCCTGCACAAAGCACGCACGATACCCGCCCCTAGATCTTACCCAAAACCAATTCTATACTCTAATAACAACCTGAGATCCAATAATATGCATTTTCATTTCACACCACAACCTTCTGATTCCCGACGACCCCCACCTGACCGCTAAAGAATTACTCCTAAAACATTTTTGAGATTACTAGTCTCGCACCTGGTCCACCCACCAGGTTCCCAAGAGTCCAAACAACAAGGATACCTAGCCTAAAACTCCTTTACGTCCTGCACTGATCCCTCACATGATCCTGCAACTCAAGGTCTAACACCTTGACCTAACGGTCTCTACCAGGACCCACATGAACTACCATAATCACATGGGCCTCGCCCATAGGTCCTACTCATCTAAAGTTATACATGCCCGACTCCGCCCCGGACCCCAATGGTCCTCAACCCAAAACAGAGAATACTCCTCGACAATCCTAACTGACATTCCCAAGGCGCAAACTGATTCCCCATCACACTTGACCATCTCTAATAATAGTTTACCTCGAACTGGTGAATGCTACGATCCCATCGTTGTCTTACAACACCTACAACAAACCATGGTTACCACTCATGGCCTTACCATACCCAAACCAACACAATACCACACACCCTGAGCCGAATCCTGCAACCAATCAAAATTTTGGGTCATGCATTTGAAACACACGACCTAATATGAATAACAATGGAGATGTCTATTGGATTAATGTCTAAGTCCATAACTATAATTGGTGAGACTTGACCCGACCCGGCATGGTCCATTTGGGTTGCATACCATCATGCACTTGGATAGACTATAATGAGAGAAATAAGACACTTATGGTTATTAATATATTATAAGTTCTAGTATATTAATAATAAGAATAATAAGATTATTTAATTAGTATTGATCAAGAATTAATCTAGGATTAATTAAGTGATCAAAAGAAGACTAATTAAATATATGGGTTGATTGTGTAAATCATCCATACTTGTATAGTGGGCTAATGCTCCATGGATAATCAAGTTGGGCTAAAACCCATAGGATGGTCCATGGATGCTCCATGGTGTATTTGTACCCATGGATCATGGAAATGAAAGGCCATGTCAATTAGGGTTTACATGGTGTAACCCTAACTATATAAGCTTCTTATTCTTGACCAAAATCGGCCACTAGTGTGTGGTGTAAAAGGGCTAGCCGATTTCATGAGTTGTAGAATTCTCTCAAGCTATTCTAAGTGTTTTGGTGATTGTGATTCCACTTGAGGCTTCCACACTATTGGGGCTAAGCTCTTAAAGCTTGAAGACATCAAGCTACATCAAAAGGTATGTATTCTATCTTGTTACATTCATTGATTTGTATGCTAGATTAGGATAATAACTTGGAAGTTCTTATTTGCATGTATAATAGAGAAAACATAGATCCAAGGTATTTAGGGTTGCATGTACACTTAGGAAGTGTTAGAATGCTCAAAACCCAACAGTGGTATCAGAGCCTAGGTTTGTTTTCATGTTATACCTGCAATAGAAGCTGAAAAAACGAATTTGGTGCTGTCTGATCATCTGACTCGGCGAGTCCATCTGAGGAATCGGCGAGTCCATGCCTAAAATGTGATCAATTCGATCCAACTCGCCAAGTTGGTTCATGCACTCGACGAGTTGGACCCCCAGACAGCATATTTTCGAGTTTTTTGGCTAGAAATGGACTAGGAACATTACCCTAAGTTGTTTTTGAACTTATAAACTTGTTTTTGATGTGGTAATGTTCATGCTAATCCATTTTCAAAGATAATTGTCAATAGATTCATGTTTTGTATTAGTTTAAGGTTTAGACTAATTACATGAAAAAGTTTGATTTGAATTATCTTGTTCTTATGAGTTGCTTAGATTAATAGAAAAGTTAATTGAAATAGTTGTTTTCAATCCATTTTAATCTAAGAGTTGAGTATAAAATGTGTTTGTGTAACTTGTCCTCAAGTTACATGAAGAGTCACATTAAAGACTCATAAAATTCATAAAAGTTGGCAACGGTTACAAAATGAAGAGTCTTGTGTCATTGAATATTTTTTTTTATGACTCCATAACTTGTCCTCAAGTTATGGAAGTTCAAGAGTCACTTCATTAAAGGAAAATATGTAACCATAATTAAATCCATAAGTTATAAAATAAAGAAAAAGTTAGTTCTTTTATTAGTTTAAAGTCTTCCATAACTTGTCCTCAAGTTATGGAACTTGAAGAGTTTTTGGATTAAAACTACTTTAAACACATAAGTTATGGAATTAATTATTTTTGAATACTTTCAAAACTTGCCCTCAAGTTTTGGAATTTGAAAAGTTTTCACTTATGAATACTTTAATTCCAATTTAGCCCTTAGAATTTTAAAAGTTAAAATTCAACCCTTATACTTTATAATATTATAAGTTAATAATATATATATGTATAAGAGTAAAGTCAGTCTTACCGCTACTACACCTCATTCACGAAGCCGGTCTATAAGGTGGGTATAAGGTTGTTGCCTTAAAATGGCAACTTAATGGGTGTCCACTCTCACCCACCGCTTGCTTGACTGGTGGAGGGTCGTTAGCCGAACGGGTTTGACAGGACTATAATTCTCCTTTCATTAAAAGTATTAATGATAAATACTAAGTAACTAAACTCTCAATAATTCTCAATCTTAGTTACTTAGGAAAATGTGAATAAGGTGCTAATCCATGAAATTACACTTTACACTTTGTCAAAGTCGTTAGTGGAGCGTGTGTGGTTAACCGGCACACTGACTTGGACTTAACAAGGTAGGTAAAGGGTAACTTAATGTTTATCATAGTATCGATGGAGCGTGTGTGGTTAACCGGCACATCGATTGAGGGGTAAACACTTAAGGGTAGCAAGTAATTCGCATGGTTACTTCACACCTTGTTTTGTGATCCTCGGCATCCCAGTCACAAAACCTAAAGGGCACACTCGAGATTGAAACATTCCTTTGAAAAAGTTCAATGAATCTCAAAGATCTAGGAGTTTCAAAACCAATTAAAACCTAATAATGCATTTCGTTTATCTTGGTGGAAATTGGTGAATCGTCATTCACGTACCTTCAAATATTTTATAGCTTGGATTACGGCATACCTCTTCTAAATTATAAAATAGTTTGTTGGGTCCAAGCCTTAATATTTCATATTGGGTGTCATATTAAGGACTTTAAATCAACTATCTTGAATATCTCCCAAAAGATGTCTGTAATAGACACCTATGATCTTCCCAAATCTCTTGAAACAAGGGTTCCTAAATGAAGATGATGTCCCTTGGATATCATACTTCTTTCACCTCCTCCAACTATTCTCCCTAACCCACATGTTCTTGAAAAGTTTAAGGTCACTCAAGCCCTATTGGCAAGGCAAGGTCTAGGTGTGATCACATCTTGGAGAGGTAGTCACATATTGACAGGCCGGGAGAGTTGGGTGTCAAAGTCTTGAGAAAGTTGGTGATTCAATCACTTTCTAAGTCACATAGTGAGTTCCTTTGGGACACCTATGAAACAGACTATGACAAGACCCTTAATGATCTTATCTATTTGCTAAGATCAACTTCCTAAAACTTTATGGACATTGACAATGATGACATTGGACATCTAGTAAAGCTCTCTCTTCCCAGTGGAAAGGGATCGGCCATAGTCAACTCGGTTGACCAAATGGTAAAGAGAAAAGCTAAGTCTGTGATAGTCTCCTGTACCATTATCAAAGGGTCCATATGTTTATATTGCCAAAGGAAGGGGCATTGGTTGCGAAGCTGTCAGATTTACCTAAGGATGTTAAAGTCAATAAGTTTGACTCTACTTCAGGTAAAGTCCACTATCTAACTCTGTTAAGTTTTTTGTTCTGAGATTCTTGATACATGATGTGACTGGGTCACATGGTGATGTTTTAAGAATCAAAGAAAAGTGAAGAAACTTAAAGAAGGAATATGCTGAATCTGATCGCATAGATGGATTTCTATTGCATAGTTTGAAAAATCGGATTCTTGAGCTACTTCTTAGGAGTTATGAGATATTGCTTAGGAATAGATAACAAAAAGTTTTCATATGGATTGTAAGGATAAGTTTTTCCGCAAAGTTTTAAAATAAAAGAAAATCTTTTGATTTTATTTATTTTAAAATATCCTTACAATGGCAATTGGGGAAAAATTGTTGTTATATGATTCCATTAATAGCAAGAGTGGAAATATGAAATTGATTCTTTCATTTGTGGTAATGTCTAAATTTACCAAATAAAGGAAAGATTCTCGTCACCCAAGTCTCAATTGGACCGGAACTTGGAATCATGCAAGGTGTATAGCATGATGAATGAGAACTTTCAAGTATTGGAAAAATTAAGACTAATTACTTGTTCACATGGATGTGTGAGTAATGTGAAGGACTAAGGGATTGGGTACACATTCTTGTACATTGGTCAAGTCCACCACAAAAGTTTGATAAGACTATTCGTCATAGTTTACTAAAGCTCAGTAAATATGATTATACTTACATGCTTAAGTGTAATTCTGAGACATTGGAATAAGGTTCCAATGTATGACAGAGCAAATAAGAAGAATCAAATTAGGCAGAAGGATAAAAGTTTCTCAAATCTGAAAAGATGGGAGAGTACTTTAGTATCAGTTTTTGTGATCATCTTAATGATTAAGAAACCATAGCACAATTAGTTCTCTAAGGAAGTCTTAGTGCATTCTTATGACTAAGAAGAGGGATCTTGAATTGTTGAAATGGTTAAATCAAGAAGATGAGTCATACTTCGTTCCAATACAAGTCTTAGAGTCATACTCCAAGATTGTCATTTGAGTGACATGTCTTAAAGAAGGTTTAAAACACTTGTCAAATGTAAGAGTAAAAGTTTTCTACTCTTGTACATTTGAAATTGGTAAGTTGTGATGTTTTGGATAAAACAAAGATCAACTTAGGCCAAATGTGTGAAGTGTTTGTCTTGATTAGAACCCACACTATCTCTTGAATATCAGACAAGAAAGTCTTATATGTCAAGAGGACAGTGGGAGTCTTAAAGGTCTTGAAAGTCTCAATAACTAATCAAGAATAAAACCTGAAGTTCTTCACTAGCACACGACTTGAGGTTTATAACCTATCGTGTTGACTTGTTCTATGTGTTGGATTAGTGTCTAAGTCCATAACTGTTTTGGTATGTACTTGACCCGATTATGAGCATGGTCCTTTTGGGTTGCCTTCACCATAGCAATATGTAGGATGATTTAAGGAGAGAAAGGTTTAAATATGATTTATTAATATATTATTAGAATAATATATTAAAGGAGAAATCATATTGTTTAATTAATATTAGTCAAGAATTAATTGTTAATTAATTTTGTGGCTAAAAGAGATTAATTAAACTTAGGGGACTGAAGTTGTAATTATAAGATAATTATAATTGGGCTATGGATCACCTAATAATATATAGGTTGGACGAATTTTATGGGAAGCCCATTAGAAATCGTCCAAGGGATATGTTTAAGGAGTCCATGGGCTGCTTAGGGCCTAAGCAGTCAAATTAAGGTTTCCTAGTTGTAAACCCTAATAGCCTACATGTATATAAAGGGCCCCTATGCCCCAAAAACGTGAACAACACTTCCATTAGGGTTTCCAGCCGTTTTTGGTGCCTCTTGTTCTTCTACTCTTCATCCAAGTTGCATATGGTGTTTGTGACTCCATTAGAGGTACTACACTTGTGGTACTTGCTTTCAAGAGCTAAGGAAATTCAAGGAACTAGTTGTTATTGCTATATAACAACAAAAGGTATGTATTCTAGTTTTATATATGAATTTCGAAAATTATAGTAGCATGCCAGGTTTCTTTTTGTGTTCATAAAGTTGTATAACTAATAGTGAAAACATAGATCCAATACTAGGGTTGCATGCACACATAAGATTGTTTGTATAAAACCCAACAGTGGTATCAGAGCCGTTGGTTTTTGTTTTCAATTAGATTTTATTCAAATTTGTGAACTTGACATATTAGGGTTTATGGCTAATAAACCCTAAAGGCTAGGTAATTTTCGCAATTAGGGTTGCAAAACCCTAGATGGCGATTTTTGCTAGGGTTTCCCAAATCCTTTCCTTAGCCTCCAAGATTTTGAAATCTAGGGTTATCCAACCCTTGGATTTCGAAATTACCTCCTTCCCCAAGGTTAGATCCTAAATTTTAGGGATTTGGATAATCCCATATCTTGTAATTATCTTTTAATTGTTAAATATGGTAATTAAAGATCCTGAATTATCCCATCCCTTATTTTCGAGATTTAGAGAGGGATTCAAGGGATTAGGATATCTTAGATGTATAATTGTTAATTATCCTCATGATCTAGATAATCCCTTGTGATTTAATAATTTAAATTAATTGTTTAATTTATGGTAATTATTAAATCAAGAGTTTTAATATTTAAAATTTTAATTTAAATGTCTTAAATTCGAAAATTTTAAGTGTGATTAAAACCTAATTGTTTTGAAGAGTTTCAAAACTTGCCCTCAAGTTTTGGAATTTAAATTGTTGATTAAAAGTTAATTTTGAAAGTCTAAATTCCAAAACCCTGATTTTGAAAAGTTCAAATTAAACCCTTATGGTTTTATTAAATTAATTAAGTGTATAATTAAAATAGATTTAATAAATCCATAATGATTTTGGTTAATTAAAAGTATAATTTAAACCACCTAGTATTTTAAAAGTGTAAAATACACCCTTATACTATATATAAGATTAAAAGTTTAATATTATATATGTATAACTAAAAATTCAGTCTTACCGTTAGTAGGCCTCATTCACGAAGCTAGTCTATAAGGGGTGTTTAAGGAAATTGCCTATAAAATGGCGATTGAATGGGTATCCACTCTTACCCACCGCACTCTTGACTAGTGGAGGGTCGTTAGCCGAACGGGTAGGATAGGAAAGAAACCTTCCATTATAAGTATAATGAAGTACAAAGTAACTAAATGCTTTTTCAAATTCCCAAATCATAGTTACTTTAGGCAAAATGTGAAATTGTATGCTAACCCATGGAATTACACTTCGTACCCTTGTCAAACGTTAGTGGAGCGTGTGTGGTTAACCGGCACACTAAATTTGGGGATGACATTGGTGGCAAAGGGTGGCTCGATGCTTATCATAGATCAATGGAGCGTGTGTGGCTAACCGGCACATTGATTAGGTGATAGTAGCATTGGGTGCACCACGTGATTCGTATGGTTATTCACACCTTGTTTGTGATCCTCGGCATCCCAGTCACGAATAGTAGGGCATAATCGAGATTAAACATGCCATTGAAGAGTTCAATGAGTCTCAAAAGATCTAGGAGTTTCAATTCATTTAAAACTTAAACTTCTTTTTCGTTTTTCATGGTGGAAATTGGTAAATCGTCATTTACCTACCTTCAAATATTCTGCAACTAGATTACGGCATCCCTCTTCTAGGTTGTAGAGTATTGTGTTGGATCCTAGCTTGATGTTTCATTTGGGTGTTGCATCAAGAATTCTAATCAACTTAACTTGAATTTTCTCCCGTTTTGTAGATGTCTGAATCTTACAATGGTCTTCCCAAATTCTTTGGAACAAGCTTTCCAAATGAAGATGACGTTCCGAGATACGATCAAGGAAATGAGAGTCATGCTTCACTTCCTCCACCTCCTCCAATTATTCTCCCTGACCCACAAGTTCAAAGGCTTGAAAAGTTCAAGCTCACTCAAGCCCTTTTGGCAAGTAAACACGAAGATGGGAAACCTGTGTGTGCGCACGTCTTAGAGATGAAGTCATACATTGATAGGTTAAACATGTTGGGTGTCGAGATTTCAAGTGAGTTGGCTGTTGACTGGGTTCTTCAGTCACTTCCTGAATCATATAGTGAGTTCGTTAGAGAGTACTATATGATGGACCACGACGTGACCCTAATTGATCTCACCTATTTGCTTATAGTTGCTGAATCAGCAATGATTTGGCGTGCTGGTCAAGCAAATTTGTCTAGTGAATCAAACTCCCAAACTTTAATGGACACTGGCAACATTGGAAGTCTAGAAAGAACTAAGTCTGTGATTGTCCGATGTGTTGTGCCAAAGGAGTCTATTTGCTTTTATTGCCAAGAGAAGGGGCATTGGAGACGAAGCTGCCCTAATTACCCGAGAGATCTAAGAGATGGGAGAGTCAAGACGTATGGCTCTGCTTCAGGTAAAATCCATTAACTAACTCTTTTAAGTTCCTATTCTAGATTCTTAATACATGATGTGATAACATTACATTTTTATGTTTTGAAGGATCGAGGAAAAGAGAGGAAGCTTGAGAAAAGAAGTGAGCTGAATCTAATCATGAAGAAATGGATGTCGATCGCATTACTTGAAGAATGGATTCTTGAGCTACTACTTGGAGTTAGAATAGATTGTTAAGAAAATGTAATAACATAGTTTTTCAATTGAATTACATTGTAAGGACAAATTTTTCCGCAATAAAATAAATTTTGATTTTATCTTATTTGTTTATCCTTGCGATGGCATGTATGAAAAAATTGATGTTTGAATGTTTCTATTATTAGAAATAATGGATTTGATTCTTAATTATATTATTTGTGGAAGTGTCAAGAGTTTACCAAGTAAGGAGAGTTTCTCATCGCCCAAGTTTCAATTGGACAGAAACTTGGAATCATGCAATGTGTATTGTATGATGAATGGAAAAACTTTCACATTTGGGAAACTTAGACTAATTCTTTGGCAAAATGTCAGTTGAAGGACTAGGAGATCAAGTACACTAGGTTGTGCATTGATCAAGTCCACCACAAGAGTGACAAAGATATTCGTCATGATTTACTAAAGTTTAGTAAATGTGATTATACTTATAAGATTAAGTGTAATTCTGAGATTGATTGAAAGAGTTTCAATGAATAGTAGAACGAATAAAGAAGAATCGAGTAGGCAGAAAGATAAAAGTTTCTCTTTTCTAGGAAGAAGGGAGAGTACCTTTTATTGTGTTTTATGATAAGTCTTAAAGATTAAGAACCATGTCTCAATAGATCCTCTAAGTGAGTCTTAGTGCAATTGCATGTCTAAGAAGAGGAATCAAGTATTGTAGAAATGGTTAAATCAAGAAGTCAATCATACTTCGTTCCAATATCAAGTCTTAGAGTCAAGATTGTGACATTGAGTGAAAAGTCTTAAGTAGGTTTATAACACTCATCAAATGTGGAATTTGGAAAAGTTTTCTTATTCTTGCACATTTGAAATTGGTAAGTTGTGTTGTCTTGGATAAGACAAAGACCAACTAGGACCAATTGTGTGAAGTGTTTTGTCTTGATAAATGCTTCACTAACTCTTGAATATTTGTTTGTCAAGAAATGTTTCTTGACAAGAGAATCTTATATGTCAAGAAGTCAGTGGGAGTCTTAATGGTCTTGAAAAGTTTCAAGAACAAATCAAGAATAAACCTTATCGATCATCACTAGCACACGACTTGAGGTTTACAACCTATCGTGCTGACATTGTTTTGTTTCTGTGCCATTCCAATTGAGTTAATTGTGTATATGAGTTCTATGAGTTCTCATTTGAATATACACTAAAGCCTTAGTCGATGGAAAGTAAATTGATATGTAAGGACAAGTTACTAAACTACTTGGAAGGCATGGTGGGCACTCGTGTTACCATAGGGCAAGAAATCAAGATTAAGAAAGTTCAGTCCATATGAGTTTGGATTTGTCGCAAACCTTGTTTTTGGCAAATTCACATGGATAGGAACTCATACACCATAAAATCTAAGTGTCATAAGATTCCCTCCTTCATGAAAATGACTGTGAGGAAATGCTTTCACTAAGAGAGATTTTAAGAAGATAGAAATTGTGAAAATTGTATTCTCAAATTCGATTATGGTTACGGCATCCCTTTCCATAGTTCGAATTGTGAGATTTGGCAATTAGTTTCAACATTTGGAACTTAGTAACATAAGTTATGAATTGTTTAAACACACATATGAGCTATCTAAGGCAAAGGTGTATAAGGTTAAGAAGCTTAGATAAAGGCTTATCGAAGCATCTGGTATTAGAAATATGAATTTCAGAGATTCCATAGGCATTGTTTTCTGGAAGTTCATTTGTTTTTTGAATACATGTCAAAGCTAGTGGGAGCATAAATGTTATGCTTATATGATAATCATCATGATAGTGGGAGCATAAGTGTTATGCTTGTATGATTGTTATGGCGAGTATTGCAAGTTAGCAATATTAATTTTAGAAAAACAAAGATTCCATTTGCAAAGTTGCATGGGTTGAAAAGTTGTTTTGCTATAATTAAGGGAGAGAATATTATATTCCATTTCAAAATCTAAAGCTTAGATTAAGAAATTTTAATATTTTCAGTCAAAGGATACATTGTGTGTTCTTAAAATTCGATTATGATTACGGCATCCCTCTTCATAGTTCGAATTGTAAGAACATGACACATAAAATATTATGGCAAAAGATTGGTAAAGTATCATATCTTTATGTAAGACATTATGCATCGTGTCCCATACGCTTCGGGTATAGGATCGATTGTAAATGCTATAGTATTTTACCATTCTAAAATTTTCCAAATGTCTAACGCATTAAGAGGGAAAAAGGAATAGAATTGGTTTTGACTGAAAGAATTTAACAACTATCAGAGGACGATCCAAAGTTCGCTGAGGATTGATCGCTTGTAAGTAGTTGGAAGTATGGTATTGGATGGACCATATCGACATTATTATGAATAGATAAGATTCTATTAAGAATGAGTTGTCATATGGCAAATGTGGAAATGTTTCCATATTGGGAGTTGGATATTGAGAGTCTATGCCTAGATTAGAAACTTTTATGCAAGAAGGATGTTCAAAGGAATGTACTTTGAATGTGAGACTTCACATCTATGGAATTGTCTTGTAACAATTTCTAAGAAAGTACTTTGTAATTTCATTAGCTACGTCTTGGTGACTTTTGTGCTATGATTTTGCAAAGGGATCGTTGCATAAAATGTTAGAATCTAGCATATTCTAGTAGTGGCAAGAACCTTGTGTTCTTACACTAATAATTAGGATTAAGGAATTGTGAAATGAGCATCATTGGAAAAGTTTTCAGGTGATCTATTTCGCAAAGCATGGACCATAGGAAACAAAGTGTGCATGTTTAGAGCATGGGACAATTGTTGGTATAATTCAAGTAATGAGTTGATTATCCGAAACATTAAATGATAAATAATGAGTAATCAATATGGTGGATAAATAGAAGGGTTTTATTTACTCTCACAAGTTTGAGGCCATATAGGATTAAGTATTGTTGTCATGTTTCAATTTGCATGTTTTGACTTCCAGAATAACTAGGTTATTCAAACATCCACAGTTGGTCATACGTTGGGAGTAGGTATGAATAAAGACTGTCATGAATCTGTCTGTAGATTGTCTGAAGTGTTTAGACATGGCACAAGTTTGCTGCAGAGTTCGTGAGTGCTTTGATAAGATTAAAGTATTGGATTAAACCCACGCTCACTTGGATCACTTCACGGTTTTATCATGAGTGATTAGTGAGACGATAATATTGTATATTCTTGAAACCGAGACGTGTGAGTTGTTATTTGTTGGTCAGTTACACATTGATAATAAGTAAACGCACCAGTAACTTGGTGTTATAAAACTTATTGTTGTGTGTGATTCGATCAGTAAATGCAAGCGAGCATTTGAGTCGAAGTTTATCCATTCCTTTTACCCAAAGTGGGATAAAAGCGATATCTGTGGGCCTCTCGATGATTTAGTGATGACATCTAAGCGCTTGGCCAAGCCGGGACTAAGTTGATGTGTTCAATTGTAGTCTGTTATCAGTCGTCATGAATCGGAAGTCGGGAAAAAGTATAGAGAGAATGATTGAAATTCATGTCTTTTGTCTATACGATATCTTGAGAATGGAGGAATATACAATCCCTTATCTAGAGGACACGCTATCTGATAAGATCAGAGTTGACAGCGACTTTTGAAAGCTACAATTGCTGATCAGGTTTTGAAGTCATACGGAAAATAGTTATTAGACTTATCCAAGTGGGAGACTGTTGGATTAGTGTCTAAGTCCATAACTGTTTTGGTATGTACTTGACCCGATTATGAGCATGGTCCTTTTGGGTTGCCTTCACCATAGCAATATGTAGGATGATTTAAGGAGAGAAAGGTTTAAATATGATTTATTAATATATTATTAGAATAATATATTAAAGGAGAAATCATATTGTTTAATTAATATTAGTCAAGAATTAATTGTTAATTAATTTTGTGGCTAAAAGAGATTAATTAAACTTAGGGGACTGAAGTTGTAATTATAAGATAATTATAATTGGGCTATGGATCACCTAATAATATATAGGTTGGACGAATTCTATGGGAAGCCCATTAGAAATCGTCCAAGGGATATGTTTAAGGAGTCCATGGGCTGCTTAGGGCCTAAGCAGTCAAATTAGGGTTTCCTAGTTGTAAACCCTAATAGCCTACATGTATATAAAGGGCCCCTATGCCCCAAAAACGTGAACAACACTTCCATTAGGGTTTCCAGCCGTTTTTGGTGCCTCTTGTTCTTCTACTCTTCATCCAAGTTGCATATGGTGTTTGTGACTCCATTAGAGGTACTACACTTGTGGTACTTGCTTTCAAGAGCTAAGGAAATTCAAGGAACTAGTTGTTATTGCTATATAACAACAAAAGGTATGTATTCTAGTTTTATATATGAATTTCGAAAATTATAGTAGCATGCCAGGTTTCTTTTTGTGTTCATAAAGTTGTATAACTAATAGTGAAAACATAGATCCAATACTAGGGTTGCATGCACACATAAGATTGTTTGTATAAAACCCAACACTATGCCCATTCCAGTTAAAGTTGGCTTTGCATATGAGTTCTTAGAGTTCTCAATTTGTTGCACAACAACTTGGAAGCAATGGTAGGCCCTTGAGCTGCCAGGTGGCAAGAAATTAAGATTGAGTTCAATCCACATGGTTTTGGATTTGTCATTATCCTTGTCTTGTGACTATGGTTTTGACAATTCACATGGATAAGAACACATACACCATTAAATCTAAGTGTCATAAGGTTTCTCTCCGATTCATGAAAATGATGGTGAGGAAACACTTTCACTAAGTAGATTTTATCTAGATAGCAATTGTGATATTTGCATTCTCAAAGTCGTTAGTGGAGCATGTGTGGTTTACCGGCACACTAACCTGGACTTGTGAGAAATGGCAAAGGTCAAAACAATCAAGACTGTGATTACGGTATCCCTTTTCATAGTTCTTGAAATTGTTTTGACACACCCATGAGCTATCTAAGGAAAGGTGTATGATTTTGATAAAGTTCTATCAAAACAATCTTGTATCAGAAATCTGAACTTTGGTGAGAAAGTCAGCTGATTTCTGAGTACATGTCAAAGCTAGTGGGAGCATAAGTGTTATGCTAATAATCATCATGTTAGTGGGAGCATGATAATTATGATAAATATTGCAAGTTAGCAATGTTAATTATAGAAAACAAAAAGTTTCAATTCATGAGGTTGCAGGGGTTGAAAAAGTTGTTTTGCTATAATTAAGGGAGAGGAAATTATACTTCATCTCAAATCTATAAGTTTAGATCGTGAGGTTTTAATCATTTAGTCAAGGATATATATGAATTTCATGTTGGAGTGGCTCAACATAAGGAAATTCTGTATATGGGTCCATTATTTGCGTTCTAAAATTCGATTATGATTACGGCATCCCTTTTCATAATCTGAATTATGAGAACTTGGCAAATAGAAATGGAAATGTTATAGCAAAAGACTGGTTTAGTCTTTATGTGAGACATCATGAATCGTGTCCCATATGCTTCGGATATAGGTTCGATTACATGTGCTATATTCATCCTTTCTAAAATTTTCCAAATGCTTGGGGCATTAAGAAGGGAAAAGGTTTAGAACTGGATATGACTAAAAGGATTAAACAATTGTCGAGAACAATCTAAGGTTTACCAAAGATTGGTTGCTAAAGGACAGTTGGAAGTATAGTGATAATTCTGGAAGGACCATATTGACATAATCTGTAAGGAGGCAACTCTTGTTCAGAAGTGATAGTCAAAATGGAATCTGGAAATGTTTCAAAGTTAGAATTTTCAATCTGTGTAAGATTAAGGAAACTTAATGCAAGAAGGATGTTTCCAAGGAACTGATCTCCTTTGGAATGCTCTACAATGTTTGTTGTCAAGTCTTTATGACTTTGTGCATAATCATTACAAGAGGATCAATGCATATAAGTTTAGAATCTCACAGATTACAGTAAATGACATGAATTTGGAATTCTTGCATTTGCGATAAGGATTTGGTAGTGTGAAAAAGAATCATTGAAGTTATGTTCAATTGATGTAGTTCACAAAGTAAAGATCATAGACAAACATAGTATTCATACTTGGTGTATGGCATGACTAGTGTTTAAGAAAACATAGTGTACATGCTTGGAGCATGGGACAACTATTGTTTTAAATTCAAGAATAAAGTTGATAGCTGAAACAGTATACAATGAATAATGTGTAATCATATGGTGATAAATAAAAGGTGTTTTATTTATGTTCAAAGTGTTGATACCATATTGGATTCAATTATTATTGTGTTTCATTTTGCATGTTTTGACTTCCCGAATAAACTGGGTTATTCTTCCGGAATGACTAAGTTATTCAAACCATCCACAGTCGGTCATATGTTGGAAGTAGATATGAATTAAGACTGTCATGAGTTGGCTTGTAGAGGTCTAAGGTGTTGGACAAAGGGCTACAACACTCATGAGTGCTCATAAGTTCTGAGTATTGGATTCAACCCGCGCTCATTGGAATCACTTCATGGATTTTATCACGAGTGATCATGAGACGATAATATCTTATATTCTTCAAACCTAGAGATATGAGTTGTTACTATGAGTTGATAGTACATTGATTGCACGAAAACGCATTTGGTAACTCGGTGCTATAAAACGTGCCTTTGTGTATGATTCAACAAGTAGTAGAACAAGCCATATGAGTCGAAGTTTATCCGTTCCTTTTACCTTCGGGATAAAAGCGATATCTGTGGGCCCCTCGATGATTTGATGATGACAAATGGAAGTGCTCGGCCGGGCCAGGACTGATTTGATTTGTTCAATTAGTCAGTCGTCATAAATCGGAAATCAGGAAACAACAAATGGACAGAGAGAATGATTATAATCCATGTCTCAGTCCATATGATATCTAGAATGGAGGAATATATGATCCCTTATCTAATGGACAAGTCATTGACAAAGGTCAGAGTTCATCTACAAGGTCAGAGTTCGACAGAAGCTTTTGAGAGCTACGATTGCCGGTTGGTTCCTGAAGTCATACACAATAATAGTTTTAGACTTATCCAAGTGGGAGACTGTTGGATTAATGTCTAAGTCCATAACTATAATTGGTGAGACTTGACCCGACCCGGCATGGTCCATTTGGGTTGCATACCATCATGCACTTGGATAGACTATAATGAGAGAAATAAGACACTTATGGTTATTAATATATTATAAGTTCTAGTATATTAATAATAAGAATAATAAGATTATTTAATTAGTATTGATCAAGAATTAATCTAGGATTAATTAAGTGATCAAAAGAAGACTAATTAAATATATGGGTTGATTGTGTAAATCATCCATACTTGTATAGTGGGCTAATGCTCCATGGATAATCAAGTTGGGCTAAAACCCATAGGATGGTCCATGGATGCTCCATGGTGTATTTGTACCCATGGATCATGGAAATGAAAGGCCATGTCAATTAGGGTTTACATGGTGTAACCCTAACTATATAAGCTTCTTATTCTTGACCAAAATCGGCCACTAGTGTGTGGTGTAAAAGGGCTAGCCGATTTCATGAGTTGTAGAATTCTCTCAAGCTATTCTAAGTGTTTTGGTGATTGTGATTCCACTTGAGGCTTCCACACTATTGGGGCTAAGCTCTTAAAGCTTGAAGACATCAAGCTACATCAAAAGGTATGTATTCTATCTTGTTACATTCATTGATTTGTATGCTAGATTAGGATAATACCTTGGAAGTTCTTATTTGCATGTATAATAGAGAAAACATAGATCCAAGGTATTTAGGGTTGCATGTACACTTAGGAAGTGTTAGAATGCTCAAAACCCAACAATGTCAACCTGCGCTCGAGAGTTTCCTGAACCCCCACCAACACAACCTCTATCTGAACAACCACTTAACTCTCCCCCACTTTGACTCAAAGAAGGTCTCTCACCTTTTAATCCTTATGGATTTCCGATCCATCTCCCTCAATTAGTGTGAATCGTCCATACCCTGCGTGAACAATACTAGCGCTCCATTGCTAGCCAAACTCATTGATCACCTGATTCTTGAAACCCTGAAAGATACTCTTAAAATATCAACCAACCTAATAATCAACATCACCTCCCACGATACCATACCAATTCCCCGACTTCTTACGTTGGCAACTAAAAACTATAACCCTTGCCCTGAACCAACAGATCTTTATCCCACTTACAATTTCAAAGAACTATTGGATTCTAACCGACTGCAACCCATGCGAATATAAAGCTCCTTTGACACTTCCGATGACCAAACAATCCATGCAACTGACACTACCATCTCCTGCCACCGCTCCCCTCCTAGCAACAACAATGCTTGAACCCAAATGTTCATCTATAGGCAACTCCGCTCCTACCAAAACAAACATTATAACCACTGAACCATGACAATTACTGTAGAACTAAATCGTTGAATCCTGACCATATACCTTCCACACAATTCACCTAAACCAATCTCGACCAAACCCATAATATCAACCAAACACATTAGGATCCACTACACAAGATACAACCCCTCAATAACCCATTAGTAATTCATGGCATGCAACATATATAAATCAATTCTCGAAAATATACCCCAAAAATAACAGAGCAATAAATCGAAGATAATGCTTAACCAAATCAATATCAAATCCCAAGCAACAAGAATACTAATAACAACCGAAAAGAACGAAAACGATAACATGCCCACAATATCACCCGACGGAGCCTGGACCCCCCTGCCTGCACCTGATCTGACCTCCTCTTCCCCAGGTGCTCCAAATCGATCTCCGCTCACAAAAGATAAAGTGTGAGCTCTGAAGATAGCCATAACCTTAGCGTGGATCGCGCCCAAGCGCTCATCCAAGATCTCTAGTATTCCTTCCTCAAATAAACCACATATCATAGAAATTTGCTCCAAATACTGCGGGTAATCTTCGACTCATATCCTTGCACTATTTACTCATCAAATCACACACAACAATATGTTTTATAACATCAAGTTACTAATGTGTTTACATATTATCAATGTGAAGCCGACTTGTAAACAATAACCCATATCTCTCCGTTTCAAGAATATAATATATTATCGTCTCACAATCACTCGTGATAAAATCCATGAGGTGATTCATGTAAGCGTGGGTTTAATCCAATATTCAAATATTATTTCATGAGTACTTATGAACGTTGCAACAAACTTTTGCTATGTCTAAACGCTTTAGACAATCTACAAGCCAATTCATGGCAGTCTTTCCTCAACACCTACTTCTAACATATGATCGACTGTGGATGTTTGAATAGTCTTATTATTCGGGAAGTCAAAACATGTTAAGTGAAACACAAGAATAATAAAATCTAATATGATCTCAACACTTTTGAGTATAAATAAAACACTTATTATTTAATCACCATATTGATTACACATTATTCATTGTATCATGTTTCGGATAATCAACTTAATACTTGAATCAAAGACAATAGTTATCCCATGCTCCAAGCATGCACTCTATGTTTACCTATGATCCTTTCTTTGTGAAATAGATCAATTGAACACACTTCCAATGTCACTCATTTCACAATTCCCAATCCTTGACACAAGTGTAACAATATCAAATTCTTGCCACTATTAGAATGTGTTAGTTTCTAACATTTTACGCAATGATCCTTTCGTAATGTCATAGAACCAAAGTAACAAAGACTTTGCCAATGATATTACAAAGTTCTCTATTGGATATTGTTACAAGACAACTCCATAGATATGAAGTCTTGTAAGTCCCCAATCTACTTGTGTATCAATCAGATCCGTTTGATGGTGCGGAATCCTAATCAAACGGATGATGTCAGATCAAAATAGAAGAGAAGGATAAGAAGAAGATGAAGAATCTTGTATGTATTGATTAGAATAAAGATCCGGATACAAGATTCACACACACTAAAACTCCTCTCTTCTCTCTAACTTTCTCCCTTGGCCGTACACTGCTTTTCTGTTCATCAATCTACTCCTCACCCCTTACATCTATATTTATACATGAGAAACATGGGTGTGACAACCCGATATTTCAACTCTATGTAATGACCTAAAAAGTCAAGTATTGTAACCACTTTTGATATAATGAAATTAACTTCGAAAATAAAAAGTCCAAAAAGTCTTAAAATAATTACCTACTATGTTTGATATCATTAAACCGTGATCATACGTAAAAAGAACGCCCAAATCTGACTTTGTATGATGAAGTTATGATTTTTCCAAGTTCGGCCTAGCGGCAGTCAGCTAAAAACTCGAAACGAAGATCAAGCGACTGTTGGCTGGAATGACCAAAACGAGAATCGAAGGTCTCGACAATGGTATTTCAGCGGTAAAAAGTCTAGCAAAATCGGACGTCAGACGAAGAAGTTATGAATTTCTAACGAAATTTTCTTACCGCGACCTTTTAAAAATAAATAATAAAAATAATTTCAAAATTTGCCAATGGAATCTAAACGAAAGTTGTAGAGCGTAGTCTCACCTACGCGTGGGTATAAAGAACGTCGAAAACGGAGTTCGTATGAAGAAGATAAGAATTTTAGAAGTTTATTAAATAAATAAAATATAAATTTATTTATTTAATCTCGGTATTATCCGAAGGAAGAGTCAGCAAGTCTATCCGAGTTACGCCCAACGTATGCTCATACGCCCAGCGTACTCGAGGCCTAGGCCTCGGATCGTCCACATCGCGCCCTATGCGAGCCTATGTCTAGTCCCATCCGGAGTCCGAAGCAGTCGAGGATGCGCTCATGCGTGACGCACGAGTACGCCCAGCGTACGGAGGCGGTTCCCAGCCCCTATAAAAGGGATGCGAGGGTTCCAAAGAAAGGGCTCCATTTCTCCCAACTTTCTTGCGTTCTTGCCACATTTTCCGTGCCCATGCTAACCTGAAGCCCCGGTCACTTTGCTCAAGTCCCGAAGGTCGTTTGTGCTCCCGAGATTCCCGAGAAAATCCGCTTTCTCGAGTCGAAGTTCTGCTCGATTTTCATCTCGCCTTTTTTCCGATCTTTCAAGTGAGTTCATACCCCTTAATTAACCTTTTGAATATTCTATATATGCTTTAATATGCTTTCAAGGGGGGAATACAAGTAAAACACACGATTATTATCGTGTGTTATATAAAGTTTCACTTTACACTTTTTATCAATAGAATCATATGTGATTTATAGCCTTTATAGGAAAACTTTCGTATGCAAAAATATATCACGATAACATTATATCTTTTGAAGTGAAAAATGTTGTTATATATGTATAAATCAAACACTCTGCTTAGACTGCATGTATATGTGTCCAACTTAGACACTATAAAAATTTATACTTTCATAACTAGTGATTCATTTTCTAGGGATTTCTAAACAAACGAGACACACTTTTAGAAAACTATAATAGGTATAGTTTTACGAGAACATTACTAACTTTTACAAACTAGAAACACTATTTTCAAGAAGTCACTTTCGCATATAAGAACAAATGAACATTTTAACACGTAAATCTGTTTTTATACTAAGTTTGGTGAGACATTAACTTCACGTATGTTCGAGTACACATTTCAAGTCCTGTATTATATACCAGAATCCCTTGGAGGGGGAGCCTGGTGTTTGTGTATAGATCTATACGGGCTTGACAACCCCGCGCCCTGACTGTTAGCTACAATACACCATTTGGGGTGACAAACATCAGAACACTCCAACGCCTGAAGAACGTTGTGTATAGGCAATCCAAGTCAATAGCATGGTTATAAAACTCACATGGAGTATTAAAAATACATTGATTTACGAGGCTTTTCAAACGTATTGAAAATTTTATACGTACATACATATACTAGAAACAAACATTGGTTTTGATAGAAGGATACAATTATGCTAGTAGAAAATATGGGATTTTCTAGGAACAAACAAACAAAAACAAAACATTTAATTTCATACAAACGTTTTCATTTAATGCTTATGAAACTCACCAGCTTAAATGCTGATCTACTCTTTCAAAATTACTTGTATGTCCCCGGGATTCAGTAATTACAGGTAACAAACAACTTCTGAAGAAGGGACGTTGCGGCATCAATTTAAATTCATATTTTGACATCATATTGTAATTGGTTTTGAAGATGTACCTTTTAACAATGTAAACTTTCAATTATATATATGATGGTTGTATTGCTTTCTTTACTATGTATTCATTTGTTACGCTACCACATGAAGTCATCCGCCCCCGAATGTTTCCGCCGTTCCGGTTTGGGGGTGTGACAATGGGCTTGGTGAACATGGGCCGTAAATGGGTTTACGGTCGTAAACCTGTTTACGGCTGTAAACACAACCGTAAACACGTATACGACCGTAAACACCAAGTTGTTTACGGTCCAAGACACAAAAATACATTTTTCTAGAAAAGTAAAGTATAAACCATATTTTTGACCCAACAATCTCCCCCTTGGTTTATAACTTTCTTTTCTTAATTGAGCCAACATGCTCACCCTAAAAAGGTAGCTGACTTTTCTTGATAATCTTCACTAGGAGCTTGGCTTCAACATTTATCTTCAATTTATTGAGCGAGGAGGCTTGACGTACTGATTCTTGAAAGATAGCGCTTTCAACTTGAGAATCTTCAGAGAGAATGTCATATAGAACAAATCTTCTGGATCACTTCAACAGGTTTAAGATAGCAGCAGACTGATTGAGGAGGCTTCAATGCAATCCATCACATAATCTTCAATTTCAGATTCACCTTTCTTCTGGGGTTGAAAGATTGAATGTTGAAAGAATAATCTTCATTTCTTGCTCCTTCGAATGAGAATTCTTCGATGATCACGGATGAAGCCTTGGCTCAGAAAATCTTCGATACAGTCTCCATGAGTCTCATCTACACCCGGATTCACTTTTCAAGACAAAACAAAACTAAAAGAATATTTAGCACACAATATTTTTGGGTTTTTCATATTTTCTGAAAAAAAACAAAAAAAAAATATTTTTGGATTTTTGATTTTTTTTTGAACAAGAAATAAAACAGAAATAACACTATTTTTGATTTTGAATTTTCTAATTTTGTTTGTTTTTTTTTTTAATTTTTTTTATTTTTAATTCTCCCCCAAAATTTGTGCATAGAGGAAAACTATGAACAAATTTAACAAAAAGAAAAATATTTGGGATCAAATTTGTGAGACAGCCTAAACTTGTTTATTAGTACCTTCGCCTTCATGAATAGATCTGGTCAATTGCCAGTATCGTGGTCCACTTAAACACGAAGGATATCGATAAACTTTTCTAAGTAAACTATTTTGCTGACGACGACCACGGGTATTGTTGTCCACTTAAATTAAGCAACGAGATCTACAGACAACCTCTAAATGGTTCGATTTTAGTTGCACTAGAACGTGTTCCCCACTTCCCGATATACCCTGGTTATCAAGAACTTCCAAAGAACTCCTTACTTTAGGTGAGTAAACAATTATTAAGGAGGAAGTCAAATTTAGAGATAGATGCATATGTTGTGTCCCAGGTCGGATCTCTTTCAATCACGCAGAGGGGACAACATATGACTAACAGAGATAGAGGGTTATAGAAATAGTAGGGTGCATATGATGTGTTCCAGGTCGGATCTTCCGATTACGCAGAGGAGATAGCATATGGCTAACAGATAAGAAGAATTTCATAGATAAGGAGGTGCGTAGAAATAGAGTTGCATATTTTGCAATCCAGGTCATATCTTTCGATCACGCAGAGGAGGCAACATATGACTGACAGATAGAAAACAAGAAAATAATTTCCTACAGACCTACTTTATCAGAACCCCCCAGTCGCCCTATCAGAACCAGAATTAAGGACATAAGTCTGTACATCAAGGAAAAGTCGAACCACAGTTCTAGATACGTATTAATTTCGTGTATTCTGTGGGTTCCCGTGTTTATCTCACTGCTCAATCTACTCGAGCGTCGTATGGTCAGTCCAAACAATCTTATCCAAATCCACAATGTCAAATCCTCCGTGCCTACCAGCACATTGAACACAGAGTCTAGACAATTCATATTCAGTCCCTTACATTGGTTTTAGACTGCCCGTTATCACTTTCTTGATATCACTTCCCAATAATAACTACTAACGAAAAACGATTAAGAAAATGAAAATTTGTCTTTAAAACGAATCACAGTAAGATAAACTCAGGAGTATAGAGAAGAAAACACAAACCGTAATTCACCGATTGAATTTGCATCCAGGAGGTCTGAGAACAACACGCTTAATCTCAGAACAGATCCGAAAATTCTTCATGTCATTAAGCACTAACCCCATTTGTGATCCCATCCTTTCTTCCCATCCCGCAAAGGACACATACTCTCAAACAAAGTTCTGAATATTGTACAGTTAAGAGATGTCCCCTATCATGTGCCTGGAACAGCCACTACCAACAAATTGAAGTCTGATGATATGCCTCCATAGCTGCTCCGACTCAGAGCGGGATTAGTTGGTCTTTGGAACCCAGTCCATTTTGAAACTGGGTCGACCTTTGTCATCATTGCACGATACTCTCTCCCACGACATGTACTGCTTATCACAAACAAAAGATGTGGAAATATTAGAATCATTAAGTGATTTGGGAGATTGAACCTTTGGTACCCATCTGTAGTCGGGCTTAACCCATTTCTTTTTCAAGCGGATAGGTGCCTCGGCACTTGATTTTGAACTTGAAGTCGGCTGCCGAGATGACTTTGACCTAACCGGTCTTTCTTTCATATGAGCTTGATTCTTAGCCTTGGGAGTTTGATTCTTGACCTTGGAAGTTTGATTATTGGCCTTCTGCGTGTTCCAGTCACCATGGTCTGAACGTGACCTTGAGGGGTTTCTTTTGAAGTATCTCCCTCATGGCGCGTTCTGCCAGCCTTATGCATAGAAGGGAACATATGCGCAATTAGGACAATTTCTGGCAATGTGTCCAGGTGTTCCACAGTGAAAACAAGTCTTTTACTTCACTGTGAAGTTGTTTCTGCCAGCCCCTGGTGGCGTATCCTTGCCTTGTCTCTTATTGTTCCCACAAGCACAATTACAACAGGCACTCTATTTCACTGGAATTGGTGGCATGTATTTCTCAACGGCAGGTTGATCAGAAACAACTGAGTTCGAAGCAACAGATTCAGAGCTCAAGGAGATGTTGGTTTGTTGGGCAGTGTTCTCATTATTCTCATCTTCTGCTACTTTAACTGCACATGAAGTAGAAACATTAGTATTTTCAACCTGAATACCTCCTGACACAAATCCAGCTGATTCGTCATATTTAAGATGTGCCTCCCTGTCAATTTCTTCCTGTGTCATAGGGATGGATGTGTAGTTATCACTGAAAGGTGGAGGAACACTATCATACCCTAGACCCTTTTGCTGGCTATTTTTAAATTGCAGACAATAGTCTATCATGTTTGCAACTACTTCGCTTGACGCATCAAATTTTTTAAAATCAAAATCTACAGTTTCAAATTTGCTTTTTAATGTGTCAAGCTCAGCAGTTAACTCAGCAAGTTGTCTCTTCACATAGTCATAATTTTCACATTTGTTGCTATAATCTTCTTGAAGCCTCCTAAAGTCTTTGGTTTTTGCTTCTAATTCAGCCTTTAGGGGTTTCTGTCCTCTCCTGAGTTGATATCCTTCATATCTCAGGTCCTCAACTTCTCTTTTTAATAAATCAATTTGTTCACGAAGAAGTTTAATCGTAGATTCACATGATGGAGAGCATGAAACTTCAATGATCGGGATGTTTTCAGAACTCATTGTATTTCCACACTTCAAAGCGTCAAGCTCTTCAATTACATCAGCAATACTAAGACGATTGAGATCTTTTGTCTTCTTGATGACAGCTACGTTCATATCCCACGTTTTCGGAAGTGAATTCAGTAGCTTTTTGTTTATCTCAGATTTGGTCAAAAAGACCCCAGATATATTCAACTCAGTAGTGAGAGTGGTGAATCGTTGCAGCTGAGCCTCCAGGGTTTCTCCGGGAATATAATTGAACATGTTGAAGTTTTGTCTTAACATCTCCTGACGACTCTCTTTCATGTCTTCAATTACCTCATAGACCTCAAAAGTCATTAAAAGCACAAAATAGAAGCCAAATTCAAACTTAATAGTCAAATTTAAAAATGCCCTTTGACTATAAACCTCAAAAGTCAAATTTAAAAAAAAAATCAAACTCAAAAGTCAAACTTAAAAGTCAAACCGAAAAGCTAAATTTGAAAATTTAAAAGTGAAACGAGAAAGTCAAAGTATAAAATCAAAGGTCAAACCTAAAAGTCAAAGTCAAAATTTTAAGTAAAAAGTCAAAAATAAAAGTCAAAAATTAAAACTATTATTTTTATTTTTATTTATTTAATTTTTTAATATTAATATTATTATTATTATTATTTATTATTATTATTTATTATTTATTTATTTATTTATTTTTGGTTGAAAATGTAATTTAAAAAGAAAAGAAAATGAATTTTGGTGTTAAAAGTGTAAAAATGTGAAATAAGGGCAGCTAAAGATTAATATTTGATATAAATTTCGAAGGCTTGTAGCATCTAGCAAGCTGATCAACTGGTTAGGCGTCTTGCTGATGAACCGGAGGTCCAGAGTTCGAACCCCGGCACCTCCAAATCTACCCCCCTTTTCTTTTTAATTGAACGATGTGAGGACGGGGGCTTGTGAAGACGGCTACGAAGCGACGACGAGGCCGAGGCGAAGCGAGGACGCGAGCCGAACACGCGAAGCTGAGGACCGTGAACCTCGGGCCGTGAGCTCCGAGGCTGTAAACTCCGAAGCCCTAGCCGCCGCCCAGAAACCCTAGCCGCAAACTATTTACGACCGAGAACCATTCAATGGCCGTAAACCCTTCAAAAAAAATGACGTTTTCACCTTTTTTGCTCAAAAACTTGATCAAAAACTCGTTTTTATCAAAAATGAAAAGAAGAACCCCCCCCCCCCCCCCTAATTTTCAGTGATCTATCCAAAAACGCAAAAATCTTTCAAAACTAAGATCAAATATGCTCCAGATCTGGCAAAATTGACTGATACAATCCTTGCTCTGATACCAATTGTAAGTCCCCAATCTACTTGTGTATCAATCAGATCCATTTGATGGTGCGGAATCCCAATCAACCGAATGATGTCAGATCAAAACAGAAGAGAAGGAGAAGAAGAAGATGATGAATCTTGTATGTATTGATTAGAATAAAGATCCAGATACAAGATTCACACACACTAAAACTCCTCTCTTCTCTCTGACTTTCTCTCTTGGCGGTACACTGCTTTTCTGTTCATCAATCTACTCCTCACCCCTTACACCTATATTTATACATGAGAAACATGGGCTTGGTGAACATGGGCCGTAAATGGGTTTACGGCCGTAAACCTGTTTACGGCCGTAAACATGTATACGGTCATAAACACCAAGCTGTTTACGGTCCAAGACACAAAAATACGTTTTTCTAGAAAACTAAAGTATAAAGCATATTTTTGACCCAACAAGTCTCACATTCAAAGTACATTCATTTGAACATCCTTCTCGCATAAAAGTTTCTAACCTACTCATAGATTCTTAATATCCAACTCCCATTATGGAAGCATTTCCATATTTTCCATATGACAGCTCATTCTTAATAGAATCGTATCTATTCATAATAATGTCAATATGGTACATTCCATACTATACTTCCAACTGCCTACAAGCGACCAATCATTGGCGAACCTTAGATCATCCCTGACAGTTGTTTAACTACTTTAGTCATCTTCGGTCCTGGTCTTTTTCCTTCTTAATGCCCTAGGCATTTGGAATAGACAGAACGGTCAAATATTACATCATATGCGATCGATCCTAAACCCGAAGCGTATGGGATACGATTCATAATGTCTTACATAAAGACGTGAGTCTTTTGCTATAATATTTTCAAATATATAGAATTACCTTATGTTGAACCTTTTCACCATAACATTCATATATGTCCTTTGACTAAATTTGATAAAACTTTCTCGATCTAACCTTTTAGATTTGAAATGAAGTATAAGTTCCTCTCCCTTAATTATAGCAAAACAAAATTTCAACCTCTGCAACTTTGTGAATTGAAACTTTTGTTTTCTATAATTAATATTGCTAGCTCACAACACTTAACATAATAATCATGCTCCCACTAACATGATTATTATATCTTTACCAGTAAAACACTTATTCTCCCACTAGCTTTGATATGTATTCAGAAATCAGCTGGACATTCTAGAAATCAATACTTATTGACTTCTTTACCAAAGTTCATATTTCTAATATGAGATGCTTCGATAAGCTTTATCTAAGCTTATACACCTTTTATTAGAAAGCTCATATGTGTGTCTAAACAATTTCAGAACTTACAACTATAAGTATTAAATGTTCAAACTATTTGCCACTTCTCATTATTTGAACTATGAAGAGGGATGTCGTAATCATAATCGAATTTGAGAATGCAAATATCACAATTTCTATCTCTTTAAAATCTTCTTGGTGAAAGCGTTTCCTCACAATCATTTTCTTGAAGTAGAGAGAAACCTTACCACTTATATTTTATCGCATATGTGTTCCTATCCATGTGAATTTGTCATAACCATGATCACAAGACAATGTTTGTGACAAATCCAAACTCATATGGACTGCACTTGTTCAATCTTAATTTCTTGCCATCTAGTAGCACAAGGGCCTACCATGTCTTCCAAGTTGTTTAGCAGCTCACCCATATAGATCAATGTTCTTTCATTGATCAAGGTGCTTTGCCTTTATGCAATGAATTGAGAACTCGTAGAATTGACATGCATAGTCAACTCAACTGAAATGGCATAGAAACAAGAATATGTCAACACGATAGGTTACAAACCTCAAGTCGTGTGCTAGTGACAGACAATAGGTTAATTCTCGATTAGTTCCTGAAACTATTCAAGACCATTAATACTCCCACTGACCTCTTGACATATAAGATTCTATTGTCAAGAAAAATTACTTGAAAAACAAATATTCAAGAGTCAGTGCGGATTCCTATCAAGACAAAACACTTCCCACAATTGGTCCTAATTGGTCTTTGTCTTATTCAAGACATCACAACTTACCAATTTCAAATGTGTATGAGTAAGAAACATTTCTACTCTTCGTTTGATGAGGGTTATAAACCTTCTTAAGATGATGTCACCCAAGTCACAATTTTGGAGTAAGACTCTAAGACTTGATTTGGAATGAAGTACGACTTATCTTCTTGATTTAACCATTTTAACAATTCTCGATACCTCTTCTTGGTCATACAAATGCACCAAGGTGTCCTTAGAGGATCAATCGTGACACAGTTTCGTAATCACTAAGTTAATCATGAAACACGATACTTAAGTACTCTCCCTTCTTTTCATATTAGAGAAACTTTTATCTTTGAACACGTGGTTTAGGGAGAATTATTGGTGGAGGTGGAGGAAGTGAAGTATGATTTCCATTTCCACAATCCAATCATGGAACATCATCTTTATGGGGAGAGCTTTTTCCAAAAGATTCGAGAAGACCATAGTTGTTAGAATTTGACATCTAAAAAAGGGAGAAATTCAAGTTAGTTGATTTAAGTCTTTAATATAACACCCAAATGAAATATTAAGGCTAGGACCCAAAACAATATTCTACAAATCGAAAGAAGGATGTCGTAATCCAATTGTAAAATATTTGAAGGTAGGTAAATGACTATTTACCAATTTCCACCATGAAAAACGAAAAAGAACATTACGTTTTAAATGAATTGAAATTTCTAGATCATTTGAGATTCATTTCAATGGCATATTTAATATCGATTATGCCCTTCAAGTTTGTGACTGGGATGCCGAGGATCACAAACAAGGTGTGAATAACCATGCAAATTAGTTCGGTACTCTCGAAAACGTTTAACACCTAATCAATGTACTGATTAACCACACACACTCCATTGATCTATGATAATCTATGAGCTACCCATTGCCATCCTTCATTAGTCCCATATTAGTGTGACGGTTAACCACACACGCTCCACTAACAACCAACAAGGTGCAATGTGCAATTTCATGGATTAGTACCAAATTCACATTTTTCCAAAAGTAACTAAGATTGGGAATTTATAAAAACGTTTAGTTACTTCGTATTTAATTATACTTATTAATGAGAGTTTGTGTCGTATCCTACCCGTTTGGCTAACGACCCTTCACCAGTCAAGGGTGCGGTGGATAAGAGTAGATACCCAATGGCGGTCATTTTACATGTCGCTTCCTTAAACTCCCCTTATAGACCAACTTCATGAATGAGGTCTACTAACGGTAAGACTGACTGTTTACTTATACATATATAATATATTAGACTTTTAATTTTATGTAGCATAATGGTGTATTTTATACATTTAAAATACTATGTGGTTTAATCTATTAATTAACTAGACTTTTAATTTAATTAAACTTAAACCATATTATTATGGATTTCTTAATTCTCTCCTTTTAATTAAACACTTAATTAATTTAATAAAACCATAAGGATATAATTTGAACTTTTCAAAGTACTAGGGTCTTAGGATTTAATATTTCAAAATTAAATCTTCTTTAATCAAATTTTAAATATCAAAACTTGAGGACAAATTTTGAAACTTTTTCAAAATATTTTGGTTTAAATATTTAAAATTTCAAAACTAAAACTTTTAATTTCAAATTTAAAACAATAAAACCAAAAGGGTGTAATCTAAAACTTTTCAAAACTACTAGGTTAAATATTTGATTCAAAATAATCCTATATTATTCATATTTAACCAAATCCACCAATTTTGATAAGGATATCTGTAACGCCTGGGTTTCAGGGCTAAGCATTTTTGTCAATGTAATAGTCTAGGTCAACTCTTGTAACTCTTTTTGAAGTAATAAAGATGAAATATTTGAGTATTATGTGAATTATATGTGTTTATTATTTAATTATAAATGTATAATTAATAAAGAATAAAAAATGAGCGTCAAAAATTAAAGTATGAGATAATCCCGATATCTCTACATAAAGTTGTAGAATATGTCTCAAGGTTTCCGTGCATATAAGGAACGCCGAAATCCGAGTTATAACGAAGAAGTTATGACCCGTCGAAGTTTCACGACAGAACCGGCACGATACCGGGAAGCGTGAATAGTGAATTTACGATAGAGCGAGATTTAGCCTTATTGATCTAAACGAAAGTCGTAGAATATGTTAAACTAAGAACATCGATAAAAAGAACGCCCAAATCTGAAGAATATGTTAAACTAAGAACATCGATAAAAAAAACGCCCAAATCTGACTTCGTATGAAGAAGTTATGAGATTTTAAACAGACAAATCCTGTCCCGGCTTGTTAAAAATATAACTTTAAAAATAAAGTCAAAATTAGCCGACGGAGTCTAAACGAAAGTTGTAGAGTACGTCTTCACCTACGCGTGGATATAAAGAACGTCAAAAACGGAGTTCGTATGAACGAGTTAATAATTATAATAGCATATTTACGTATTAAAATAAAGTATAAATCATGTATACATACACACACACACACACATATATATATATATATATATACATATGTATATATCATTAGAAAGGTATCGACACTAGCTTAGTACAAATATCATTAAATCCATTTATAATAGTATTATAGAGGGGTGTTTAGTTGTTTATATAACTAAAAGGTCATTAAGTAATTATGGAGGGTAGTTTTTGAAAATTCAATTAGTATAAATAAGAGCCTTGGGCTCTCATATTTCTTGCACCATTCTCTTGATTCAAGAGTCTTTCTCTCCTTATCCCCCGAGCATTTCGGTCCCTCGTGATTCGACTTCTCTTTCTGTAGCTTAGTATAGTAAGGTGAGCGCTGAAGCGCTGCACGAATCTTTCTTAGAAAGATTCAGCGACGAAGTTCTGCCCCTGCAGAGCCCGACTCCTAGCTAAAACCCCCTTGTTTCGTCGAAGGAAAATAGAATCGTTAGAAGCAAGCGCTGCCCGATTTTGGAATCATCACCTTAACGAGTGAGTGCATAGTTACTTTCAACTTACACATAGATATGAAGTATTTTATATAAATTATGTGCTATGTGTGCATATTATCTGAATACTTGCTATCTATGCTAGATGAACGTTGTTATACATGTTTTCAATGATTTAAACTGTATATGTATTTTATATCTACGAAAATGTTGGGGTAAAACATGGGTAGATGCAATAGGTGATGTGTGATAAAATGATGAGAGGCCTCGATGTTGATGTTGTTGATTCTGTCATCTAGCGGAGTATGGATGACAACCACGAACTCTTCTAGACAGTCCAGTGGAACACTAGCAGGCTCGCAACCTGTAGGTGTTTGTGAACGATATGTTCACCGGTGTACTCCATCCCCCACATGGTTGCCTTTAGGACATTTATTGCTGAGGAATCCCCTTAGCAGTAGTGTCCGTCCCGATGATGATCCTTAGGCTAGGTCCCTTATGATAGGTGTTTAGGGACATAAAGTGAGGATAACGGGAACGGGTAATCGGGTTATTGTTGATCGATGAAATTAATAAACTTATTTATTGTGGGTTGAAAACCCTATGTGCTCACCAGGCTCCCAAGCCTGACCCACTCAGTTTTATGTATTACAGGTAGTGGCGCATGAGCATAGGTGTGATGTTTTGGACGAGGGATTACGGATATAGGCCTGTAGATATGAAATAATGTAGTAAGGCTTATAATGTACTGTTTATGCTTTTGATCTGTACGAACATGACATCCCGAGTCTTTTAATGAAATACATTTCTATGGAAATGCTTTTGATAAATCTTTATCATATTTTTGTTTTGGGACAAATTCCGCAACACTTTCATTTAAAATGTAACTCTGATTTTTAAACAAAGCATAAACAAACCGGTCTTTTCTGGCCGTGATTTTGGGGATGTCACAGTTGGTATCAGAGCATTAGTTTAAGCGAACTAGGAATTTGTAGGATTTCTAGACTTAAACTTAGAATGCTAAGCGATGATTGTGAGGTGTGAGCACTAGCTTATTTTAGGAATTGTGCCTAAAATGCTTTTATGTGCTAAATGCTTTGTGCATAATATGCTGTTAATTGTTCGGATCTATGGTCTGTTGCCGACCGGATTTGGAAACCTTATGTGTTTAGGATTCTAAACGTACGACTACGATATTAGAACTAGCATGTAAACGTTTCGGAGTGATAAGGACGATTTAAAACGTCTATCCTAAATCAAGATCTAAATTCACCTTATTCGGTGTATAGATCAAGATGGCAAGGACCCGTAGCGGAAACGTGAACGCAAATGGAGGTAGGAACCAACCCCCAGTGGTTCAGCAAATACCTGTTGTTGAAGAAGTTGCACCTGAGCCAGTCACCATGGCTGGAGTTCAAGCCATGATTCAGGCTATGCTAGCTGAACAAAGGGAAGAAATGAGACGGATGCTGCACGAAAATAGGGACGAACCTACCATACATGTTGAACCGACGGAGCCAGTTCCCGAGCCATCTGAGGAAGGGAACTATAGCCGCCAAGTGGGTCAAGTAGGGACTCAAGGTGAGAAAAAGGATGGCCCAGAAGGGAGAAACAACAAGGATGGGCAGATGTACAAAAATTTCTTGGGTGCGAAACCACCAAGTCTCTCAGGAAGCCCAAAGCCTGTTGAGATTATGGACTTGATCTCCGAGATGGAGATGGTGTTTGAGAGCTGCGACTGCAGCGAGAAGCAGAAGACTGTCTTTGCTGTGAGACAATTGAAAACTGGAGTCTTGAGCTGGTGGAAGCTATTGGCAGATACAATGCCACGGGGAGAAGCTCTGAAAATGTCATGGGATGAGTTCTTAGTGCCAACCGAACTTTCCAAAATTGAGAAATTCGCAAACGGACTGTCGGCTGACTTTGGCCCAACAGTCAAGATGGCAACCACTCTGAAATCAGCTGTTCGAGCAGCTAAGAACGTGGAGACCCAACAAAAGGAAAGAGGTCTGGAGAGGGCTGAGGTTGGTGAGCAACGGAAGTTCAATGGATCCTCGAAGTCCAACAAGAAGAGTATATTCTCGAAGTCTGGTTCGAGGTGAGGAGGATCAGAAGCGAAGTGGTGTGACAAGTGCAATAAGAAGCACTCTGGGAAGTGTGACGGAGGGGTCACTTGTTACAAGTGCGGAAAGCCTGGGCACTACGCCAATGAATGCACCCTCAACCAGAAAGCCTGTTATGGGTGCAATGAAGAAGGGCACATTTTGAAGGACTGCCCGAAGAAGAAGGAGACAGGAAGACCCAACATACCACCGAAGCCGAAGGCGAGAGCCTTCCAGATGACGCTCGAGGCTGCAAAGGAGGCAGTAGACGTCGCTTCAGGTACCTTTCTTGTAAATGGTTTGCCTGCAAATATACTATTTGATTCCGGAGCCAACTACTCCTTTGTGTCGCATAAATTTGGTGGGAAATTAGCATTGCCTGTAGAAAAACTAGATAATGCCCTGATTGTAGAAGTTGCCAATGGCAAATTCGTACCTGTTAGTAATCGTACTAGGAACATCGTCACTGACCTAAATGGAAACGAATTCCACGAAGAGCTATTACCCATAGTGTTAAACGGTTTTGACATCGTTTTGGGTATGGATTGGCTTAGCGCCAACGATGCTGAGATTCAATGCCGAAAGAAGATAGTAAAGGTAAACCCACCCGGAAAAGAATCATTTATGGTGTATGGGGACAAACGCAGAGTGAATTCTGGAATCATCTCCCTGATGAAAGCCAAGAAATGTTTGTCCAAAGGATGTGCATCATACTTGGCATTCGTAATCGATGCTAAGAAGGAGAAGAAAGAGGTGCAGAATATACCGGTTGCGTGTGATTATCCGGAAGTCTTTCCCGAAGATCTTCCCGGATTACCACCTGATAGGCAAGTGGAGTTTCGTATAGACTTGTTACCAGGAACAACACCGATAGCAAAGGCACCTTACCGATTAGCACCGACGGAGATGAAGGAGCTCATGACGCAACTTCAGGAGCTGTTGGACAACGGTTTTATTCGACCTAGTTCATCACCCTGGGGAGCTCCGGTGTTATTCGTGAAGAAGAAGGACGGAAGTATGAGAATGTGTATAGACTACCGAAAGCTGAATAAGGCAACAGTGAAGAACAAGTATCCATTGCCGAGGATTGATGACCTATTCGATCAGCTGCAAGGTTCGAGCTACTTCTCAAAGATCGATCTTAGGTCAGGATATCATCAGCTAAAGGTGAGAAAGCAGGATATTGAGAAGACTGCATTCAGAACGAGATATGGACACTACGAGTTCTTGGTTATGTCATTCGGGCTAACCAATGCTCCCGCAGCATTCATGGATTTGATGAATAGGGTTTGTAAACCATTCCTCGATAAATCCGTGATAGTGTTCATCGATGACATTCTCATCTACTCGAAAAGCCAAGAGGAGCATGGCAAGCATCTACGGGAAGTATTAGAAGTGTTGAAGAAGGAGAAGCTTTTTGCAAAGTTCTCCAAATGCGACTTTTGGATACGGGAAGTCCAATTCTTGGGTCATGTTGTTAACCAGGAGGGAATAATGGTTGACCCCGCAAAGATCGAGGCTGTAATGAAGTGGGAACGTCCAAAGAGTCCCACGGAGATTCGAAGCTTTCTAGGATTAGCCGGATATTATCGACGATTTATCCAAGGCTTTTCTTCGATAGCTGCTCCATTAACAGCTTTGACTCATAAAGGAGCTACGTATACATGGAGTGAGAAACACGATGAGGCATTCGAGAAGCTAAAGAAGAAGTTATGTGAAGCACCGATACTTTCTCTACCCGATGGAGTCGAAGATTTCGCGGTTTATAGTGACGCTTCTGGAGTCGGGTTGGGTTGTGTTCTGACCCAAAGAGAAAAGGCGATAGCATACGCATCTCGACAATTGAAAGAGCACGAAAAGAACTACCCCACTCATGATCTAGAGTTGGCAGTGGTAGTTTTTGCCTTAAAGATATGGAGGCATTACCTCTACGGCACGAAGTGCAAGCTCTTCACTGATCATAAGAGTCTCCGGTATCTCTTTAATCAGAAGGAGTTGAACATGAGGCAACGACGCTGGCTAGAACTTCTCAAGGACTACGACTGTGAGATACTTTACCACCCAGGTAAAGCAAATATTGTTGATGATGCTCTCAGTCGGAAAGTCAATCTGGAAAGGAAAAGGCCAAGAGCGTTAAGAATTGAAGTCGTCTCGACGATTGTGGAAAGTATCAGGAAAGCTCAAGAAGAAGCTTTAGAGAAAAATGACCGAAAGGAAGAACGTTTGGGAAGAACGTTAGTGTTTGGTACAAACAGTCGAGGACTGAAGGTATTCCAAGATCGAATTTGGGTACCTAAGACGGGAGGAATAAGAGATCTTCTGATGGAAGAAGCACACAAGACCATGTACTCGATTCATCCCGGTAGCACTAAAATGTATAGGGACCTAAAACCCTACTACTGGTGGCCGACGATGAAGCTCGATGTTGCGAAGTATGTGGCCGAGTGCGTAACATGTGCGAGGGTTAAGGCACAACATCAGAAACTGTATGGGAGTTTGGAACCTTTACCTGTACCCATGGGTAAATGGGAAGACATCACCATGGATTTTGTGACTAAACTGCCCAGGACGAAGAACGGTCACGACATGATTTCGGTAGTCGTGGATCGTTTCACCAAGAGTGCACACTTCATAGCAGCCAACGAGAAGTGGTCTATGGATAAGCTCGCAAATGCTTACGTGAAGGAAATTGTAAGACTTCACGGTGTCCCTCTTACGATTGTATCAGATCGTGATAGTCGTTTCACGTCAAGGTTTTGGAGGAGTCTACAAGAGGAGTTAGGTACAAAGTTGTGTTTGAGTACTGCTTATCATCTGCAAACTGATGGTCAGAGCGAAAGAACGATTCAGACGCTGGAAGATATGCTGAGAGCATGTACCCTCGAATTCCAAGGGAATTGGGATGAGCACT
Source organism: Lactuca sativa (assembly GCF_002870075.4). Lineage (NCBI taxonomy): Eukaryota > Viridiplantae > Streptophyta > Magnoliopsida > Asterales > Asteraceae > Lactuca > Lactuca sativa. The sequence continues at coordinate 58,778,438 of NC_056626.2, read as the reverse complement.
TACCTCTGGTAGAATTTTCCTACAACAATAGTTTTCACTCGAGCATCAAGATGGCTCCTTATCAAGCCTTGTATGGGCAGAAGTGTCATACGCCGTCTTGTTGGCTTGAAGTCGGAGAGAAGCAGTTTATGGGCCCCGAGATAGTCCATGAGACTGCTGAGAAGTTGAAGGTGATTAGGGAAAGGATGTTAGCAGCCCAGGATCGTCAGAAGAGCTATGCTAACAAGAAAAGACGACCGATAACTTTCGAAGTTGGGGATTCCGTTTTGCTTAAAGTCTCACCGTGGAAGGGACTTATACGATTTGGGAAACGAGGAAAGTTGAGTCCAAGGTTTATTGGACCATTCAAAGTTCTTCAGAAGATAGGGAACCAAGCTTACAAGTTGGAATTGCCCGAAGAACTCAATGGTATTCATAACACCTTCATGTGTGTTATTTGAGGAAATTCACGGGAGATGTTCCCGACATAATTCCAATCTCAGAGTTAAGGATGGATGAAAATAAAAGGTTGATCGAAGAGCCTGAGGCAATTGTTGACCGTAAGACTAAGAAGTTACGACGCAAGATGGTCGACTTGGTGCTAGTCCGATGGAAACATTCGAATGGGCCGAATCTCACTTGGGAAACAGAGGATGACATGATGAGTCGCTATCCACATCTGTTTGCTGATGCATGATTCCGGGACGGAATCATCCTAAGGGGGAGAGAATTGTAACGCCCGGGTTTCAGGGCTAAGCATTTTTGTCAATGTAATAGTCTAGGTCAACTCTTGTAACTCTTTTTGAAGTAATAAAGATGAAATATTTGAGTATTATGTGAATTATATGTGTTTATTATTTAATTATAAATGTATAATTAATAAAGAATAAAAAATGAACGTCAAAAATTAAAGTGTGAGATAATCCCGATATCTCTACATAAAGTTGTAGAATATGTCTCAAGGTTTCCGTGCATATAAGGAACGCCGAAATCCGAGTTATAACGAAGAAGTTATGACCCGTCGAAGTTTCACGACAGAACCGGCACGATACCGGGAAGCGTGAATAGTGAATTTACGATAGAGTGAGATTTAGCCTTAGTGATCTAAACGAAAGTCGTAGAATATGTTAAACTAAGAACATCGATAAAAAGAACGCCCAAATCTGACTTCGTATGAAGAAGTTATGAGATTTTAAACAGACAAATCCTGTCCCGGCTTGTTAAAAATATAACTTTAAAAATAAAGTCAAAATTAGCCGACGGAGTCTAAACGAAAGTTGTAGAGTACGTCTTCACCTACGCGTGGATATAAATAACGTCAAAAACGGAGTTCGTATGAACGAGTTACAAATTATAATAGCATATTTACGTATTAAAATAAAGTATAAATCATGTATACGTACACACACATATATATATATATATACATATATACATATGTATATATCATTAGAAAGGTATCGACGATGCAGTCATTATAAGACTAATGTTGAGTTCTTTCGACACTAGTTTAGTACAAATATCATTAAATCCATTTATAATAGTATTATAGAGGGGTGTTTAGTTGTTTATATAACTAAAAGGTCATTAAGTAATTATGGAGGGTAGTTTTTGAAAATTCAATTAGTATAAATAAGAGCCTTGGGCTCTCATATTTCTTACACCATTCTCTTGATTCAAGAGTCTTTCTCTCCTTATCCCCCGAGCATTTTGGTCCCTCGTGATTCGACTTCTCTTTCTGTAGCTTAGTATAGTAAGGTGAGCGCTGAAGCGCTGCACGAATCTTTCTTAGAAAGATTCAGCAACGAAGTTCTGCCCCTGCAGAGCCCGACTCCTAGCTAAAACCCCCTTGTTTCGTCGAAGGAAAATAGAATCGTTAGAAGCAAGCGCTGCCCGATTTTGGAATCATCACCTTAACAAGTGAGTGCATAGTTACTTTCAACTTACACATAGATATGAAGTATTTTATATAAATTACGTGCTATGTGTGCATATTATCTGAATACTTGCTATCTATGCTAGATGAACGTTGTTATACATGTTTTCAATGATTTAAATTGTATATGTATTTTATATCTACGAAAATGCTGGGGTAAAACATGGGTAGATGCAGTAGGTGATGTGTGATAAAATGATGAGAGGCCTCGATGTTGATGTTGTTGATTCTGTCATCTAGCGGAGTATGGATGACAACCACGGACTCTTCTAGACAGTCCAGTGGAACACTAGCAGGCTCGCAACCTGTAGGTGTTTGTGAACGATATGTTCACCGGTGTACTCCATCCCCCACATGGTTGCCTTTAGGACATTTATTGCTGAGGAATCCCCTTAGCAATAGTGTCCGTCCCGATGATGATCCTTAGGCTAGGTCCCTTATGATAGGTGTTTAGGGACATAAAGTGAGGATAACGGGAACGGGTAATCGGGTTATTGTTGATCGATGAAATTAATAAACTTATTTATTGTGGGTTGAAAACCCTATGTGCTCACCAGGCTCCCAAGCCTGACCCACTCAGTTTTATGTATTACAGGTAGTGGCGCATGAGCATAGGTGTGATGTTTTGGACGAGGGATTACGGATATAGGCCTGTAGATATGAAATAATGTAGTAAGGCTTATAATGTACTGTTTATGCTTTTGATCTGTACGAACATGACATCCCGAGTCTTTTAATGAAATACATTTCTATGGAAATTATTTGATAAATCTTTATCATATTTTTGTTTTGGGACAAATTTCGCAACACTTTCATTTAAAATGTAACTCTGATTTTTAAACAAAGCATAAACAAACCGGTCTTTTCTGGCCGTGATTTTGGGGATGTCACAATATCTCATACCAATCATAAAAATCGATTTTAGGCATTGAAAACAAGTTATGGTAGTTATCCAAATAAAAAACTAGCCAAAAATCAAAAATCCCGACAACAGATCATTGGACTTGCCATGTCCACTATGGAAAACGTCGAGTTCATGCAACTCATCGAGTCCATACATGGACTCGTCGAGTAGACCTGTCAAACAGTAAAATTCTTGACTTTTTGATCCTTTAGCAGTTCACGTTTGCATCTATTTAATTGAAAAACGACCAAGGCTCTGATACCACCAATGGGTTTTGATCATAACTGATGGGTTTTATACAAAAGAACATCCTATGTGCTCATGCAAACCCTAAAGCTTGGATCTAGGTTTCTCTATTGTACATGCAATTCATCCGACACTTATGAACCCTAGATCTAGCATACATATTCGAAATTATCATATAGGATCAGATATGGATGATTACCCTCTTCAAGAATGGTCTGAATCTTCTTCTCTTAGAGCTTGGAGTCACAAATGTCACTCCTCTAATGGCTTACAAACACCACAATCAAGAGGATGATATTGGAGAGAGGGGAGGAGGAGGCATAATTTTGGATATGAACTTTTCTAGGGTTTCCAGTCACCGAAAACTGATGCCCTAGGGGTCTATTTATACTTGTGCTTCTAGGGTTTCAGTCAAAACCCTAATAGACAGCTTAGGCCTTAACCAGTCAATGGAACCTTCGGGAATAAGGCCTCCTTGGACGAATTCAAGATGGGCTTCATCTTAATTTTGTCCATGCCTTAGTCCATAAGGATTCTCAGCCCAAAACTCAATCATCTTATAGTTGTAGTCCAGACCCTTATATTTAATTGATCTCTTTTAGCCACCAAATTTTTTCTTAATTAATTCATGAGTAATCTTAATTAAATAATATGATTTCTCTTTTAATATATTATTCTCATAATATGTTAATAAACCATAATATCCTCTTTCTCCATAAATCATCTTGTCAAGTTGGTTTGGTGAAGGCAACCCAAAAGGACCATGCACAACCGGGTCAAGTATATACCAAATATAATTACAGGCTTAGACACTAATCCAACAGTCTCCCACTTGGATAAGTCTAGTAACTACAAATGTAAGTACAATCTGATTAGAAATCGTAGCTCTCAAAGATGTTGTCGAACTCTGATCTTATCAGTAACTTATCCTTTAGATAAGGGATCGTATAGTCCTCCGTTCTAGAGATCGTGCGGACAATTACATGTAACATAGTCATACTTATTGTCCAGCAGTTTGTTTCTCGATATTTGATTCGTCTGACATAGAACTTAATTGAACACATCAATTTAGTCCTGACCGGGCACGACACATAAGTCAAACCAAATCATCGAGGGGCCCAGATATCGCTTTTACCCTCTTAGGATAAACGGAACAGATAAACTTTGACTTATATGCATTTAGCATTCACTCATCAAATCATGCACACCAATGTGTTTTATAACATCAAGTTACTAATGTGTTTACGCATTATCAATGCACAACCAACTCGCAAATGATAAACCATATATCTAGGTTTTAAGACCATATGATATTATCGTCTTGCGATCACTCGTGACAAATTCCATGAAGTGATGCCAGCAAGCGCAGGTTTCATCCAATACTCAAATCATATTCATAAGCACTCATGAACGTTGCAATAAACCTTTGATATGTCTAATACACTTTAGACAATCTAAAAACCAAATCATGACAATCTTCTTTCATAACTACTCCCAAAGTACAAGCGACTGTGGAACGTTCGAATAATCTTATTATTCAGGAAGTCAAAACATGCAAAGTGAAACAATAGGTAAACAATTAACAAAAGACAGTAAATTTACTTATAAATAATACTCCTTTATTTAATCATCAAATGTCAATTACATTTATCTATTACACGTTTTGAAGCTATCTAATGTAAACTAATATCGTCTTTCAGCTCGATGCTCCTAGCATGCTGCAAGTGCTTAACCCTACTCAGTCCCTTCGTAAGGGGATCTGCTGGGTTATCCTCCGACAATACCCTCTTTACTACGAGGAGTCCCTCTTCCACCTGATGCCGAATAAAATGATATTTTTTGTCGATATGTCGAGATCTGTCATGATCCATCGGTTCCTTGGTTAAGGCAACCGCTCCTTCATTATCACAAAAAATTTCCATTGGCTCCTTTATGGTTGGAACAAATCCAAGGTCTCCAATGAAGTTCTTCAATCATATCGCCTCCTTTGACGCTTCGCTTGCCGCAATGTACTCTAATTCACACGTTGAATTATCTATGGTCTCCTGCTTGGAACTTTTCCAAGTCACTGCTCCTCCATTAAGAGTAAAGACCCAGCCCGACTGCGAACGGTAGTTATCCCTGTCGGTTTGAAAACTGGCGTTACTATACCCTCGCACCCTTAAGTCATTACTCCCATCTAGGACTAGAAACCAATCCTTGGTCCTCCGAAGGTACTTAAGAATATTCTTGACGGCGGTCCAATGTGCTTTGTCAGGGTTCCCTTGATATCTGCTGACCATGCTTAAAGTGAAGGCCACATCAGGGCGAGTACAAGTCATAGCATACATAATCGATCCAACTACGGAAGTGTATGATACTCGACTCATCTTTGCTATCTCAACTTCGGTACTCGGGCTTTGAGTGTTACTCAACATGGCATTACTTTGGATTGGTAGATCCCCCTTCTTGGAATTCTCCATACTAAAACGCTTTAGTATCTTGTCCAACTAAGTATTTTGACTAAGTCCTGTTAGTCTTTTACTTATGTTTCTCACTATCCTTATTCCCATAATATAGGCAGCCTCTCCGAGTTCCTTCATAGCGAAACACTTCCCAAGCCAGGACTTGACTTCCTGCAGCGTCGGAATGTCGTTTCCTATGAGTAGTATGTCATCGACATACAATACGAGGAAGCTAACTATACTCCCACTGGCTTTGATATATACACAAGATTCATCCTTGCTTCGCAGAAAACCAAACTCTTTGACTTTCTCATCAAAACAAAGATTCCATCGGTGAGATGCTTGTTTCAATCCATAAATGGACTTCTCAACCTTACACACTCTATTAGGGTGCTTTGCATCGACAAAACCCTCTGGCCGATTCATGTAAACATTCTCATCCAACTTTTTGTTAAGGAAAGCGGTTTTGACATCCATTTTCCATATCTCATAGTCATGAAATGCAGCAATGCTAGCATCATCTTAATAGACTTTATCTTTGCAACTGGTGAGAAGGTCTCATCATAGTCAACTCCGGGAGTTTGAGTGAAACCCTTCACAACCATTCACGCCTTATAGGTGTGTACCTTTCCATCCATGTTGGCCTTCTTCTTGAAGATCCACTTGCACCCGACCGTCTTACGACCTGGCACATTGTCAACCAAATTCCAAACTTAATTGTCATACATGGACTGAATCTCGCTGTTAATAGCCTCTTTCCATTTTGTAGACTCCGGGCCTGCCATGGCTTCCTTGTAGCTGTTAGGTTCATCCAAATTTATTAATGTAAAATCACTAATAAACGTATCACCCTCCCTTGTTATATGAAAACCATACAACACAGGTGGAACACTAACTCTACTGGAACGTCTAAGAGGTAAGGATTCATCATTCAATTCAACCGGAATTTCCTCCTCGGGTTGAGCGCCAGTGTTAGAGGTTCCTTCATCGCTCGACTCTTGAAGCTCTTCAAGATCGATTTGCCTCCCACTGTCCCCTTGGCTTATGAGTTCTCTCTCTTGGAAAACTCCTCTCCTTGCAACAAATACAACATTGTCACTCGGTCTATAGAAGAGATATCCAAAGGACTTCTATGGGTAGCCAATGAAAATACACCGCTCATTACGAGGCTCGATCTTTTCGTGAGTCTCTCGTCTTACGAAATCCTCGCAACCCCAAACCTTGATATGTGCCAACGAGGGAGCTTTCCCTGTCCACATCTCGTGAGGTGTTTTGGCAACCTTCTTCGTAGGGACTAAGTTAAGGATATGGGCGGCATTCTCTAAAGCATACCCCCATAATGAGATAACTAGCGAAGCACGGCTCATCATGGAACGAACCATGTCTAGCAAGGTTCGATTACGCCTCTCAGCCACACCATTCAACTGCGTTGTCATAGGTGGCGGCAATTGCGAAACGATTCCGCATTCCTTAAGGTAGTCGTGGAATTCAAGACTTAGGTACTCTCCACCTCGATTGGATCGAATCATCATTGATTTTCCTGCCCAACTGATTCTCCACTTCTTGTTCAAACTCTTTGAACTTTTCAAAGGTTGCTGACTTGTGCTTGATTAAGTAGATATACCCATATTTGCTATAATCATCAGTGAAAGTCACATAGAAGCGACTTGCATCCCTTGTGGTGGATCTAAAGGGCCCACACACATCGGTGTGTATGCGATCCAATAAACCCTCACCCATTTCACAAGTGCCAGTGAAGGGTGACTTGGTTATCTTTCCAAGCAAACAAGACTCGCACACGTCATCGTCCCTAAGGTCAAATGACTCCAACACTCCATCCTTTTGGAGTTGAGCTATGTATTTCTTGTTGACATGTCCAAGACGACAATGCCACAAGCATGCTTTGTCCAACCCATTGGAAGAATCAATACATAACACATAATTTCCTAAATTGTATACAACCATTATAGTTTCATATATTCCATTACAAGGCAATGCTTGAAAATATAAAACACCATTAAGACAAGCATTAATAGAACCCTTTTCATTATCAAATGAATATCTAAAACCTTGTCTATACAAACCATGAAAAGAAATGATGTTTCTTGCCATATCTGGCGAATAGAAACAATTATTTAAATCTAGTCCTAATCCATTACGAAGCACTAAGGAATAAACTCCAATCTTGGTGCCATGCGACGATCTTCTGTTCCCCATGATCTAGTTTATCTTCCCATGCTCCACATCCCTATTTCTTCTTAGGCCCTGCAAATCAGAACAAATGTGAAAACCACATCCTGTATCAAGTACCCAAGAAATAGCATGTGATGAATCATTAGATTTAATAGTGTAAATACCTACGTAGGACGACTTGATCTTTCCATCCTTGATATCTTGTAGATACTTTGGGAAATTTCGTTTCCAATGCCCTATTTCGTGGCAATGATGGCACTCTTGTGTTTAGCAGAACCAGCCTTGGTTCCACTAGAAGAGGTGCCATCATGGGACTTTCCCTTATGATGGCTCTTTGAGGGAGCCTTCCTCTTCTTACCCTTCCCTTGCCCAATTGCCAAGATTGGGGCAACAACGGGAGTAGGAGTTTGTGCAATGGACTTGTCCTTGAGGTTACTCTCAGCAGTCCTCAATACACCTTGCAACTTGCTCAATGTGACCTCCTCTTTATTCATGTGGTAGGTTATGCGAAACTGGTTGAAGCAGGGTGGCAGCGAATGTAGAACGATGTCAATCGTCATCTCTTCATCGAAGTTAACATTTAACTTCAGCAGGCGGTCAACATACCTCTGCATCTTCTACAGATGAGCAGTGACAGACTCTCTGTCTCTCATCATTGTCGTGATCATCGAAGTGATGATCTCGTACCTTTCATGCCTCGGACTTTGGTGATACCTTTCCACCAAGTCCTGATGCATTTCATAGGGATAGAAGTCCTTGTAGAACTTTTGTAGTTTGGCAATCATTGTCGCTAGCATGATGCAATGGACTTTTGTGGCATCACGCTCATGGGCCTCAAAGGTAGCGATCTCTTCGGGAGTGGCAGTGTTCATGTCCACCTCTTTCAGCTCCTTATCGAGGATATATTCTTTGTCCTCGTAGCGGGTGACCATTCTTATGTTACAAATCCAATCATTGAAATTGTTTCTGTCTAATATCACCCTCCCACACAAGTTCATGAGTGAGAACGAGTCGGAGGCGTTTGAGCCGGAAGCATTGTTGTTCAAGTTCGATATCTGAAAAGGAAAAGAGACAAAGTTTGATTAGACAAGAATTCTCAATAAAACACCCAAATGAAATATCAGGGCTAGGATCCAACAACATTATTTTGAATTTAGAAGAGGGATGCTATAATCTAAACAACAAATAATTTGAAGGTAAGTGAATGAAGATTCACTAGTTTCCACCATAAAAACAAATTAAAATTAAGTTTTAAATGTATTGAAAACTCCTAGATCTTTTGAGATTCATTTAACTTTTCAATGGCATGTTTAAATCTAGATATGCCCCTGACGTTTGTGACTGATATGTAGAGGATCACAAAGCGGGTGTCAATATCCATGCAAATGTACATAGTGCCCTCATTGTTACAGTCACCTATTCGACGTTCCAGTTAACCATACATGCTCCATCGAACTATGACAAACATCGATTCACCCTTTGCCATCTTTTCTTAGAGACCAATTAGTGTGCCGGTTAACCACACAAGCTCCACTAACGTCTTTGCAAGGGTACAAAGTGAAATTTCATGGAATTGCATCAATTCATTTTTGCCTAAAGTAACTAAGATTGGGAGTTTTGTAAAACCATTTAGTTACTTTATAAATTCATTATACTTTTAATGAGGAAAGGGTTGGCCTATCCTACCCGTTCGGATAACGAACCTCCATCAATCAAGGAAGTGGTGGGTGGGAATGGACACCCATTAAACGACAATTTTATAGGCCATAATGTTATACCCCTCTTATAGATCGGCTTTGTGAATGAGGCCTACTAACGGTAAGACTAACATTTAAGTTATACATATATAATAATTATTCTTATAATATTATAATAGTATAGGGTGACTTTTAAACTTCTAAAATTCTAGGGTTTGGAATTTAGTAGTTTCAAATTAAATTTTTAATTAAAAAAAAATAATTCCAAAACTTGAGGGCAAGTTTTGAACTTTTTCAAAACACATAAGATCTAATAGCAAATAATTTAAATCGAACATTTAATTTAATGATTATTAAAATTAGACCGATTCCATTTTCTTCACAAGATAATTCATCAAATAATTCAAATAATCAAATTTTATCATATAAGGAATTTATTATTCAATTAATTGGTAATTATCTTTTGTTTTGGTAAGGATAATCACATAATAATAATAAAATTCGGATTTTATTAGTCAAAATAGTTTTGGTGATTATCCTTCAGCAAAACAACAAGAAATCCCGAGTTTCCCTTTGTCTGACTCCCCGACTCGCAGAGTCACACACTGGACTCGCCAAGTTGGGCCGACTCGCCGAGTCCAGCAAGCAACTCGTCGAGTCAGGTCAGGCAGAGCGCAGAAAAACGATTTTCAGCAAGATGAACATACAGGGTATCAATGCAATAGAAACCAATCAAGGCTCTAATACCATTGATGAGTTTTATACAAAAGAACATCTTATGTGCTCATGCAAACCCTAAAGCTTGGATCTAGGTTTCTCTATTGTACATGCAATTCATCCAAGACTTATGAACCCTAGATCTAGCATACATATTTCGAAATTATCATATAAGATCAGATCCGGATGATTACCTCTTCAAGAATGGCTTGAATCTTCTTCTCTTGGAGCTTAGAGTCACAAATGTCACTCCTAATGGCTTACAAACACCATAAGCAAGAGGATGATATTGGAGAGAGGGGAGGAGACACAATTTCGGCTATGAACTTTTCTAGGGTTTCCAGTCGCCGAAAACTGATGCCCTAGGGGTCTATTTATACTTGTGTTGCTAGGGTTTCAGTCAAAACCCTAATGAACAGCTTAGGCCTTAAGCAGTCCAAGGAACCTTCTAGAATAAGGCCTCATTGGACGAATTCAAGATGAGCTTCATCTTAATTTTGTCCATGCCTTAGTCCATAAGGATTCTCAGCCCAAAACTCAATGATCTTATAATTGCAGTCCAGTCCCCTATATTTAATTAATCTCTTTTAGTCACCAAATTAATTCTTAATAAATAATATGATTTCTCTTTAATATATTATTCTCATAATATATTAATAAACCATAATATCCTCTCTCTCCATAAATCACCCTGTCAAGTTGGTTTGGTGAAAGCAACCCAAAAGGACTATGCACAACCGGTTCAAGTACATATCAAATATAGTTACGGGATTAGACACTAATCCAACAATAACAACATTCCTATGGTGTACATGCAGCCCTAATTGCTTTGGATCTAAGTTTTTCTCTATTGAACATACAACTATAAATACCAAAGCAATAACCCTATGAACTAGCATACATAATTCGAAAATCACATATGATAAGCGTTAGGAACTTTACCTTACTTGTTATGTAGCAATAACAAGAACAATCCTTCTTGATCTTAACTTCTGAAAGCCTAGTGCCCCAAGTGTTGCACCTCTAATGGAGTCACAAACACCTAATGCAAGAAGAATGACTTGGGAGAGGGAAGAGTTCAGCTAGGGCAACTCCAAGAAGCATAGGTCGAATTCCTTAGACTAGAGGGGTTTATATAGTTGAGGGTTGCTAGGGTGTTCAGGTGGAAACCCTAATTCCTTACTTAGGTAGCAAGCAGCCCATGAACTCCTTCCTTAAAGCCCATGGATGAAATTCAAAGGCTTCCCTTATTGGATTTTGTCCACTTCACTCTATGGAGTCCATCAGCCCAATTTTGCAACTATCAATATTTTGCAAAACCAGTCCTTCAATTATTAATCAGTTACTTTAATCCCAAAATTAATAGTAGATCAATTTCTGATTAATTACTAATTAATAATATGATTTCCAAATAATATATTAATCTTGTAATATATTAATAAAACCATTTTGAGTACCAATTTATTATGTATATAATAAATCCTACTCTCTCCTCTTGTCATCCTATCAAGTTGCATGAGTGAAGGCAACCCAAAAGGACCATCTCATAATCAAATCAAGTACATACCAAAAATAGTTATGGGGTTAGACACCTAATCCAATAGTCCCTACAACAAAAGGCTTTGCTCACGATTCCGAGCACACATTATTGTCGAGTATTACGGTTGGAACATGATGATTAAGTACCTATTCTAATACATTTCCAAGGGAGAAGACCGTGTCAGATACTTTATCCAGAAGGCAGAAGTATCTCACAAATCGAGTACCAAGACATCTTCAGTTGGATGTACCCCCTCCAAAAATGAAAAAACTCAGCCTATAAATGAGGCCCAAAACTTTTTGGATGGTCGGTACATATGCCCACATGAGGAATCATGGCGCATTCTACACTTTCATACACACCATCGACACCCACCCGTTCAAACCCCATCTGTACATGAGGAAAACATGCAACATATAATTTTTAAAGGCGACAGTATGATACCCGAGTGTAACACACCAAAATAAGGTATGCATCGATAGCCCTTACTTTGATTGAATTGTCAAAGCTAGCCCTTAATTGACAAAAAGGTGGAAAATGAGTATGTGGGGCGTACACGTGTATATGCTCAGCATAATCATATGCGTATTATGAACGTCGAGGCCACCTAGTACCTTGTGCATACCAGAGGGTATGACGGGCGTACTAGGCTCAAAATGAAAACTCTAATTGTATGGTGTGTCCTTATTTAAGGAGCATGATGGCCTCATTTCCAGCCACCATTTCCAGTCTTCAAGTCCCCTCAAAACCCTAATTGCCGTTTCTTAGATTGAGTGGCCATTTGAAGCTTTTGAGTGATCTTTGTGGGATTCTTTGGGTGAAGAAGGAGCCTTGAAGAGAGTGGATTTGGTGTCCAAGCTTTGGATCTCAGTTTCCCTGTGGTTGGTGCTCATTTGGAGGTATCAAGCTCAAAGCTTTCTCATTATTTTAATTTGTGCATATTGTGGTTGATTTTAAGGTTTATGTCCCAAAGCTTGGAACTTTATGAGTTTGTTGAATTCCAAAGCATAATATATGTCCCTTTTAAGTGTCTCTAGTTGAATGCACTCATAAAAATGGGATCTTGGACGTCAAGATCTCCCCATGCATGATATATGAGAACTTTTGTGAGTAAAGAGTGAGAGTTTATGAGTTTTAGACTTGCTCAGCCATGCTAAGGCTTAAAGTCACAAACTTTATGGAGTATTAGCCTTTAGTGAGTGCAGATCTGAGATTATAGCTATGGTCTTAACGGATTGAGAGCAGGAGAGTGGAAAAAGTAAGTCTGGGACGTACGCTGAGCGTACTCCCAGCTACGTGAAGCGTAGCATCGAAGTTACCCAATGCATGCATGGTGAAGTAGTACGCCTAGTGTAAAGGGATGTACGTCCATCATACACGCTTGGTGTTGACTTTTATGGTTTGGAGGCCGTGGAAGGGTAAAATGGTCTTTTATCCTTCTGACAATTTGTAGAGGGTTTAGCCTAACATCTATGAGGGTTGTTTATTAATTAGATTTAATTACAATATATGTTAGGCAGATGCTAGACCAGTGGTTCGAGTATGAGACATATTTGCTTTACTTACGAGGTGAGTCTTCTCACTATACTTACCTGAGTGGTAATACTGTGTGACCGGAGGGTCTTATTTGAGTTATCGACCGGAGGGTTCTATGTGATTATATTGAGTTATGTGATATTATGCATTTTGTCTTTGTGACATATGCTATATTATTTTGTGCCTTACTGAGTTAGGACCGGATGGTCCAACCCGAGCTGTGAGACTGGAGGGTCTTCACTGAGATACAAGACTGGAGGGTCCAACCCGAGTTGTGAGACTGGAGGGTGTTCACTGAGACACATGATCGTAGGGTCCACACCGAGCCGTGAGACTGGAGGGTCCTCACTAAGACGTATGACCGGAGGGTCCTTGCCGAGCTATAGCCATGAGAGGCTTATTATTTGTGTATGTGGTATTTTGGGGAACTCTCTAAGCTTCGTGCTTACTTTGTTGTGTGATATGTGTTTCAGGTACTTCTCAAGATCGCGGGAAGGCACCGACTTGACTGTACACACACCTGTTCGAGATTATGTTGAGGATTCTGGGATATCATCAGTCATATTATTAAAATGTGTTTTGAAAACTGATACATTTGTGATTTTTTTGAAATGTGATATTGAGTTTTATGTGGTTTAAAAATGAAAATGTTGTTTGAAAAATCATGGTGTTACACCGAGGTGCTGTCCAATCCCATTACTGGTAAAACCACCCTTCTCGAGTGGTTTCACAGCAATGCGATAGACCCAAAAGGACGTGATCTCACATTCCCAGAGTATCCAAAATCTTACAAATGGGACAGCTCATCTAAGTCGTGGAGCAAAAGAGCTGATGAATCGTAAAAAATTGTTGGTCGGCTTGTATTCGTGCATCCTTCCTCTAGTGAATTGTTTTACCTGTGGATGCTACTTTGTCATCAGAAGGGATGTACATCTTTTAAAGACTTGCACACCGTGGCTGGTACAGTTCATCTGACTTTTAGAGGCACTTGCAATGCACTTGGATTGATTGGTGATGATATTGAATTGCTTACCGCTTTCACTGAGGCATCGGTTTGGGTAAATTCACCACAGTTACGATCCCTTTTCTGCCACTTGTTGCTTTTCTATGAGGTCAGTAACCCGCGTTTGTTGTGGGAAACTGCATGTGAGAAAATGAAATAAGATTACTTACATAGACTTAAACAACAAATGCTAGATAAAAACATTGATGCCACCAACGACATAATCCAGCAACAACTGCTTCATGAATTAGAGCACACACTTCGTTCCTCTTTACCATCTTAATCATTGGCATATTTTGATCTTTCGATGCCGTCGGGCGACGTTGTTGCTATTTTTCAAAATCGACTGTTGCTTGAGAAAATGAGCTATGACAAGGAGTCCCTACGGAAGCAACACGCTGAACTACTACCACAACTAAACAACGAGCAAATGTCAATCTATGAAGCAGTTGTGACATCTGCAGCAAACAAAAAACAACTACTTATGTTTGTTTACGAACGCGGTGGTAACAGAAAGACGTTTTTATGGACCACGATTCTCTCGTATTTTAGATCGATAGGGAAAATAGTTTTGGCTGTTGATACCTCTAGAATCGCGTCGTTGTTGTCGCCTTCTGGAACAATAGCACATTTGAGGTTCAAGATACCTATCGACTTCACTAAAAAAATCATGCGATACAAAAAAGAGAACATTACTCGGGGAGCTTATGCAGCGTACATCGCTCATCATAGGGACGAAGCGCCAATGAGTGACAGAAGGTGCTTTGAATTTCTAGATCATTCTCTTTGGGATGTCCTAGACTGTGATGAGCATCCATTCGGAGGCATTTCCGTACTGCTTGGTGGTAACTTCCGACAAACTCTTCCTGCGCTGCCAAAGAGTACATAGGCATAAATTTTGACTTGACTTTGCCAAGTTCATACCTATGGTCGTGTTTTGAAATTCGCATTTTACGTAAGCACATGAGACTACATTCCTCCGAAATAACTGACGTCATTACACTGTGTACAACTGAATAATGGGGATGGACTCATAGGAGTACCTGACAAAGACGACCCACGGGACATAAGTTGGATACGAATTCTAGATTCACTCTTAATATCACTTGGTCCCAACTCTCTGCAAACCTATCCAACTGGCATACACCTTTCCGTAAGAGCAATTGTTTTTCCTACAAATGAACTAGCCGATGACATAAACACTCACATTTTAAAAATGATCTCACATTTTAAAAATGATCAACACAACTACCAGGACATATAATAGTACATACATGATGAAGCCAAATGGAAAGCACACATCTGATTTGGAGGGCCTGTACCCGGTCGAATACCTAAACCAACTAAACTTTGCAGGAATACCACCACACACGCTTACACTTAAAGTAAACTCTCATATAATGTTGTTAAGAAACGTCAATCAGATAGAAGGTTTATGTAATGGTACCCGCCTAATTGTGTCCAAGTTGTTACCAACCGCCATTGAAGTTACCATAATAATTGGCACCTGCATCGGAAAAAGTAGATATATACCACACATACAATTCATACATAAGTCATCAGATATGTCATTCACCTTTTCATGAAAACAATTCCAAATCAAAGTATGTTATTTCATGACCATTAACAAAAGTCAGGGATAGTCACGCAGAATTGACATCTATTTATCGCAACCCGTTTTCGCACACGGACAACTTTACGTAGCCCTATCCAGAGTGACATCTCCAAATTATGTAAAAATACTCACAGACAGTACCGACCCGATCATACACAATGAAACAAAAAACATTGTCTTTAAATATCTATTGTAGAAAGTTACTTCTAATGAGGTCTACAGTATCACTAACGAACATTGTTTCCATATTGTCAAAATCATTATCAACTGTTTTCTAAAAATTAATACTAACATTTTTCTTATCCTTCATATATGCACCAAGTTTTACATGTTTACAAAATTTGGGTAGAATTTTAACCACACACTCACCAGTATAGAATACTCATTTCCACATTTTTCCTCCGATTAGAGAATAGTAGCAAATCATGAGTAGCATCTCCGAACTGAAGTGTAAAGGTATTGGAGGCCCATATAGGTGAGAATACTACGTAAATGAAGGCACGACGTCCGACGATATGAGACTTGGTACCTAGCTATCGACAGAGTTGTAAGTTGTCGATAACTCGCATCTAAATTAATTACAAATAACCACCAGGTTGCACCCGTTTAATCTTATAACCATCCATATGTACAGGGAGAGGCCATACATATTCTTGGGCAGCGGACCAGTCAGAGCTACATTGAGTTCATTCTTAATGTTTCAGAGTGTTACACCATATCGGAATACAATTGCCCTCAGTTGGATAGGCATCAAAAACTTCTGGAAAATGACTTCTACATTGATGTCGGCCTCATCGCCGTCATAAAACCGCTTCCAAACACAATAACCATACCCAAAAATTGGTTTCGATTTGTCTCTAAATCACATCTCATAGAGCTTGGAGAAAACCCACCTTATTATCCAGGTACCGACCTCACACCCCCATCCCATTCTATATCCCTTGCTTACACACTTAGATTTACTTTCGTGTAAACTACATTGGTGTCATATCGAAGATCAGGGATTGCAGGAAACAGAATGGAGAATCATTTGTGTTACTCATCCTAACATACAAAAGGTTTACATCACATCCAACCAACTACAATTCTCCTTCTCCTCATACCCATTTAATACCGACACCATATCTAAATTGCTTAGTGGTAGCGAAATCGCAATCAACCTGTGGAAAGAATGCATAGCCAATCTACAAAAATTCAACGATGACCACTTACATCCACCACCCACTACGATAGTTGTTGCAGTCACGAACTTAAAAGCCTCAATATCTAATGGTAATTTTCATACACAACCCTATATATACATAAATTCCATAACTGCAACAGTCTCGCTACTACTAATTCTAATGTCCAACTTTCTATTTTACAAGAGCATTACGCCATGGATCATCACACGGTACACATATCTATGTCAACCTACAAATACCTTAAACAACGTCCCTGATAAACATGTAAGCCATACAAATCAAAAAAACCAAAATGTTCCATACAAAACAGAATCCATACTAATAATAAGATACCATTAGCTTTACAGCACCTTCAAGACCAGTACCAACACTATCAGGAACACCCTCCACCTTATATGACATGAAAACAAAAAACATATCTGATCTCCTAGTAATATCATACTAACAGTACCTCCAATTACAAATATGTTCCGCTTTTAAACATCTACAACTAACCGGTTCACACTTACAGGATAAAACATTCATTGTACGGGACTAAATCACAAACTTCCTCTTTCAAAACAGTTGGTACCAAACAACATGTCCAAATTGATAAGATCCCATCTTTAGATAGGGTCCACAGTGGTACTGTAGTGCTCACGCAGTGATAGAAAATATGACTTAAACGTAAGCATATCTCCAAATAAACAAAACATAATTCTTCCCTGGATGTTGTTCTAACAAAATTTTTTTGGCCATAGATACAAATTCACCATCACCATCAGTGATCCTACGGACACGATATCCACGATCATGTCGCAAGCTGCTAAACTCAACACTTGAAAAGTTAATATCTGACAATCCACTCATAGAGAGAAAGATCCTACCCTCAATCATCACCAACCACAAAGGATAAACAACAAACATGCCAATCCAAATGCTTAGGGCATCCACTCCCGACAATGTATGCTTCATAATAGTAGATATCGAAGGATCCAGAACCGTGCCTCAGACATCAGTCCCAACAACTCCAGTTCCAGTTCCAATTACGAGAATGCGACCACACGACAACACACCAGATTCATCCACATCTATACCACAATATGCACACACTCTCACCTACGACCCCACATGTACATACATAAACAACAAAATTGAAAGTAGAAAAAATTACCAAAAAAAATACTAACAAATTTTACCTCATGTCTAGTAAAACCTAGGCCAACAAAAAATGCAAAGTGCACCAACAAAGAATGACCATCATGGACCATCACTCACACTCCATCTTTTGGTTGTAGAAATGTGTCTATCTTTTGTAATATAAACATATGATCATCTCCCATTTGTCACACCCCGACCGTCGACGGAAACACCGGGCGGTGTAACGTCATTTCTCGTATCATAATTATCAACTTCCTGAAAACACATGCAATCTAAACTACATCAACATAAAGTTGGTGAGTTCACAGGTTTTGATTCTGAGTAGAAATAGTACTTTTTCTCAATTCAAAAGTATAGTTTTGAAAGTATCGTTTTGACTCTCCAACATTTTGTGCGTGTGTGTGTGTATATATATATATATATATATATATATATATATATATATATATATATATATATATATATATATATATATATATATATCCTAGGTATAATGGTTTACTTACCAAATAAATAGTATACCTATAAGTCTCATACAAATGTTTGTAATCCCATACAAACTAAGGTTGCTACGTATAAATCTTATTTCAATTCTATACGAGTAAAACCAATACGTATAAATCTATTTCAATTCTGTATGAATAATACCGCTACGTATAAATCTATTTTAATTCTATATGAGTAAGTAGAATAGGTAAAGTGGTCTACTTAATATGCAAGTAATATACCTACTAGATTCTTATACTTAGCATATAAGTCTTTGAGAAACTTATACTTAACATTCATACTTGTATATCGACAAAGTATAATGCTTCAAAAGTTGTGCTACCATGAGTCTGTAGCTGCGACTGTATGACTTAGTTTTATACCTCTTATTATTATTACAAGGATCATACCTTGTGGTAGTTACAAGGATCACACATTGTTGTAGTTACAAGGATCACACCTTGCGGTAGTACAAGGATCACACCTTGCGGTAGTTTTCGCATGCTTCATCGACGTCGTAAGGTAGTAAATTAGGCAAGTTTTGTTGGATTAGTTTCTAAGTCCATAACTATCTTGGTATGTACTTGACTCGATGGTGCATGGTCCTTTCGGGTTGCCTTCACCAAAGCAACTTGATAGGATGAATAATGGAGAGAAATGATTAAATATGATTTATTAATATATTATGAGAATAATATATTAAAGGAGAAATCATATTGTTTAATTAATATTAGTCAAGAATTAATTGGTAATTAAATTTGTGACTAAAAGACATTAATTAAACTAAGGGACTAGAACTGTCAATTGTATGATAGTTGAATATTGAACTAATGGACTCCATATTAAAGGGGTAGACAAATTCTATGGGGAAACCCATTAGAAATCGTCCAAGGCCTTTAAGGAAGGAGCCCATGGGTTGCTTAGGGCTTAAGCATCCAAATTAGGGTTTCCTTGTTAGATAACCCTAATAGCCTCACTATTTAAAGAACCCTTATGCCCCAAAACGTGAACAAGCTTCCTTCTAGGGTTTCCACACGTTTTGGGCATCCTCCTTCTTTTCTCTTCTTCATCCTCTTGCTTTTGGTGTTTGTGAACCATTAGAGGGGTGACATTTGTGACTCTAAGCTTTCTAAAGTCAATACAAGAAGGATTTGAGATTGTTATTGCTACATAACAATCAAGGTAATATCTTAAACCCATTCTTATGTTAATATGATTACTTGTATGCTAGAACTAGGGTTTATAGTCTTGGATAACTTGCATGTACAATAGAGAAACCTAGATCCAAGCATTAGGGTTTGCATGAGCACATAGGATGTTCTTATGGCTAAAACCCATTAGTGATATCAGAGCCTTGATTGGTTTCTATTGTATTGATGCCTTGTTAACTTGTTCATACTTGAAAAATTCGATTTTGGTGAGTCTGCCTGATGAACTCAGCGAGTCTCATTATGGACTCGGCGAGTAGGCCCCTACTCGGCGAGTCCATAGGGGTACTCAGCGAGTTCGAGCGTCAGAAAGAGGGGATTTCGGGATTTCTTGCTGTTTTACTCATGGATACTTGCCTTATCTGTTCTAGGTCATTAAAATCCGATTTTATGCAAATTTATGAGTATATCCTTGATTAAACAGAAGATAATTACCAATTGATTAGATAATAACTTCTTTATATGATTAAAGTTGATTATTTGTATTAATTGGGTAACTTATTTTGCAAGAAATTGAAATTAGGTCAAATATAGATAATGATAAAATTAATTTTTTAATTTACATTATTTGTTATTTGATCCTTGTGTTATGAAAAGTTTCAATTTTCCCCTTTAGGTTTTATAGTTTAAATTTGAACTCAAAAGTTTTTGTTTTGAAATTTAATTAGTTGAAACCCTAGTGTTTTGAAAAGTCTCAAACTTGCCCTCAAGTTTTGGAATTTAAATTTTGATTAAAAGTTTAATTTTGATGTATATTTAAATTCTAAACCCTAATGTTTTGAAATGTTTCAAAACTTGCCCTCAGGTTTTGGAATTTAAAAGTTGATTAAAAGTTTAATTTAGGAATGTTAAATTCTAAAACCCTAGTGATGTTTTGAAAAGTTCATATCGCACCCTTATGGTTTTATTAATTAATTAAGGTGTATAATTAAAAGAGGTTTAATAAATCCATAAAAGTTTTGGTTTACAATTTAATTGAATTAAAAGTATAATTGTTAAACTTGACCACCTAGTATTTTAAAAGTGTAAAATACACCCGATATTATATATAACATTAAAAGTCTAACATTATATATATGTATGAGTAAAAGTCAGTCTTACCGTTTGTAGGCCTCATTCACGAAGCTGGTCTATAAGGGGTGTTTAAGGAAATTGCCTATAAAATGGCGATTGAATGGGTATCCACTCTTACCCACCGCACTCTTGACTAGTGGAGGGTCGTTAGCCGAACGGGTAGGATAGGACAAGAAACCTTCCATTATAAGTATAATGAAGTACAAAAGTAACTAAATGTTTTACAAATTCCCAATCTTAGTTACTTTAGGCAAAAGTGAATTGATGCAATTCCATAAAATTACACTTTGTGCCATTGCGAAGACGTTAGTGGAGCGTGTGTGGTTTACCGGCACACTAAATGGTTCTAAGCAAAGGTAGAAAAGGGTGACTCAATGTTTGTCATAGTTCGGTGGAGCGTGTGTGGTTTACCGGCACATCGAATAGGTGACTGTAACATGTGGGGGCACCATGTAAGTTTGCATGGTTATTCACACCCGCTTTGTGATCCTCGGCATCCCAGTCACAAACTAGAGGGGCATATCGAGATTTGAACATGTCGTTGAAATGTTCAATGAATCTCAAAGGATCTAGGAGTTTTCATAGATTTAAAACTTAAATTTCTTTTTCGTTTTTCATGGTGGAAATTAGTGAATCGTCATTCACTTACCTTCAAATATTCTGCAGCTAGATTACGGCATCCCTTTTCTAGGTTGTAGCGTATTGTGTTGGGTCTTAGCCTTAATATCTCATTTGGTTGACTTATTAAGGACTCAATCAATCAACTAACTTGAATTTGTTTTCTCCCGTTTTGTAGATGTCAAAGTACGACAACTATGGTCTTCCCAAATCCCGTGGAACAAGCATTCCACATGAAGATGATATTCCACGATTCGATCGAGGAACGAGATATCATGCTTCACTTCCTCCACCTCCTCCAATTATTCTCCCTAACCCACAAGATCGAAGAATTGAAAGGTTCAATGTCACTAAAGCCCTATTGGAAATGAAACATGAAGATGGTAAACCCATGTGTACCCACGTTCTAGGAATGAAATCACACATCGATAGGTTGATAATGTTGGGTACGTCATTCCCCGATAAGTTGGCTGTGAACTGGGTTCTGCAGTCACTTCCTGAATCATATAATGAGTTCAAAATAAAGTATTATATGATGGATCATGACGATAACCTCATTGACCTAACTAGCATGCTCATTGCTGGTGAATCAGAAATGATTTGGCAAAGCAATGGAGCATATTTGTTAGGAAAGTCAACCAACAATGCTTCCGAGGACGTTCTAGGAGAACTGACCTGCGTTTGCTACCAAGAGAAAGGGCGTTGGATACAAGCCTGCCCTAAGAGCCTGAAGAGTCCAGAAGATGGGAGAGTCAAAGAGTATGGTTGTGCTTCAGGTAAAATCCACTATCTAACTCCATTAAGTTCCTATTCGTTGATTCTTTATACATGATGTGATAAGATTACATTTGAATGTTTTGCAGGATCAGTGAAAAGAGAGGAAGCTTGATGAAAGAGCAAGATAAGTCTAATCACGAAGAAATGGATCTCGATCGCATGGATTTGAAGATTAGATTTTGAGCTTAGAAAGTTATGATAGAATTGTTAGGAATATTTGACTACATAGTTTTTCAGTTGATTTTTGCATTGTAAGGACAAATGTTTTCCGCTGCTTTTATGAATAAAATAAATTTTGGTTTGACTCATTTATTTATTTATTTATTTCCTTGCAATGAAATCATTATGAAAAATTGATGTTCGTGTATTTCTACAATGAGTGGATGTGATTCTTAATTATAATAATTATGGAAATGTCAAGAATTTACCAAATAGAGAGAGTTTCTCATCGCCCAAGTTTCAATTAGACAGAAACTTGGAATCATGCAACTTGGTTGCACGATGAATGAGAAATTTCATATATGGAAATTAGACTAATTCGTTGACAAAGTGTCAAGTGAAGGACTAGGAGATCGAGTACACAAAGTTGTGTGTTGATCAAGTCCACCACAAGGGTAACAAAGATATTCGTCATGATTTAATAAAGGTTAAGTAAATATAATTATAATTATAAGATTAAGTGTAATTCTGAATTGATTAAAAAAAGTTTAAATCAATAGCGGAACGAATAAGAAGAATCAAGTAGGCAGAAAGATAAAAGTTTCTCTATTCTAAGAAGAAGGAAGAGTACCTTTTATGCTTTATGATATGTCTTAATGATTAAGAACCACATCTCAATTGATCCTCTAAGTAAATCTTAGTACAATTGTATGTCTAAGAAGAGGAATTAAGAATTAAAGAAATGGTTAAATCAAGAAGTCAATCATACTTCATTCCAAAACAAGTCTTAGAGTTAAGATTGTGATATTGAGTGACAAGTATTAAGAAGATTTATAACATTCATCAAATGTAGAATTTGGAAAAAGGTTTTCTTATTCTTGCACATTTGAAATTGGTAAGTTGTGATGACTTGAATAAGACAAAGACCAACTAGGACCAATTTATGAAATGTTTTGATAAAGGCTACACTAACTCTTGAATAGTTGTTTGTCGAGAAATGTTTATTAACAAGAGAATCTTATATGTCAAGGAGTCAGTGGGAGTCTTAATGATCTTGAAAGGTTTCAAGAACTAATCAAGAATAAACCTTATCTATCATCACTAGCACACGACTTGAGGTTTACGACCTATCGTGTTGACATTACCTTGTTTATGTGCCGTTCCAATTGAGTTAATTATGCATGTGAGCCCTATGAGTTCTCATTTGAATGCATAGAAGGCAAGGACCTTATTCAATGAAAGGTAAATTGATAGGAAAGAGTGAGCTGCTTAACTACTTGGAAG
This sequence comes from Lactuca sativa, assembly GCF_002870075.4. Classification (NCBI taxonomy): domain Eukaryota; kingdom Viridiplantae; phylum Streptophyta; class Magnoliopsida; order Asterales; family Asteraceae; genus Lactuca; species Lactuca sativa. Next base: position 58,754,698 of record NC_056626.2, on the reverse strand, counting down.
ACATGGTGGGCAGCCGTGTTACCATAAGGCAAGAAATCAAGATTGTTAAAAGTTCAGTCCATATGAGTTTGGATTTGTCGCAAACTTTGGTTTTGACAAATTCACATGGATAGGAACACATACACCATTAAAATCTAAGTGTCATAAGATTCCCTCCTTCATGAAAATGACTGTGCGGAATTCTTTCACTAAGGAAGATTTTAAGAAGATAGTGATTGTGAAAATTGTATTTTCGAATTCGATTATGGTTACGGTATCCCTTTCCATGATTCGAATTATGAGAGTTGGCAATTAGTCTAAATTGTTTAAGACACACATATAAACTATCTAAGGCAAAGGTGTATAAGTTTAATAAGCCTTGATAAAATATTATCAAAGCATTGGGTATTAGAAATATGAACTTAAAGAAATTCAATAGGCATTGTTTTTCTGAAAGTTAAGCTGTTTCTGAATACATGTCAAAGCTAGTGGGAGCATAAGTGTTATGTTTGTAATAATCATCGTGATAGTGGGAGCATAAATGTTATGATTGCATGATTATTAAGGCAAGTATTTCAAGTTAGCAATATTAATTATAGAAAACAAGAGTCATACTTTGCAAAGTTGTAAGGGTTGAATAGTTGTTTTGCTATAATTAAGGGAGAGAATATTATGCTTCATTTCAAATCTAAAGGCTTAGGTTTTGGAATATTAATATTTTTTAGTCAAGGATACATAGTGTGTTCTTAAATTTCGATCATGATTACGTGATTCCTCTTCATAGTTCGAATTGTGAGAACATAGCACATAAAATATTATGGTAGAAGATTGATAAAGTATCGAATCTTTATGTAAGACATTATGCATCGTGTCCCATACGCTTCGGGTATAGGATCGATTGCAAATGCTATAATATTTGACAATTCTAAAATTTTCCAAATGTCTAGCGCATTTAGAGGGAAAAAGGACAAGAATCGGTTTTGACTAAGATAATTAGACAACTGTCAAAGGACAATCCAAAGTTCGCCGAGGATTGGTCGCTTGAGAGTAGTTGAAAGTATAGTATTGGATGGACCATATCGACATTATTATGAATAGATAAGATTCTATTAAGAATGAGTTGTCATATGGAAAATATGGAAATGTTTCCATGTTGGGAGTTGGATATTGAAAATCTATGTCTACATTAGAAACTTTTATGCAAAAGGATGTTCAAAGGAATGTACTTTGAGTGAGAGACATCACATCTATGGAATTGTCTTGTAACAATCTCCGATAGAGGACTTTGTAATTTCATTGGCAATAGTCATTGTGACTTTAGTGTAGTGACATTACGAAAGGATCATTGCATAAAATGTTAGAATCTAACATATTCTATAAGTGGCAAGAATTTGATATTCTTTCACTTATGAAAAAAGGATTAGGAGTTGTGAAATGAGTATGATTGGAAATGTGTTCATTTGATCTATTTCACAAAGTAATAACCATAGGTAAACATTATGTGCATGCTAAGAGCATGGGACAAGTGCTGTAATAATTCGAGTAAGAAGTTGATTACCCGAAACGACAAATAATGAGTAATCGATATGGTGATAAATAAAAGGTGTTTTATTTATACTCAAAGGTTTGAGTCCATATGGGATTAGTATTATTCATGTGTTTCACTTTGCATGTTTTGACTTTCTGAATAATTTAATTGGTTGAGAACAGTCAAATTATTCAAACGGGCCACAGTCATTCATATATTGGAAGAAGATATGAATGAAGACTATCGTGAATTGGTGTGTGGATTGTCTTAAGTGTATTAGACATAAGCAAATGTTTGCTGCAACGTTCATGAGTGCTTATGAATACGATTTGAGCATTGGATTAAACACACGCTCACTTGGATCACTTCATGGATTGTATCACGAGTGATTAGTGAGACGATAACATCTTATATTCTTGAAACCTAGATGTGTAAGTTGTATCTTGCGAGTCGGTTGCACATTGATAATATGTAAACGCACCAGTAACTTGGTGTTATAAAACATATTGTTGTGTGTGATTCGGTGAGTGAGTGCAAGCGAGCATTGAGTCAAAGTTTATCCGTTCCTTTTATCCAAAGTAGGATAAAAGCAATATCTGTGGGCCCCTCGATGATTTAGTGATGGCACTTAAGTGCTTGGCCAAGCCGGGATTAAATTGATGTGTTCAATTGTAGTCTGTTGTCAGTTGTCATAAATTTGAATTCGGGAAACAGCACATAGACAGAGAGAATGATTTAGATCCATGTCTCAGTCTATACGATATATAGAATGGAGGAATATATGATCCCTTATCTAAAGGACACGCGTATCTGATATGATCAGAGTTGACAGCGGCTTTGGAAAGCTACGATTGTAGATCAGGATCTAAAGTGATACGTAGAATAGTTATTAGACTTATCCAAGTGGGAGACTGTTGGATTAGTGTCTAAGTCCATAACTATTTTGGTATGTACTTGACCCGATGGTGCATGGTCCTTTTGGGTTGCCTTCACCAAAGCAACTTGATAGGATGAATAATGGAGAGAAAGGATTAAATTTGATTTATTAATATATTATGAGAATAATATATTAAAGGAGAAATCATATTGTTTAATTAATATTAGTCAAGAATTAATTGGTAATTAAATTTGTGACTAAAAGACATTAATTAAACTAAGGGACTAGAACTGTCAATTGTATGATAGTTGAATATTGAGCTAATGGACTCCATATTAAAGAGGTGGACGAATTCTATGGGGAAACCCATTAGAAATCGTCCAAGGCCTTTAAGGAAGGAGCCCATGGGTTGCTTAGGGCTTAAGCATCCAAATTAGGGTTTCCTTGTTAGATAACCCTAATAGCCTCATTATTTAAAGAACCCTTATGCCCCAAAACGTGAACAAGCTTCCTTCTAGGGTTTCTACACGTTTTGGGCAGCCTCCTTCTCTTCTCTTCTTCATCCTCTTGCTTTTGGTGTTTGTGAACCATTAGAGGAGTGACATTTGTGACTCTAAGCTTTCTAAAGTCAATACAAGAAGGATTTGAGATTGTTATTGCTACATAACAATCAAGGTAATATCTTAAACCCATTCTTATGTAAATATGATTACTTTTATGCTAGAACTAGGGTTTATAGTCTTGGATAACTTGCATGTACAATAGAGAAACCTAGATCCAAGCATTAGGGTTTGTATGAGCACATAGGATGTTCTTATGGCCAAAACCCATCAAGTTCGTCACCCGAATATTGTTGGGTTGAAAGCTAGCAACCATGGGTGGGGTTGTCAACCCGTATAGATCTATAGTCTACCGTAAAACCGTTTGGGTTGTACCCAACAACCATGGATGAGGCGTTAACCCACATAGATCCATACACAACTTCCTCGCTCACACGAGATTAACGGTTATAGGTCATAGGACTTCCACTAAGATCCCCAATCTTAGATGATGAATACAATAGCTCATGTAAACTTTGACAATGTTCTATAGTTCTAACAACAAAAGCATTTTCGTGTCTAAAACCCAAAGTTACTAGACTATGCTTTTAAACATTACTCCTAATTTCATAACATTTAGGAAGTATAACAGCTATAACTTGAAGTACAACGAGGTTTTATCTTGACATAAAACCAACAATAATAACATACTTAGAAATCAATATATATAACTCTCGAGTATAGCATCGAGGCTATACCAAGGTATAAATTAGTATAATAACATGCTAACAAATTTACGATAGTTGTATGTAATAAAAATATCATATATACTCTAGGTATATTTGAGGCGAAACAACTATATCCCGGTTAATATAACTATATATGTTGATACGGACATATTATCATATAAAAATAATATTAATTTTTATTCAATATTTAGTATGTGTTTTCCCTTGAAAATATTAGAAAGTGGGGCCGTAATACTCACCTTAATATCGTACTTTTACGGAATCTAACTGAAAACGTAAGCGGTTCGCGATCACCGAGTTCGGGAAGCGAAACAGCTTCAGCAAACGAGAGAGAAAGAAAGTAGAAATTGTGTAATAACCCTTGGGGTCGAAATGGTTATTTATAGGCTGATTTTTTGGCCCTCACGGCGTGAGAATGATATATTCACGTCGTGAGCTATGGCAAGAGTCATCCCGTAGCTTTAGCGCGTGTTTTCTAGCCTCGAATAGTGTCCTGCAGCGTCCTCACGTCGTGAGAAAACCTTACTCATGTCGTGGGCTTTTGGGTTATCGTCCCATAGACTTCTAGCTTCAAAATGTGGCGGTTTGACTCCTCACGTCGTGAGTCCAGTCAAATTAGGGTTTCTGACGCGTGTTATGCTCTAAGATAGCTGTAACTTCGGAAGGTCATAATTTTGCATACGAACTCCGTTTTTGACGTTCTTCATATCCACGCATAGGTATTTCCGAGTACTACAACTCTCTATTAGATTCCAATAGATAATTCTAAGCCGATTTTAAATTCCTCTTGTTATAGAGATTTTATAGTGTTAGAGTTTATCATAACTTCTTCACATGACGTCAGATTTAGACGTTCTCTATATTTTTGGAATCGTATGGATGTATACTTTGATTTATACTATAAAGTATGTATGAAAGCTCATATTTGTATTAGAATTTATCATGAACTACATAGTAAGTTTATCACATTACTTGTTTAATAAAATCACATTACATAATTGGTATAATCACATGTGATTGTTATTGACCTAATTTTGATGAGTGTTACACCCTTAGTGCCCTAAATCCTTCAAAAAAAACTTTGTTTCCATCAATCTTATGTTACTAAATTTTTTAGATGAATTCATATAAAAGTAATAACAAACTAAAACATGGGCACATACATTCATTCCAGCACACACACACACATTAACACCTCTAAAATAGATTTTATAAACTGTAATCATTAGAAGATGCATGCCCGTTAAAAACAAGATGGCATCTGGTTTATAAATTAATATAAATAACATTCCGATCACTTAATATGTATATATTACCATAATTATAGATTAAATACCGGTGGTCATCACTTATAATGAAGCAATTTACGGATTAATATTAATAAGATGCCAATCACTTAATATGTATCCATATGTACTCATTTAAGCAAATATTGTAATCAAAATCACAATCATTGACTAGATACTGGTAGTCAAATTAATTAACACACTTCAATCAAAGCAACACCACTCACAGTCAAATAACAAATAAAACATTGACAAATACCAAAAGTAGTATCTACCAAAACAAGAAAAAAAAACATTTAATATACCTAAAACCAGCTATAGCCACCCTATACCCATCAGTTCCCAGGAGAACATTTACTTTCACATACTTAATACAACCCAACCACCACACTCATCCCCTATAAACAACCACCCACAAACCATGAACCCCCCACCACAAAAACAAAACTACCACACGACCATGAATAACATCATGCAGATGCTGGCAGAACAACTCCAAACCATGAAGACGTCCGTCACTGACCTCCAAACCACCTACACCACCATAACACATCTAGACGGACCCTGCTAGAAGAAGCTCCAAAACAACTGCCATACAATCACTTCATAATTACCATGGAACTCATCGTCGACCTTGACAAAGACACAGTGCTGATGTTGGATATGTTCGACATGATGCATGAAAACAAGATAGCTGCAGTGAACGTCTGCAACAAAATCGTCGTAGATCACCCGACACCATAAGCAACAAACATCATCCTCTTTTGCCACAAGTTTCCCACCTAACATCCTTGCTAATGTATGCATAATGTATGTAGTCTAATATGATGTAACCAACTGGTAATAAACATACCTCTTTTGATCCATCTAGTTTCCAACAGTGCATGTGTTTATTTGTATAAAAAAACCAAAGTCAACTAAAAGACACAAAACGAAAAGGACAGTCAAATCCAAAGCAAACGGCCCATGCGGAGCATAGGCAACAAATCTAGTTATTTTTATTAAAATAATCATTTATATGAGTTAGATTACTTAATTTCCATTTTTATTAAGTAAAAACATTAAACATGTATTTCTGAACACACACACACACACACACACACATATATATATATATATATATATATATATATATATATATATATATATATACACACACATTAATCGGTAAACATATATATGTTAAATTATCAACATACAAATTGTTCATAAATAAACATTGTTCATTTTCATATGTTTTTATGATTTTGTTGTCAGTATTTACTTATATGTTAAATCTGAATATATATATATATATATATATATATATATATATATATATATATAACCACCCAAAAAATCTTTCTAGGCTTTGATACCATAAATACGAAATGATAAATATTTAGAATTATCATAAATACGGAAGGATAAATATTTAGAATACCATAAATACAGAATGATAAGTATTTAGAATTACCGTAAATACAGAATGATAAATATTTAGAATTAGGCTTGAATAATATGATTAGCTTGATTTTACATGATAAAAATTAGTTTAACAAAAATCTTAAATCTTGTGGAATTAATTGTTATAATAATTCAAAATGAAATAATCATAGTAAATAAGCAAAATATTTGTAGGAGAAAATTAATTCAAGAGTATAATGACTAGAATTGAATACATTATTCTTTAAATAATACATTCTTTGATTAGGCTTGGAATACAATCAGTACAAGCATTTTGAGAAAGGATGATTTGGAAATTTAAAGACTTTGAACATCGAGAGGTAGATAGAGAAATAGTATGAGTTTTTCTAGACATAAACTACACATTTGAGAGAGTGAAATTTTTCTGAATGCTTAAAAATGGAAACATCAGTTCTATTTATAGATGATCTTCTGCTTCTTGAATAATTTTCTTGTGTGATGACATTATCTTTGGAAATCTTCTTTTTATAAAGTTTATTTTCTCTCTTGTCTTCTTGTTATTGAGCATCTTCTTTTGATAAAAGCTTTTTGTCTTCATATCATATCTTCTTGAATGGCTGACAAGGAAATTATAGAACTATCTTGAACATCTTCTTTTGGTGAAAGTCTTTTGTCTTCATATCATAATTGAAATTGATCAATGGAGTTGATAATCTCACAATTTTATTCTTGATAATATTTTGAAATAGATTTTGATAAATGTTTTTACACACATGTTTATTACACACGCAGTATTTATACATATCTTACCCATACTTTTGAAAAACTATTAATCTCGAAAAAACATTGAAGGTATACACCAAAATAAAATTTAGAATATTTTATTCTTCGTATGGATCATCAAACGGGTCTTAAGTGTCTTGAAATAATTGAGTTCTTGGAGTAGATTCATTTGATTCTGTAGGTCATCTACGAATATCTTGTAATAAACGGTGAAGTTCTTCTTGTGATGAACCGACAACGTTAAGAATTCTAGCTACTAGTTTAGGATTAGGGAGAGGAGCGTTCTTGATTTCTTCTGTTTTTGCTTTTGTAGAATGATGGATTTCTTGATAATATTTGATCACCTTCGTTGAGTTAGCTTGAGGAATTTTGATTTTTTACCACCATTTTATCCTATATTGGTAGTTAAGTCATGGAGGAGAAATGTCTTTTGCTTCTTGATAATTATAGGTCCATGACATAATCCATGGAATTTTGAATAACATGGAAACTTGTAATAGATATTCAAATTTAAGGATAGGTTGAACAAATAACTCTTTGAATTTGAGAAATCCATCCAAAATTTCATCAGGTAGACATTTTGGTATTAAGCCCATGAACTTATACCAATTAATGAACCATTTAGGGTATTCATAGTCGAAGTTTAGATCAAAAAATATAAACCAAGAATGTGAATAATTATGTATAAGGAATACTTTGGATCAGGCCTCTTGATAATCATAATAGGAATAGTTTGGATAGGCAGGATATCCTACCAAAATCTTTTCAGAATGGGGATTTAGTGACCAATCTTGAGGAGAAATGACCTTGAGAATTTGAGCTTTACTAGAATCAATTGTTCTTTCAGATGAATTGGAACGATGAGTGAAACATATAGAACTGGATTGTTGAAAAATAGTTTGATAATATTCTCTAGTCTTATAAGGATCAGAATAAAAGGTTTGTCCATGACCAAAAAGATGACCAGTGAGAATATGAAATCCTTGATTTAACTTTGAAATATGAGAGTCTTCAAGAATTTGAATTCTTTCAATATTTGGATTTATAATACATGGAGTCTTAGTAGAAAGAATAGTTTTTTGAGTTCCTAAAGGAGACAAGGATGGAGATTTGATAAAAGGGCTAACAGTATTGATTGAAGAAATATTATAAGTGACAAGCTTTGATTCTTTGTATTAAAGAACATCAGTAAAAAGTACATATTTGTTTTCTGGACCTAAAGGAGGAAATCTATTTGGACGAGAAGGAAAAGGTACACGTTTTTGAGAAATAGGCTTCTTGTTATCTATTTTGGAGGATGAGGAGGAAGAACTCATTTCCCCTATAAAAATTTACGAAAAAGAAAATCTGGAAGTGAATTATTTTCTCCTTTAATAAATTCTATTTCAAAATCAAAATTGCCTAGAAGGGCTTGCCATCTAGCAAAATTTTGTTTGAAAATAATGTTTTTGACATTTTTTTTCTAGAATTGATTTTGCGGATTGAAAATCAATTCTTAATATAAACTGTTTCATAAATAAATCATCTTCAAACTTTTTGATGCATAGAACAATGCTTAAAATTTCTTTTTTGACCGTTGAGTAGTTTCTTTGGGTGTCATTCTAGGCACCTGAAAAATATCGAACTAGTTGGTCATCTTTTGAATCTAAAAGTTTTTTGTTTTAATATACCTCCAAATCTAATATCACTAGCATCAGTTTCAACTATAATTTTTGCATTTGGATGGGGTAGATTTAAACATAGTAATGTTGGAATTTTTTGTTTAATATGTTTAACTATATTAGGATGTTATTGAGTTCATGGTTCTGGATTATCCTTTAATATATTATAAAGAGATTTACATATAATTCCCAAATCTTTGAAAAAGTCATGTATATAGTTTAAACATCCTAAGAATCTTTGAAGTTGTTTTTTAACTTTAATTTCATCAGAAAATTTACTTGAAAATTCTAAACTTCTTGTTATTGGTCTAATGGTGTTTTTATTAATGTCATGTCCTAAAAAATGTATTTGATCTTTAAATAGATGCATTTTTTTTGCTGATACAGCTAAACCATTTTTATAAATAAGATCATGGAATATATTTAAATGTCTAAAATTTTGGTAAATAGATTTTGAAAAGATAAGAACATCATCAATACAAACAATAGGGAAAGTGTTTATATGAATGATAATATCATTCATAATATTTTGAAATTCAGAATGAGCATTTTTTTAATCCGAAAGGCATAGCATTCCATTTGTAATGTCCAAAAGGAACATTAAAACCAGTTTTATATTTGTCAGATTCATGAAGTTGTATTTGTCAAAACTCTGATTTCATGTCAAATTTTGAAAATATTTTTGAATCATAAAGTTTTTTTTTAATAAATCTCTCTTATTGGGAATAGGATATCTAATCCATTCCAAAACTTTATTTAGAGGTTTATAATTGATAACCAATCTGGGTGATCCTCTTTTCTAATTCAGCTGCATTCATAACATAAAAGGTTGAACAAGACCATGGTGACTTAGAAAGTCTTATTACCATGACTCTTGATTTTGAGGGAATGTCTTTTTCTTTAAAAAATTTAATGTAAGGTAATTTGACGATATGTTGTTTTCTGCTCCAAAATGATTTGGAATATTAGAGCAAACCTTTTTTTCAAAATTTGAATTTAAAGCTGTTATTTTGTCTTGAATATGTTTTTCTTCTAATTGATTAATTATACGAATATCATCTATTTTATTAATAAGATATTTAGCTTGTTTCGTTTTATAATTGAGTATATTTATATTTGAGTATTGAATAGGTTCACAAAACTTGAACATTATTTATTTTCCAATTAATACTTCTTCATTTTCTTTTTCTTTTTCGATTTCTTGAAAATCATTTTTATTTGTTAAAGATTGTTTTCCTTCTTCAATAATAAGAAGTCTATTATTTATTTCTTTTATTTCTTGTTTAACCAATTTTAATTCTTCTTGAAGTTCCTGAGTAGAAATTGGTTTTCTTTAGAAAATCTTTCAAATACGTTATTGAGATTAAATAATTCAGTATTATTAGATATAATAGTGTCTCATTCTTTCTTATTAAGCATTTGTTTAAAAATTAATTCTTGGATATTTTTATCTTTAATACAACCTAAGCTTTTTAGTAGTTCTTTATTATTATGAGTGAGAATATTAATTGAATTATTTGTAATCATATTCATTGAATTAGAGTGGCATTTTCCGAGTCTGAATTTAAAACAATTTTTCTTATTTGTTCTTTAAATTCTTAAGATATATCTATTTATTTATTTTTTTCTTGACATAACAATTGGTGGATGTGTGATGAGTATGTCCACATTTATGACAAATAATAATGTCTTTTGATTTTTCTTTATATTTTTTAGATGACCTTTTGTAATATTTTTTAGAGTAGTCTTTTCTTTTATGATAATTTTCAGGATTATTATATTTTCTGTTTTTTCTTAAAGTATTTGAAGGGTTATTTCTTGTAATTTTTTGATTTTGATGTACATGGTCTAGTTAAAGGTTGATATCCATATTGTTGACAGGAATTTCCTAATTCATTTTTACTATTAATTCTATCTTTTTTAAGTTTTTCTTTAAACCTAAGATCTGCACAAACTGCTAATCCTTCTTTATTAATATAAATGATTAAATCTCCATAAGTTAGATTTTGATAAAAAAAATTTGATTATTAAAACTTTCTCTTAGTTTTTGCCTAACTCTTTCTGCAAATAATTTTGGAATGCCAGCAATAAAGTGTTCTTTCCGGTAAGCTTCTTTGCAGTTAGGTCTTGAAAAGACTTTAAAAAGATAATTACCTTTATACCATCTAAAATCAGTAAGTTTTCTACAATGTAAATTCATTAATATTTCGAAAGTTTTTTCTTGAAACGTAGTAGAATCTCCAACAAAGTTTTTGATAATGGCAAAAATTAATATATTAACCATATCTTCATCTAACGTTTGTATATGTTGACAATTTTCTTGTTTTATTATGGTTTTAGTAGCAGTTAAAATCCCATTTTTTCTTTCTGGTGTAACATAGAAATCCCACCAGCCTTTAAGAGTTCCAGTGAACCCAGAAAGAATGATATTAACAATTTGAAGTTGAGTATTATATTTTGACTTGTAAGTGTTAGTCGCCATAGTTATTTCTTGAACAATATTCATTATTTGATGTTCAGAGCATCCATCGATATTCCATTCGTAGACAGAAGTTTCATCGTAGGCAGAACAATCATACTTGAATGATCTTTCTTCAATTTGAACATTAGGAAGAGAAGGTCTATTCCAATAATTTCGTAATGTTGGCTTTTGATTTCTTCCAAATGTGTTACGTTCAGATTAATTTTATTTTATTTAATTTAGAAAATTCATTAGTAAGTTGATTAATATCTTGATTATTTGTAAATTATTGAGCAAGAGTATTAATGTGAATTTCACTATCATTATTAATATCTTCATATTCATCGGTTGCTATTTGTTTAAGAGTATTAATATTTTTAATATTTAGTTTTGAAAGTGTTTTCTCTAATTCGTCTATTAGATCTTTATTTCCTAAATTAAAATTTCCTTCAATTTGATAACGAATAAAGCTAATATTTGAATAATTACTAGAACAAGTTTCTTCTTTTTTATTAAAACATACCTCTTCCTTTTCTCATTTCGTTTGAATAATTGTACTTTCATATTTTTTAATGTTTTATTTATTTTTGTTGTTTCTATGTCTAAATTTGTTAAAGTCTTTTGTAAAGGTTTTTCCTTTAAAATCTTTTCTTTTATTGTATCTAATTGTTCTCCAATAATTGTTAAAACTTCATTTGAGTAATTGTTTTGATAAATAATATTTTGCAAATTTTTTTCACTTGCTTGTTGATTTGGAACTTTTACTAGAAGAGTTGTTAAAATATCTTTCTCAATAATAATCTTTTTTTTTTTTTGTGGATAATTTGAAATAGTTTCTTGATTAGAATCAATGTCTATGTATTTTTTTAAATTAAAAATAAGAGTAATAGAGTCATTTTTAATGGATAATCAATATTATGTTTAGGGGCATAAAATAACTCAAATCATTGAAAAAAATGAAGAATAAATTTTGTTTGATAAAACATAATCTTCCCAAAGTGCTAAATGTAGAAACCTTAAATAATATGAAAATTCTTTGTTATGCCAAGCTCTTTTCTTATTATTATATTCTTTATAATATTCAATATTTTTTAAGTAATTAAAATCAATGTAATATTCTTGTTTAGAAAAATCCATATTAACAAGTTGTTTTAGTTAGGATCGAAAAAACATAATTTATTGTTTCTAAATTATGATTTCTTGACTGTTTGTATATCATGATCATTTCAGTTAATTGATAATTTTTTCCATTTGTTTATTATACGTATGGCTATTGTTTTATAGTTTTAATAAATAGTGCTTTCGTGAGATCTTGAGTCTTTTAAATGTTGAATATTTTTACACATATTAGAGTTCATTTTTCAACGTCTTTTTATTATGTTAATCCAAAGCCGATTATTTTTAGAACAATTAATCTGTATTTTAAAACTCATTTAACAAATTAAAAAACTATCAGTAAGATGATTAATTGAAAAATTGATACCTTTTATGACTTTTTAAAATGACCAATCTCAAATTTTAGTTCCTATTTTAACTAATTGAATTGCAGTACGATTTTGACCTTTAGATATTAATTTTTTTACTTCTAATCGCTTTTCTTTTAAGTGTTTTGTTGAAGTGCTTAAGTCTTATCAGATTTTTTTAAGTAAATTAGTATTATAATTGTTATCGAAATTACAATATATTTAAGTTTTATTACTCATATTTGTTGTTTAAAATTTTGAAGTTCATCTATAAAATCATATTTAGTGGGACTAGATAAACTAGTTTCATTATTTTGTTCATCTTGATAATATGGTTTATGAATGAAATTAGTATAATCAACAACCTTTAGTTTTAAAGATCTTGATTTTGAAAATGAAGGTTTTGATGTGCAAACTTCTGGAATCGAACTTGTTGAAAATCGTGATGATAAAAAATTTATTGAAGAAAAAAATATATCAACCGATCCATCATTATGTTCAATAATATTAAAAAATTGTTTCGAAGAATCTAAAGCCTTTTGTTCAATAACGTTTTTTAAATTCCAATTACATTATTGAGTAATTTCCGACCATTTAAGTCTTTTAGGCATATGAACCTTAGTATGGTTAGTATTTGCTTTAAAAATAATTGTTTCATTTTTTGGGCTTGATAGACGGGTTCTTGGTTCTAACGTGGTTGTCGTGGTTTTATAACAAACACGATAGATTATTGCTAAAGGCTTGATATTATCTTTAAATTCTAAATTTTTTGTTTCTACTGTTAAAACTAAGGTATCTAATACATTTTTACGAATTATCCTACAGAAAAATTTGGAAAACCGTTAAAATAAATTGGTCCGTTAGCAATATTTGTTTCTGCCATAACTAAAATAGAATTTTGAAAATCTTTATGTCTTTTATCTTTTAAAATTAGGAGAACATGAGCATCAATACCAATTCCAAATAAATGTTTAATAGCAATTTGTACTAAACCGATATGAAGAAATTTATATTTTTGTCTATGTTCTAAAATAGATTTAAATGATAATAGATTCAAATTTTGTTGGTTTTGACCAATAAACATAGTTTGTTCGGTCATTTTGATTGAGTAACTTTGAAAATACTCCAAAGTTCCTATTTGATCTATAGTATTTATATTTGTTTTCGGTATTGTTCAATCATTTAAACTTTGTTCTATGTCATTAATAGTTTCTTCGATAAAATTTATTTGATTATTATCATAGTCTGGTTCTTCATTAATACTTTTATAGGAATATATTTTTTGGATAATATGCGTGAAAGCCTACTCATATTTGATTTATTTTTGTTTTAAAAATTTATAAGAAAACTTACTTCTTTTAATAATGATAAACAGAGGAGATTCGTCCCGACGATGATTGTGGTCTGACACCGTGACTTACGTCCTTATCTGCGCGTTTTACACTAATCCAACCAATCACTGGTCTTGACTCTGGATCATACTTATTAAAACTCATAATTTTCTTAGAGAATTTTAAACCAAAATTAATCAAATTTAAAATAATAGAATCACTATATATATATATATATATATATATATATATATATATATATATATATATATATATATATATATATATATATGGCTGTTATTTACCTAAACTCATAGAACCTCCAAACTATGTAGTTTTGATCCATATATTATGTTCTTTAATCACGTGACTTACTAAACTCATTGAATTTATGCTCTTTTTCTTTATTTCTAAGAACTTAAAGCGTTGAAAGGAATGACCATTTAATCAACCCTATTAAATTTTAAATGAAAACTAATATAATAAAAAATGAAAGAAGAACATGCAATAACTCAATCAAACTTTTTACAAAATCATTGGATATAATTTTTCAATTGAAGGACAAAAGGTTTGAGTTATATTCGTTAAAAAATATTAAAATTTTACGTTCCCTATAAATTTCAAGAATTCTTTGCTATAAAAAGAAATATAATTGATCTTTTTCATATCAGAATTTAACTCAATTTAATAGAATTTTATTAAAACAAAATTAAGAGAAACTGAAATTTGATTTGTGTTATTTAAAATTACATCGTTTACAAGGTTCTATACCTAAGCTTAGGTACATAAAAGCTACATATTTATTTTTCATATATATATATATATATATATATATATATATATATATATATATATATATATATATATATATATATATATTTTGAAATTATTATATACCGTTAAATTAACAATAAGTTATATTATAATTAGTCTAATGGTCTTTCCTCTAATACTACCAATTTAATATTTTCCTTCGACCTTATCCACTATTTAAATTTTCCATTGCTTGACACAATTTAATTAAATTTTATTTAACAATTAATGTCTTAATTATAGACCCCACATGTTTGCCCTTTGAATATATTCTATGTCTAATCATTGAGAAAAGTGACATTTCTTTAATCAATATATTCTTTTTTATTTCCCAAAAAGCCTTAGTCACATATTTGGTTCACAATAAACAACCAAAAAGTTACTCAATTACGGGTTAATTAATTACAACATAAACTGTTTTTTAACAGAATAAGTTAGTTTATAAATTGTCGTATTTATAATTTTATTATACGTCATGTATTATATCTACATGATTATAAAAAGTAAAAAACAACATTAAAAGTATGTTATAAGAAGTGACGTTTATCAATTTCCAGTAGCTATTTTACTTAGATTGAAATTGGAATTATTTGTTATGTAGGGCCGGACATAAGATTTTAAAGTAGGGGTTGTACGATAAAGTAAGGGATTGCATGATAGTAGAAAAAAAAAAGAATTTAAAGTTTTTGAAAATTTTTCACTACAGCCGGAAAAATCAGGAGTTGTCGGTACCACACTAGACCCCTCAATCCACCCCTGTTGTTATGGCATATATTAGTTTTCTTTTCGCCGGTAATTAATTTACAATGTTATAAAGCAATCAATGTAAAATAAACCTTGTTTACTTGTTTTGTTTTTAGTTATTTTATTTCATTCAATAAGGTTTTTTTATTTTCTTATGCTTGCTTTCTAGAAAATGTAAATATGGAAAATAACCGTTATGCAACTACTTGCTTTTATAAAACCTAACAATATGATTTACCAAATTAAAAATAAAATAAAAAAAACTTCCAAAGCGAGTTTTAAATTAAAAAAAACGTTTTTTTCTTAATTACACACAAGTTAAATTTTGAATGCATGTTTACTTGACTAGATATTATGCATTTTCAAAAGATATTTATAAAATTCTTCCAATATATTTCATCATTTTTCAGTGTAAATATACACGACCCTTTTAATCATTCTGGATAAAAGAATAAAGAGGTGCCTTTAAGAGATTATGATATTCCACTATAACAAAATCTTCATTGCTAAAATTGAGTTATGTTTTTATGATATATTTTTGTAAGTTCTTTGATGTGTGATCTTCCATTATAGATTTATAAGATGTGATTGTTACTAAATGTGTTAAAACTTAAAAACCTCGTATGTCATTCTTTTGTAATATGTAATATGATTGATTTAATATTTTATTTCAACTTCAAGATGTTTTGTTCATGTTTTGGATAAGGACTGGTTCAACAATTGATAGCAAAATTGTGTTGATGAATTCATGAATCGTGATGATTTGTTAAACAAGACAAAACATCATAAGTAAAGTAATCTACGAATTTTCGTTGTTTTTTCCATTCACTTGCATCACATTATCAGTTGTATATTTATATAACGTTGTGTTTTATATCACAAAGTAGTGATTGCTTGCAACTTCACAACTGATTTAGTCAAAATTCATTTTATTTTCTGAACTACATATCGTGACTTGTCATAATGACCTATATATTGTTGATAAGAAAACCGATCCAAAAATCTAAAGTGTTTAATCATTATATTTGACAACTCAAAGGCGATTACGTGGTTTGTTTAAGTTAAATTTTAGGATTGTGGCTGTTTTTCTTTTAACGCTCTTTCCCAAAAAAAATAAAAAATAAAAAATAAAACGAAATTAAGAATTTTCATAATTGTTTGGTTATTTAAGTTTTTTTTTCCCGGTTTTTATTACATTCAAATTGTTTCTTTTGTTAGATATAAACTTATAGATTTTCTTTTGTTATTATATGCTACAACATTCAACATATATATTTTATAGTTATTTTTAAATTTTATTAAAAAAAGAAACCTTATGACATCATCTTAAATAATCTAGACCTTTGAATTTATTTCAATCTTATTTTTTTCACTCTTAGATCAAATTGTTGACATCATCTTCCCCATATGAAATGTATTTAATTCCAATAAATGTTTTCTAATCGTCAAACAATAACTTACATTCATTGAAATATAATGTATTTAATTCCAATAAAAGTTATTCATATTTTACATCTTGAATTTTCGGTTATGAAGATTTTAATATGGTCAATTTTAAAAGCATATTACTAACAAATCATTTCAATCAAGGCATTAATATAAACTATTAATATAAATCCGTTTATATTAGTAAACCATTAATATAAAATCTATTTTTTTATTAGGAAATCATTAATACTAAAAAATCATATTCAAATTATCACATAAATATACGATTCATCATTGAATCCGCGGCTCACACTTACTTTCAATCGTTTCTTTTCTTCAAGCCTTCTCCTACAACATCATTATTATTGCTTATAACTTCTATCATCATTCTCTACTTCAAACATTCGCTCTTGTGCACTAGAAGGTTAGTACATTCTTTCGCTTTTTATAGTTTTTTCGATTAATTTTTTGTTCCTATATCAAATATATGTATTCATATATTTCAATTTTCTTTGTCACAAATTACATGAAATTAGTTAACTATTTTTCTAAAACTTTTCAAATAAATAAGAAAAGATATTACGTACCTTTAACAAAACAGAAATTACCTATCTTGGAAACTGACATTAATTACGAAAATGTTACTTTTATATATTAGAGATGATTATGATTTTTTTTAATTTTTATGTCATAAAAATCCGGTTAATTTTGGCATGATTTTAAAATATCATTGAAATTATTATCTTTTTGTATATCATATCAACCTAATTTTTTTATCTTTATATAGTAACAATAAAACTTATAAATTTACACAACAAATATACATATTTCGAATTTTGTAATATTATTATACCTTACAAAATACAACTCCTTCCAAAATAATTTTCGTCAGTAATTTCATTCATAATTTCATCAAATTTAAATTTGTATTTTCTTTATATAAATTTTTTTAATGATCCTGATTTTTTTCCTCCAAAAGTATATCAAACATTTACGCCTTAGATAATGTTGTCCCATTATAATTATTACTTTCCAAAAATATATCCGTTTAATGAGGAATTTGATTTAATGAAGGAAGTAAATGTTAATTAAAAAGAGATATATATTCCATAATTATTACACGAGTTTATTAAAAAAATTAATATTAAAGTGTAAACATTAAGCATTTTTAAAGTGAAATTTCAGAATACATACAAACGATGATGTTGTACAATAAAATATAAAATTGAATAGACTGAAAAAAAAAACTATTAAGGCAATCAATCTTGAAAATAATATAGTTATGAAAAATTATAAAATAAGATAAAAATTATAAGATATTAGGAGATTTGTATAAAGTACAATTAGTAAAAGCGTTACGATTATTAGAAAAAAATAAGATCGTTAAGATTAGTAAAAATACAATATATAAACTAAATTATTACAATAGTAATGAAATGTCATTATTTGATATTTTATATAATTGAAAGATATATACCAAATTACACCGATGATATACTAAAATTATTCAAAGTTGCACCAAAACTAATGCAAAATTCTTGCGAACACCAAATAAATAAGAACAAACATAAAAGCTAGCACTTATATTCATAATCAATTTAAAATAAACCAATCATGATTTAGAAAAGAATCTTCAATGATGATATATAGAAAATTAAATACATATAACATTTAACATTTTATAAATTATATTATATAACTTTATTTGAATAAATGAAATAGTTGTTAATGTTTAATGCAGTGGAAAAAACGATATATTGGTTGTCAATATATGTTTAAATTAGGTAACCTTATTATGAAAGGAATGTCTAATTAAAATACTTATCATTATATAACAATATCATAACTATATGAGACGAGGAAAATCGTTCAACTAATAACACAAAAAATGTTGTCTACAAAGAAGTCCTTTAATATTATATATATTTCTCGTTTTCAATGTATTTTCTACACATTTCAATAATACAAATAACCATATATTTTTTTATAATCATTATGCAATATCTGTAGACGATTATATGTTTTTTATGCGTTTCCCGCGTTTAACGCGGATTATAATCTAGTTTTTTTTATATATAAACTTTGACTTAAATTAGCCTACGTCTTCGATTTCTATTGTATTGCTCGATACATTTAGTGTATCCCACTTCGGTGCGACACGATAATATAAGTGGCTATATATAATATATATATATCATCAAATAAA
Organism: Lactuca sativa; assembly: GCF_002870075.4. Lineage (NCBI taxonomy): Eukaryota > Viridiplantae > Streptophyta > Magnoliopsida > Asterales > Asteraceae > Lactuca > Lactuca sativa. The sequence goes on along the minus strand of NC_056626.2, from coordinate 58,735,443 downwards.
AACAAATTAACTAGAATTTAGAAAACTTGTTTTAGGTTTTAGCTTTTTATTTAATCGAAAAAAACAACTCCAGTCGGCAGTAGCAACAACAACAAGTTTTTAGCTTTTTTTTTAACAAAAAGTTAATAATCCAAAAGTTATTTTGAGATCTTCAATTAACATTTAACAAAAAACACATATCTATTGTAACACGTCTAAACTAAAATCAGAAACCAAACTAATGGATATCAAAATAAACGAATTTTAATATCGGTCCATTCTATTATATGTCGAGATGAATTCATCCATCCATTTTGATTGAATATATTTATAAAACCTTCTTATCCAAACAAGATTTCATAAAAGCTTCTTCATGAATACTTTCTCCCACACTTGTTTTTCATTTTTTTTTTAGAAATGTGGAATGATTAATATAAAAGGCCTAGCAAGGTGGTAGGCAAAAAGAACCGATTATCATTCCAACCAACCCAATTGCTTTTTTTTTTTCTCATACTTTAAAGCGAACTATAATGTCAAAAAGGTGACTTTTCTTGATTTAGCCGTTCCAAAAAATGTGCCGTTAAGAAACTTCCAAATCGCCCAAAACATGGTAAGAATAACCCCATGAAGACACTTTTTTTGTGTCATAGTAATCCAAGTTTGATTCTCCTAACCATACAATCTCAATAGTTAGTGAGATTGTGATTGTTTAATCACCACCGTCTCAACAATTGATTCCAAATGTATAACGTACCAAATTCCAAGATAAAAAATTTTCATTTTTAAAATAGAATAAACATCCATTTTTATAAAGTTACATTAAGTCAATCCATTTGTTCAAAAACCATAATTCAAAATTAGAGTTATAAGGAAAACAAATCGAACTCTAGAATCATAAAACCGTCGATGTGTATGTGTACAGTCCCGTCTTCGCAATCCAATAAGTATCTGAAAATCATTTAAATTCACAACTGTAAACCAAAGCTTAGTAAGTTCCCCAAAATACATCACACAACAATACATATACAATACATGCATACTAGGACCACAGCATACGACTGGATTGCCCCCGAGCCCAAAGCGTAAGACTAAATTGCTCCCTCCCAAGCCCTCAACTTATGATTGGCTTGCTCCCGAGTTTGTTGGCTTACAACACAAAACAGTACCGCCTCAACCCAACCATACTATGTCGACATATGCACAAAACAATAACAAATAAACACGGGTAATCATAGCAGATCTATAACACCATGATCCAAGTATTTTCCATTTACACCCTTATATACAAAATGTGTTGCAAAATTGGTCCCTTTGGCACTTTAGTAAATACGTGTCACCTTGTGCATACGTTGGGTGTACCCTTTGGTATGTTAGGCATACGTGGCAAAAACCCAAACCCTAATTTGTAGGTTTTGGACCCTATTTAAGCATCATTATCTAATTAAGACCCCTTCATTTATCAACTCTCACCCCCCTTTTCATCCCTAGAAAACCCTAATTCCTTGTGTGAGCCTTTGTGAGGTTAAGAGTGCATTTGTGGTGTTCTTTAACAAAAGAGAAGGAAAAGGAAGCATCTTTGAAGCTCAAGGCACTTTGGATCCAGAAGTGTTTCACCCTCAAGCATCCTTTGGAGGTATAAAGTTTGAAACTTGATGATTATTTGCTTAGATCTTGTTAGCTTGGAGTTTGTGTTCATTTTGGTCTCTAAAGTTTGGTGTTCATTTTGGTCTCAAAAGATTGGTGTTCATGAGTATGGCTTACTCTAACCCATAAGGGTTGTCCTTTCAGACGTTTTTAGGTGTTAGGAACCATAAAAATGTGATCTTGGTCCTTCTAACCCTTCCATGCAAGAGTTATGATGTATTAATGGATTAATAAGTTAGAGTTTTAGCTTTTGGACCCTTTCCTAGCCACGGAAAGTCATAAAGGTGGAAACTTTATGAGTTAAGACAATGTTTTGAGTCTAGATCTGAGCTCGGGATGGAAAACCCTTAAGGATTAAGCACTTAATGGGAAGGTTTGGGTCCATATGAAGTACGTTGGTCGTACTGGATTAAAGTCACGTGTTTTTGGATGAGTCTCGACTATGCTCAGCAGAGTAACCGAGTACGCGGGGCGTACTCAACTTACCTTGGCTTTCCTTTACTTTTGACTTTGTGACTTTGACCTTTGACCTGGGGTTTAACCAAGTTGCTTGCGTACGTTGGGCGTACCCAAGCTGGGCGTACATGGACAGGGGCGAAACACTAATTTTTAGGGTTTGGACCCTATTTAAACATCATTAACTCTTCAAACCCTCCTCATTCATCAGCCTCCACCTCCATATTCGACCTTAGCAAACCATAATCCATTTTTGAGCATTCTTGAGCCATTAGTGTGTGTTTTGGTGTTCATAGAGGAATGAGAATGAAAGAACATATTGGAAGCTTGGAGCAACATTGGATCTGGAAGTTTTGCACCCTCCTCCATCTCCAGAAGGTATAAAGTTTATACATTGATTGTTATTTGGTTAGATTTAGGTTGCATAATGTTATTATGTGCATTTGTCCCCAAATAGTGGTGTTCCTGAGTATGGCATGCTCTAGATCAGATGGATTGCCTTTTCAAACGTTGTGGAGTGTCTAATGTCATAAACATGCATACTTGGTCATTAGTTTTCTTCCATGCATTGATTATGAGGCTTTAATGAGTTAAGAAGTTAGGTTTTTTAGTATTAGGCACTTTATAGCCATGCAAGATCATAAAGTTGGAAACCTTATGATTAAGAACATCATTTAAGGACTGGATCTGGATTTTTGACAAAATTGATTAATGGAATAAGTATTTATTAGAGAAGGTGGATGGCAGACGCGTACGCAGTCAACAACCCGCAATCTGGATAAGGCTCTAGTACGCCTCGCATACAAGTTGAGTACGCCCAACATACTTATCTGAGTTGACTCCTTTGACTTTTGACATTGACTAGGATTTTGACCAAGTTTGACCTAAGGGTATTTTGGGTATTTTGAGTATTTTAGGTTGTACTTGAGACTGGTCAGTATTTGGTGTCCAAGTGACTTGTAGAGCTGATATTCGGAGTAGTATTCTGTTCAGCTATTTTTTAGACCGAGAGGTGAGTTTTCCTCACTATACTTGTGGATTGAAGGCACCAAGGCCGACCCACTAGATTTTTTATCCTGGTATATTGGATTGATGTTATGTTGAGTATGTGTTAGATTGGTAGATCTGTAGGATTACCTGTTGTGACATCCCGAAATTTAGGTCAAAGACTGTGAATGATCAATTCACACTAAATCTCTTTGTAATTTGACTCATTCAGTTTTAGTCATCTTTTGTAAAATAAATGAATTCATTTCAACTATTATTAGATACCAAATGGTGTCTTACTTCAAAATGTGGAAACTGTCAAACAAAAACTCAAACTGCAACCCTAGACTATGAACGGTCGTTTGTGTTCTTTATCTGCTTCTGTTCGTTCCTCTGTCCTGATAGGTGGAAAACGAGGGCATAAAAGCCCTAAGTTCTTTTAACTTTGATGAAATGACCCAATAATGCTCCTGCTAAAACATTCATTTAAAATAATCCCATTTCCCCAAACTTTGGTTTATTTAAAACAAAACAACCCTACATGGAGATTTCTTATAAAAAACAGTCCAATTCTAAAACATCAATTCCTTATAAACCATTTCAGTCCCTCCCTTGTTCGAGTTACTACAAAACCAAACCCTTCCTTGATTTATTTTAACCAAAGAAGTCCTACTTTGGTTAATTAAATTACCAAACAACCCTAATAGTTTAAATTCATCGCGAAACAGTACCAAAAGTATTTCAAAGTTCAAGAATTATGGTTTTGTGGTTTCTCATGTCAAACTTCTCGAAATGAACCAATAACGAACAAATCAAATTCACGCTTCAAAGGTGAGTGCTTATGACCCATTTTTAATATTTCTAATTATTTCGAGGGGGAGGGGGTAAGGAGGATGATACATGTGTATATATACCTTGTTTATGCAAACAAATTATCATTCTGTGTGAAAGTGCTACAAGTCTAGTTTATAAATATGTTATTTGACAATGTAACATATTGACGTAAATAAACTAGTATACACTTTCCATATACATATTATAGTTATTTATCATGAAATAAATAGTCCACACAACTAATGCTACATGATACAAAAACATATGATTTTATGTGGCATTGTATGTCATAAAACTTTGTAGTATTGCAAGGATTCAAACTATTTATATACATGTATATTTGTATGTTTAAATACATAAAGTTTGTACATGTACATACTTTGAGACACACCTCTTTATATAAGTGAGTACCTTACACTATACATACATACCAATTATACTCGACTTTTATAAATTCTACACAATTCATTAAGCCTAGTAACTTATCAACTTATATGTTAGGGCTGAGAGTTATTTACATACCTTAGTTAAAGGCTTTTTAGTGAGACTATATTCATTAGTTAAGTCTAAACACTTAGCAAACTCACACTTTTATAACCGTTAATCTTCGGAGCGAGATACATATGTATAGATCTATAAGGGGTTGACATCCCCACCTGCGGTTGCTAGCTACAACCTCAATCGATCAATTGAAGAGGGTGATAAGTGTCTACCATCATTACTACAATGTATAATGAAGCGAAGTAAGGGGTACATTCAGTCATATAATGAAGTGATGTAGGGGATACATTAACTAGAAGCTCTCCCTTTCCCTTTCTCTCTCTCTCTCAGTACAAACCATGGGCTTGGTTTCTTTCAAAACTGTTTTAATTATAGATTTACTTATGGTCTCTCTCACTACAAACCATGGGCTTGGTTGCTTTCAAAACTATTTTAAGTATGGATTGACTTGTGGTCTCTCTCTTTACAAATCATGGTCCTAGTTTCTTTCAAAACTATTTTAAGTATGGATTTTATAACGTCCCAATTGAAAACTGAAGTACCTGAAACATAAACTGAAAATAATAAGCAAAAAGCTTAGTGAGTTCCCCAAGATACCACATACCATACATACATAGATCACATATTGGGCCCCTTCCCTCCATCAGGCCCCGCCCGGTCTCGAGTCCCACTCTGCCTCGGGCCCCATCCGGCATCAGCCCCTACTCGGATTATAGATCTGTCAATCACCAGGGCCCGCCTAACGTTAGGCCTAGCCCGATACACACTTAATCATATAACCAAATAATCATATAAACATATAATATTACTAGCACATGCAATAATCACAAAGACCATAGCATACCATACAGTCATCGAACCTTGCCCGACATCGGGTCTCTCCCGGTAAGCATAAGAACACATACTGATAACTAGCATAGAATATACTCATCAGGCCCCGCCTGAAACTAATCAAGAATAAAACCTATTTTTCATCCGTGGGAGTCTTAAAGATCTTGAAAAGCTTCAAGAACTAATCAAGAATAAAACCTATTGTTTATCGCTAGCACATGACTTGAGGTTCGTTACCTATCGTGTTGACATATTATTGTTTCTATGCCCATTTCATTTAAAGTTGACTATGCATGTGAATTCTATGAGTTCTCAATTGTTTGCATATGGCAAAGCACCTTGATCAGTGAAAGTTCATTGATCGGTAAGGGTGATCTGTTGAACAACTTGGAAGACATGGTAGGCCCTTATGCTGCCAAGTGGCAAGAAATTAAGATTAAACAATTTTAGTCCATATGAGTTTGAATTTGTCGTATATCTTGTCTTATGATAATGGTTGGAAATGACAGATTCTCATGGATAGGAACACATACACCATAAAATCTAAGTGTCATAAGGTTTCTCTCAAATTAATGAAAATGATTGTGAGGAAACACTTTCACTAAGTAGATTTGAGGAGATAGCAGTTGTGTTAATTGCATTCTCAAATTCGATTATGATTATGACATCCCTCTTCATAGTTCGAATTGTGAGAAATAACAAATAGTTTGAACATTCGGGACTTATTACTATAAGTTCTGAAATAATTTAGACATACATATGGGCTTTCTAATAAAAGGTGTATGAGCTTAGATAAAGGCTTATCGAAGCAACTCGTATCAGAAATCTAAACTTTGGTAAGAAAGTCAATAAAGTATTGATTTCTATAAGTCCAGCTGATTTTGGATACATGTCAAAGCTAGTGGGAGCATAAATTTTATACTAATAACAAAATAATTGTTATGCTAGTGGGAGCATAATTATTATGGTAAGTGTTGCGAGTTAGCAATACTATTTATAGGAAACAAAGTTCTAATTTGCAAAATTTCAAAGGTTGAAAAGTTGATTATGAAGGGTTTTGAGCATTCTAACACTCCTAAGGTGTACATGCAACCCAAAATACCTTGGATCTATGTTTTCTCTATTACACATGCAAACTTTCATTTTCCAAGGTATTACCCTAGCTAGCATACAAAACTTTTATACTTGGGCAATAAAACAAGTTAGATAACATACCTTTTGTTGTAACTTGTTGCTTAGACCTTTAAAAGCCTAACACCAATAGTGTGAATGCCTCAATTGGAATCACAAATCACCACTAACACTTGGAAACTTGGAAGAGGACTCTCTTAGCTCCCAAAATCAGCCACACTCTTCTATAGAATCTACATGACAATTTCTTGAACCAAAGGGCTTCTTATATAGTGTGGTTACATTAGGGTTACACCATGTAAACCCTAATGTGCATGACTTTCCACATTCCTCATGATCCATAGGTTTTAGCCTCCATGGAGTATCCATGGGTCACCACATGGGTTAAGCCCAACATAAGGAATCATGGATCATTAGCCCACATTATAAGAATGAATGATTTACACAATCAATCCTTATATATTTAATTAGTCTCTTTTGAGCACATAATTAATTCCAAATTAATTCTTGATCAATACTAATTAAATAATATGATTTCATATTCATATATGATAACTTATAATATATTAATAAATCATACATATCCTCTTCTCAAAAGTCCAAATTGTTCCGGTGAAGTGCAACCCAAATGGACCATGCTAAATCGGGTCAAGTACATACCAAATATAGTTATGGACTTAGACACCTTATCCAACAGTTTCGCTATAGTAAGGGAGATGATACTTATACTTTATTTTGAATCTAAAAGTTTAGATTGAAGTATTAATTAAACTTAGTCATGGATATATATGAATAGCATGTTGAAATATTTGAACATTGGAAATTCTCTATATGGAAATATTATAGCAAAAGACTAGTCAAGTATCATGTCTTTTATGTAAGACATTATGAATTGTGTCCCATATTCTTCGGATATAGGATCGATTGCATATGTTGTAATATTCACGTGTTCTAATTTTCTAAATGCCTAGGGCATTAAGAGGGAAAAGGACTGGAACTGGATATGACTAAAGTGGTTAAACAACTATCAAGGACAATCTAAGGTTCGCTAAGGATTGGTTGCTTAAGGACAGTTGGAAGTATAGTAATGAATGGACCATACTGACATTATTATGAATAGACATGATTATATTTATAATGAGTTGTAATATGGCATATATGGAAATGTTTCCATAATGGGAGATGGATATTAAGAATCTATTTATGCAAGAAGGAATGTTCAAAGTAATGTACTTTGAATTTGAGACTTCGCTTCCTTGGAATTATTTTGTTATCAATCTCCAAAGGAATACTTTGTAATATCTTTGGCAAAGTCTCTGTGATTTTTGTACCTCGACATTATAAAAGGATCATTGCATGATAGTGGTAAGAATTAGGTGTTCGTACACTAAGGATTTGGAATTGTGAAATGAGCATCATTGAAGTGTTTTCAACTGATCTATTTCACAAAGTAAGGACCATAGGTAAACATAGTGTGCATGCTTGGAGCATGGGATAGCTATTGTTTTAATTCACGTATTAAGTTGATTAATCGAAACATTATACAATGAATAATGTGTAATCAATATGATGATTAAATAAAAGGTGTTTTATTTATATTCAAAAGCTTTGAGACCATATTGGATTCGATTATTCTTGTGTTTCACCTTGCATGTTTTGACTTCCCGAATAATAAGATTATTCAAACCATCCACATTCGATCATACTTTGGAAGTAGGTATTGAGGCAACACTGTCATGAATCTGACTGTAGATTGTCTTGAGTGTTTAAACATAGCACAAGTTTTGATGTAGTGTTCATGAGTACTCATTTAATAAGATTTGAGCATTGGATTAAACCCACGCTCATCTGAATCACTTCATGGATTTTATCATGAGTGATTAGTGAGACAATAATATCTTATATTCTTGAAACGGAGACATATGGTTGTAGTTTACAAATCGGTTGCACATTGATAATATGTAAATACACCAGTAACTTGGTGTTATAAAACATATTATTGTGTGTGATTTGATGAGTGAATAGAAAAAGCATATGAGTTCAAGTTTATCCATTCCTTTTATCCTTAGAGGAATAAAAGCGATATATGTGGGCCCCCTCGATGATTTAGTGATGACAAACCTAAGCGCTTGGCCAAGCCTGGACTGATTTGATTTGTTCAATTAGCCGGCCGTCATTAATCGGAAATCAAGAAACAACATATGGACAGGGAGAATGATTATAATCCATGTCTCAGCTAATACAATATCTAGAATGGAGGAATATGTGATCCCTTATCTAAAGGACACGTCATTGACTAGGTCAGAGTTTGACACTGACTTTTAAGAGCTACGATTGCCAGTCGGGTTTTAAGTCATACTTGAAGTTATAGTTATTAGACTTATCCAAGTGGGAGACTGTTGGATTAGGTGTCTAAGCCCATAACTATAATTTGTATGTACTTGACCCGAGAGTAGCATGACCCTTTGTTGCCTTCACCAGAACAATCTGATAGGATGGATATTTGAGAAAGAGGTTACTTGTGATTTGTTAATATATTATAAGTATAATATATTAATATGAAATCGTATTTAATTAGTATTGATCAAGAATTAATTTGGAATTAATTTAGTGATAAAAAAAGACTAATTAAATTAACGGGAACTGATTAAGTAAATCAATGATATATATATATGGTTTGGGCTATTGATCCATGATGGGCTAAGTTTATGGAAGAGTCCATGAAGAGTTAGCCCACATGAGACATGGATCATAACCTAAGTGTATGGATTAGAATCATCACACATGAGGTGCTAAGTTCTTAAGGTTAGAGTTTGACACCGACTTTAAGAGCTACAATTGCTAGTCGGGTTTTAAGTCGTACTTGCAGTTATAGCTATTAGACTTATCCAAGTGGGAGACTGTATGGATTAGGGTCATCAAACTTGAGGTGCTAAGTTCTTAAAGGCCAAAGACAACAAGCTACAACAAGAGGTAATCTTCTAACTAGTTTTATGATTCAATTGTCAAATTGTATGCTAGTTGTAGGTTTCAAGCTTTGGAAATATTATTGCATGTATAACTAGAGAAAACTTAGATCCAAAGCATTAGGGTTGTATGTACACCATAGGAGTGTTATAGTACATAAAACCCAACACATGTATACATGCGGTTATCTGTTTGGTTGTGTATGGCACTTTGGGGAACCCACTATGATTTGACTTACAATTTTAGTTTATTGTTTTAGGTACTTCAGAAGATCATAGGAAAGCGAAGGCATAATCGTGTACACATCCTCCCAATTTTATGATTATGGATTTTGGGATACTCTGATTTTGATTATTACTCTTGGAAACACTATTTTGTAAACAATTATGGTATATGGTTTGGTTTTAAAAAAATTGAAAAGTTAACTCTGGTTTTTGGGATGTTACAACTTAGGGGCATATTGGGTATTTTGAGCTATTGTTTGAGTTTAGGTCTCTGTTTATTATATAGGTGACCTGTAGAGTTGACTTTTGGAGAAGCGTTCTTTTCTGCTATTTCTCAGACTATGAGGTGAGTTTCCTCACTGTACTCATGGGTTGAAGGCACCCATACCGGCCCATTCGGTTATGTATCTTGGTATATAGGATGTTGCTATGTTGTAGTGATCTGTTAGAACTGTATGATTATCTGTTTGTTGGTTATATATTTATCTATTGCATATGTCGACATACTGCAGTTGGGTTGAGGCAATACTGCTCTATATGGAAGCCAACAAACTCGGGATCAAGTTAGACATAAGTTGTTGGCAATAAAGGCAATCAGGCTAATGTTGTGGGCTTGGGAGCAATCCAATTATGAATTATGGGCCAGAAAAGAAGCCAAAATCATGTTTTGGGCTTAGGGGTAATCTTGCCCAATGGTTGAGGACCCAATATGCATGCTTTTTTTTTATGGTGGTATTTTGAGAGAACTCACTAAGCTTTGGCTTACCATTTAATTTTTATGTTTCAGGTACTTTAGATGATAGGGGGAAATCAAAGGCATGATCGTACACATCCTTCGGTGACTTGTTTTGGAGATATTATGATACATTGATTTTTGAACATTTGTATTTGATCTTGGGTTTTTATGATTTGGATTGAATGAAAACAATGATTTCTCTTTAATTAAAAACAAAAATTTTTATTGGTATTTTTGGGATGTTACAAGTTGGTATCAGAGCCCTGGTTTGAGAGAATTGGATGAGCATTCGTATGAATCCAGACTCAAACTATAGATCTATAAAGTTTTCAAAATATATTTCGAAATTGTTTTTAAAATTATTTTCAAAATTGTTTCAAAGATGACCAAGAAGGATGAGATGTGTATGATCAGAATGAGCAAGAAAGTGTACCCCAAGATACTCATACTACTATTTGTTATGATGTTTATGATAGAATTGCTTGTTATTGGTAGGCTAAGAATCTTCAAGAATTGCATGTTAGAACTGCTTAATGTATGATGCATGTTAGCCTAGGAGAATTTCTTGTATGTTATATGAAATTGACATCATTGTCGTAGTTACTTAGTGTGTGCATCATAGTTGTACATAACTAAGATGCTATAGACTGAGAATGTTTGGTTTAGCCTTATTTCAGTTCCTTGTTTGGTTGTGGGCTTAGGATAGAATCAATTATTCGACTGTCTATGGAATCCAATGTTATGTATGATTAGCATGCACGAGCGGCTGCAGGTTTGGTGGAAGTTTCATGAGTGAGTATGTGAGCAGCCGGTCAGATGAGGAATGATTACCCACTCTCTAGAGAGTTATTATAGGATGTATGTGTATCCTAGTTGTAGGTATGTTTTCGGGTAGTTTGTTATGACCCATTGAAACGGATACAGGTAGGTGTGGAAGGTAGTATGGGCCTGTAGTACTGAAAGCACAAGACCCGTTTGCATAAAAAGGAAGTCACAAACCCTAAGGGTCTAGCCTCTCTATAATGATTATAATAGTATGATTTGTGTCAAATCTGATATATTTTGGTTCATTTTCAGTATGGTGTTCACGAGAGGATCTGGTTATGGAGTTGGTGGCCATGATAGGTCGAGATTGATAGATGATGACATATGTGATTTAATCGCTACTAAGGTAGTTACAGTTGTCCAAGGTGCCATCTACGAGGTCTTTGGGTCTATTAAGACCATGATGATTGAGTTATTCTATGAGCGGTACACCGCTGTGACCGAGGTTGCTCCTACTGCAACTACCACAATTATTGTTGCCTGGGGTTTAGGGGAGAGGATCATTCCAGTATCGGGACTTCAGCAACACGAAGCCCCCAGAGTTTGACGGGGTCAAGGACCTGATTGTGGCTATGAGATAGATTTATGATGTGGAGGGCTACTTGTTCACATGTTCCTGTCCGGAGGACTAGAAGGCCAGGTACGCCCTGAACCTCCTTTGACCGGGTGCGAAGTATTGGTGAAACCTGGTGACCGGTTCCTACACTCCTGATCAGAGGATTGTTGTTTCTTGGGAGCAGTTCTCCAAGATTTTTCTGTTAGATTAGGCGTCTAAGCTCATAACTATAATTGGTATGTACTTGATTTGATATGTAGCATGGTCCTTTTAGATTGCCTTTACTCATGCAACTTGACAGGATGACTGGTGGAGAGAGAGAGTAGAATTTATTATGTGAAATAATAAATTGGAACTCAAATGATTTTATTAATATATTGTAATATTAATATATTGTTTGGAAATCATATTATTAATTAGTAATTAATCAGAAATTAATTTGATATTATTTTTGGGATTAAAAGGAAGTGATTAATAATGGAGGGGCTGTTCTGCAAATCATTGATAGTTGCAGAACTGGGCTATTGGACTCCTTAATTAGGAGTGTACGAAGTCTTATAAGGAGGCCTTATAGATTTCGTCCATGGGCCTCATAAGGAGGAGTCCATGGGCTGCTTAAGCCTTAAGTAGGAATTAGAGTTTTCTCCATAAACCCTAGCAGCCCACAACTGTAAAAGGAACCCCATCATATGGAATTTTCGGCCAATGCTTCTTTGAAGAGCCCTAGCTGACTTTTCTAGTGTCTCTCATTCTCATCCTTTGCATTGAGAGTTTGTGACTCCATTAGAGGTGCAACACGTGGGGCACTAAACTTTTAAGAGTAAAGGATCTTCAAGGATTGTCTTGTTATTACTATACAACATGTGAGGTTACATTCTAACCCTGTTTTCATGTGAATTTCGAATTTGTATGCTAGTTTCTAGGGTTATTGATTTGGTATTCAATTTGAATGTTCAAGAGAAAAACTTAGATCCAAAGCAATTAGGGTTGCATGATCACATAGGAATGTAGATATGCTCAAAACCCATCAGTGGTATCAGAGCCTAGGATGTTTTTCAATTGAATTGATGCAAGAGTGAACTGTCCAAAGAACAAGAAATCAATTTTTTTGCTGTCTGGAGGCTGAACTCGACGAGTTCAATCTAGTTTTTGACAAGTTGGGTGAACTCAGCGAGTTCCGTGCCCAACTCGATGAGTTAACTCGTCAGTTTCCAGATTTTTCGATTTTCAAATCTGATTTTGAATAGGATAATTACCACAATTCATTTTTATTGCCTAAAACTGATTTGTTTTAATGGTAACATGATATCCTTATCAAAATTAATGGATTTGGTTAAATATGGATAATAATATGATTATTTTGATTTGAGATTTAACCTTGTAGTTTGAAGGGTTTTAAATTACACCCTATGTTGAAATTTAATTAAATAGTTTAATTTTGAAATCTTAAATTTTAGAACCCTAGTATTTTAAAAGTTTTAAATACATCCTTATGTATGTTGCTAATAAATTTAATTAAGTGTTTAATTAAAAGACAATTAATAAATCCATAAAAAGTTTAGATTTAATAATGTTAAAAGCTTAATTTATTAAAAGACTAAACCTTAGTATTTTAAAAGGTTTAAAATACACCCTTATACTATTATAAGATTAAAAGTTTAATTCATATATATGTATAAGGAAAGTCAGTCTTACCGTTAGTAGGCCTCATTCATGAAGCTGATCTATAAGAGGTGTTTTAAAATGACTGTCATTGGGTATCCACTCTTACCCACCGCACTCTTGACTAGTGGACGGTCGTTAGCCGAACGTGTAGGATATGACACTAAACTCTCATTATTAGCACTGGATTATAAAGTAACTAAATACTTGTATAAAATTCCCAATCTTAGTAACTTTAGGAAAATGTGACTTTGATGCTAACCAATGAAATTGCACATTTCACCTTATTGTCATAAATTATCGTTGATTAATGGAGCATGTGTGGTTAACCGACACATTGATTAGATGATAAATGCCATCGAGAGTACCAAACTAATTTGCATGGTTATTCACACCTTGTTTGTGATCCTCGGTATCCCAGTCACAAACTTGAAGGGCATAATCAAGATTAAGCATACCATTAAAAAGTTCAATGAATCTCAAAAGATCTAGGAAATTTACTTAAAACCGAATTCGTTAAAAATTTCGTTTTCGTGGTGAAATTGGTAAATCGCCATTTACCTACCTTCAAATAATTTGCAATTGGATTACGGCATCCCTTTTCCGAATTGTAAATTATTGAGTTGGGTCCTAGACTTAATATCTCATTTGGGTGTTATATTAAGGATTAAATCAACTCACTTGAATTTTCTCCCTTTTATAGATGTCGAGTTCTGACAACTATGGTCTTCCTCATCCTTTTGGAAAAAGCTTTCTGTCTGAATATGATCTTCCACGTGTCGATCAATGTGAAAGATCATTCCCTTCCTCGTGCATTGGTGGAAATGGAAATCATACTTCTCTTCCTCCACTTCCTCCAGTAGTTCTCCCTGATGCACGATTCTGTCAACTTGAAAAGTCCAAGGTTACTCAAGCCCTATTGGCATGCAACAACCAAGATGGAAAGTCTGTGTGTGCATACGTCCTCAAGATGAAGTTGCACATTGACAAACTGGGAATGTTGGGTGTCGTTTTCCCAAAGGAGCTAGCTGTTGACTTGGTTCTTTAATCGCTTCCCGAGTTTTATAGTCAATGCGTTAAGGATTATTATATGACAGATAACGACGTGACCCTCATAGATCTAACATATTTGCTAATTGTTGCTGAAGCAGCAATGCTTTGGCGCACTGGTCAAGCAAATACGTTTGAAAGATCTACCTCCCAAAGTTCCATGGACCTTAACAATGGTAACATTGGTAGTCCAGAAAAGGTTTCTCTTCCCAATGGAAATGGATCGGCCAAGTTCAAACCGTTTGACCATATGGAAAAGAGAAACGCCAGTTCTAAGATAGTCCTATGTGTTGTTCCTGAAGATTCCATGTGTTTCTATTTCCAAGTGAAGGGACATTGGAAGCGAAGCTGCCCAGACTACCTGAGAGATCTAAGAGATGGTAAAGTCAAATTGTTTGACTCTACTTCAGGTATATCCACTATCTAACTCTGTTAAGTTTCTACTTATAGATTCTTATTACATGATGTGGTAATCACATTTTGATGTTTTGTAGGATCAAAGAAGAAAATAAAGGAAGCTTAAGAGGAAGTAAAGGCTAATTCTGATTTGAAGAAATGGATTTCGGTCACATGGTTCAAAATATCGGAATTTGGAGCTGCTACTTAGGAGTTATGATAAATTCCTTAGGAATATTTGGAAACATAGTTTTCATATGTATTTGCATTGTAAGGACAAGTTTTCCACATTTTATCAATAAAATAAATTTTGATTTTATCTTATACGTTTCCTTGCAATGGAATTTATGAAAATTGGTGTTTGTATTTCTATGTTGAGAATGGATTTGATTCTTAGTTATATCGTTTGTGGTAGTGTCATAATTTTCCAAGTGAGGAAGGATTCTCAAAACGGACAAAAACTTGGAATCATGCGATTTGTATTGTGTGATGTATGAGAATCTTGATCTTTGGAATATTGAGACTAATTCCTTGTTCACATGTATATGTGAGTCAAGTGAAGGACTAAAGGATCTAGTACACATTGATGTGGACTGGTCAGATCCACCACATAGGACAATAAAGTTGTCTTATGATAGTGGTTGGAAATGACAAGTTCACATGGATAGGAACACATACACCATAGAATCTAAGTGACAAGAGGTTTCTCTCTACTTCATGAAAATGACTGTGAAGAAACTCTTTCACTTGTGGGTTTTAAAGAATTAATTTCATTAGAGTTAGCAGTTATGATAATTGCGTTCTCGAATTCGAGTATGATTACAACATCCTTTTTTATAGTTCGAATTGTGAGAAATGGCAAATAGTTTAAACATTCGGGATTTATTGTTATAAGTTCTGAAAGGGTTTAGACACACCCATAAGTTATCTAATGAAAGGTGTATGAGCTTGAGAAGTATAGATAGAGACTTATCGAAGCACCATGTATCAGAGATCTGAACTTTGGAAAGAAAGTCAATAGGTATTGATTTCTAGAAGTCCAACTGATTTCTGGGTACATGTCAAAGCTAGTGGGAGCATAATTGTTATGTTGGTAAGATCATAATTGTTATGCTAGTGGGAGCATGATTATTATGTAAGGTGTTGCAAGTTAGCAATGCTATTTATAGGAAACAAAGTTCTAAATTTGCAAATTTGCAGAATTTGGAAATTGTTTCACTATAGTAAGGCTTAAGGGAGAAGACATTAATACTTCATTTCGAATCTAAAAGCTTAGATTGTAATTTTAATGGAACTTAGTCATGAACGTATATGAATATCATGTTGAAGTGATTCAACATAGGAAGATTCGATATATGGAAATATTATAGCAAGAGACTGTCAGGTCTTTGTGTAAGACATTGTGTATCAGATCCCATATGCTTCAGGTATAGGATCGATTACATATGCTATAATATTCACTTGTTCTGATTTTTCCAAATGCCTAGATAATTAAGAAGGAAAAAGGAATAGAACCTAATATGACTAATGTTGTTAAACAACTATCAAGGACAATCTGGGGTTTACCAAAGATTGGTTGCGTATGGACAGTTGGAAGTATAAGATTAATTTAGACGGACCATATTGACATGTTCTGAGTAGAGGTAACTCTTGTTCATATATGATAATCATATGGAAATATGGAAATGTTTCCATTATGGGAGTTGGATATTAAGATCTATGTGTTAGTAACTTTAATGCAAGAAGCATGTTCAAGGAATGCTCTTTGAATGTGAGACTTCATTTCCATGGAATTGTTTTTGTAACCAATCTCCAATGTAATGTTTTGTAATATCATTGGCCAAGTCTCTATGACTTTGGTGCCTAGACATTACAAAAGGATCATTGCATGTAAGTTTAGACTCTAATAGATTCTAGTAGTGGCAAGGATTTGGTATTCTTACACTTGTGATAAGGATTTGGAATTATGAAATGTGCATCATTGGGAATGTGTTCAATTGATCTATTTCACAAGGAAAGGACCATTGATAAACATAGTGTGCATGCTTGGAGCATGGGATGACTATTGTTTTAATTAAAGTGTTAAGTTGATTGTTCGAGACATTATACAATGAATAAGGTCTAATCAATATGGTGATTAAATAATAAGTGTTTTATTTATATTCAAAAGTTTTGAGACCATATTGGATTAGGTTATCTTTGTGTTTCACTTCGCATGTTTTACTTCCCGAATAACGAGGTTATCCAAACATCCACAGTCGATCATACTTTTTGGAAGTAAGTAGTGAATTAAGACTGTCATGAATCCGACTATAGATTGTTTAAGTGCTTAGACATAGCAAAAGTTTGTTGCAGTGTTCATGAGTACTCCTGAAATAAGAATTTGAGTATTGGATAAACCCACGCTCAAGTATTACTTCATGGGATTTATCACGAGTAATTTTGAGATGATAATATCTTATATTCTTGAAACGGAGGCATGTGGGTTGTTGTTTACGAGTTGGTTTTGCATTGATAATACGTAAACGCATCAGTAACTTGATGTTATAAAAAGTATTGGTGTGTGTGATTTGATGAGTAAATTGTGCAAGCATATGAGTCAAAGTTTATCTGTTCCTTTTACCCTTAATGGGATAAAAGCGATATATGTGGGCCCCTCGATGATTTAGTGATGACACCCTAAGCACTTGGCCAAGCCTGGACTGATTTGATTTGTTCAATTAGTCAGTTGACATAAATCGGAAATCGGGAAACAAACCTTGGATAGAGAGAACGACTATAATCCATGTCTCGTGTCCATACGATATCTTGTAGAATGTAGGAATATTTAATCCCTTATCTAAGGACATGTCAATGATAAGATCAGAGTATGACAACGGCTTTTGAGAGCTATGATTGCTAGTCAAATTTTGAAGTCATACTTGCAATAACAGTTATTAGACTTATCTAAGTAGGAAACTATTAGATTGGGTGTCTAAGCTTATAACTATAATTGGTATGTACTTGATTTGATATGTAGCATGGTCTATTTGGGTTGCCTTTACTCATGCAACTTGACAGGATGACTGGTGGAGAGAGAGTAGAATTTATTATGTGAAGTAATAAATTGGTACTCAAATGATTTTATTAATATATTGTTTGGAAATCATATTATTAATTAGTAATTAATCATAAATTAATTTGATATTAATTTTAGGATTAAAGGAACTGATTAATAATGGAGGGGCTGTTCTGCAAATCATTGATAGTTGCAGAACTGGTCTATTGGACTCCTTAATTAGGAGTGTATGAAATCCTATAAGGAGGCCCTATAGATTTCGTCCATGGGCCTCATAAGGAGGAGTCCATGGGCTGCTTAAGCCTTAAGCAGAAATTAGAGTTTCCTCCAGAAACCCTAGCAACCCACAACTATAAAAGGAACCCCACCATATGGAATTTTCGGCTGATGCTTCTTTGAAGAACCCTATCCAACTTTTTTATTGTCTCTCATTCTCATCCTTTGCATTGAGTGTTTGTGACTCCATTAGAGGTGCAACACGTGGGGCACTAAGCTTTCAAGAGTCAACGATCTTCACGGATTGTCTTGTTATTACTATATAACATGTGAGGTTACATTCTAACCCTATTTTCATGTGAATTTCGAATTTGTATGCTAGTTTCTAGGGTTATTGCTTTGGTATTCAATTTTCATGTTCAAAAAAGAAAAAATTAGATCAAAAGCTATTAGGGTTGCATGATCACATAAGAATGTAGATATGCTCATAACCCATCAGTTTCGTACGAGGTATGTCCCCCTGTTGGAGAGGGGGAGGTTGGACAAGGAGTATTTAGATTTGAGGCTGATGACTGAGATGGTGACAAAGATCACCAGGATGTTTATTGAGAAGGCTCTATTCTGTCCCGAGTTTGCTATATCGGAGCATGCCCAGATGACTCGATATTTGAGCATGCTCAAGACTGTTATTTGGCAGTTTGTGTCTACCTAGCGTTATAGTACCCTCGCCAAGCTTGAGGATGTAGTGAGGAGGCGAGAGATTGAGATTGAGAACTAGACGATGGAGCAGCGTTAGGCTCATGTTCAGTCACAGCCTGCAGCGAAGCGGTTCAAGCCCGCTGATTCATAATCTGGGGGACAGAGGGGTCGTACTTGTGGCAAGTGCGGAAAAGGTTCATGAGGGTGCTTGTCGGTTTTCTTTGGGGTGCCACAAATTTGGCAGGGAGGGCCATATTACTAGGGATTATCATCATCATTCCCTAATACCGAGCACCAGGATTTGTTATCACTGTGATCAAGTTGGCTA
This sequence comes from Lactuca sativa, assembly GCF_002870075.4. NCBI lineage: Eukaryota > Viridiplantae > Streptophyta > Magnoliopsida > Asterales > Asteraceae > Lactuca > Lactuca sativa. The sequence continues at coordinate 58,716,363 of NC_056626.2, read as the reverse complement.
TATGAAGGCCAAATGTCCCTTTCTCGCAGTGAGACTGGTGCAGGCTCTGAAATCGGCTACTTTGAAGATCACAGATGGACGCCAGAATAGGACAGAGCCCCCGAGGGTTCGAGGTTGTACGTTCCAAATCACAACAGAGGAGGCCAAGGTGGCACCAAATGCCCTTACTGGTATGTTTTCATTTATTATTCTATTAGATTATTGTATTGTATGCCTATGTACATGATTCTGCTAGGTACCTTCTTAGTGAATTCCTCTCATGCTTTTATGCTTTTTAATTCGTGTGCCAGTCGTTCCTTTGTGTCTTAGTCCTTTGGTAGGTGTTTTGATATGTCTCTAGGAGAGTTGGAGTGCCCGTTGTGAGTTTTCATCGCCATAAGCACGGGATTTCTGCCTCGAGCATTCTCCATGGTTGCATTTTGGAAATTTTCGAGATGTCTTACCCAATTGATCTGATCCCTATTTCTATGGTGGATTTTGTTGGATTAGTGTCTAAGTCCATAACTATTATTGGTATGTACTTGACCCGAGAGTATCATGGTCCATTTGGGTTGCATATCACCAGGACAATTTGATAGGATAGACTTTTGAGATGAGGTTATTTATGATTTGTTAATATATTATAAGTTCTGATATATTAATATGAAATCATATTATTTAATTAGTATTGATCAATAATTAATTTGGAATTAATTATGTGATCAAAAAGATACTACTTAAATATAAGGGGTTGATTGGTAAATCATTCATTCTTTTGGTGTGGGCCAATTATCCATGATTCCTTAGGTTGGGCTAAACCCATGTAAAAACACATGGATGATCCATGGAGGTTTAAAACCATGGATCCTAAGGAATATGGAAGGTCATGGCCATTAAGGTTTACATGGTGTAAACCTAATCTTGCCACACTATATAAGAAACCCCTTAGCATCCAAAAAGGTGGACTAGTGGTCATTGGAATCCATGAGCCATTTTTTTGACATAAGAAACCCTATCATAATTTATCCTTTGTTCTAGGTGTGTTTTGATTCCATTTGAGGCATTCATTGGTGCTAATTTCTAAAAGGCCAAATACAACAAGGTTTCCAACTACAACAAATGGGTATGTCATCCAACTAGAACTTTGTAGTAAAGATACTCTATTGTATACTAGTTAGGATGATGCTTTGTAAAATTAAAGTTTGCATGTATATTAGAGAAAAAATAGATCCAAAGCATCTAGGGTTGCATGTACACCATAGAAGTGTTAGAATGCTCAAAACCCTACAGTGGTATTAGAGCATAGGGTTGTTTTCTTATATGATGCTACATGCTTTCAAATGCTTTAAAAATTGTTTTTTTGTTGTCTAGACAGTGGACTCGGCGAGTCAGTTCATGCACTCGACGAGTTGGTGCTCCAAAGTGTAGATTTTCAAGTTCTAAGGCTGGAATTGGAATAGGATCATTACCCTAAACTATTTTAGAACTTATAAACCTATTGTTGATGTGTTAATGATCATGGTTATCCAATTTAAAAGATAATTGTCAAAATTTCATGTTTTGTATTAGTTTATATGGTTAGACTAATTACATGAAATTTTTTTGATATGAATTGTATTTTTCTTATGAGTTTAATTTAGATCATAGGAAAATTGTTTGATTTTGTAAGTTACAATAGTTGATCTAAATGTTTTTAAATGAAATCCATAACTTGTCCTCAAGTTATGGAAAAATGAAAAGTCTTTATTTTTTAAAGGTCATTAAATCTCATAGGTTTTGGGAAAGTGAAGAGTCTTTTACATAAATGTTTTTATGAACTCCATAACTTGTCCTCAAGTTATGGATTTTCAAGAGTCTTTTTATTAAAACCTATATTAAACTCATAAGTTATGGATTCCAAAAGTATTTAAATAGTTCAAAAATTGCCCTCAAGTTTTGGAATTTGTAAATGTAAAAGTCTAACTTTTGAAACATTTAATTCCAAACCCTAGAATTTTAAAGTTTAAAATTTTACCCTTATACAATTATAATATTATAGGTTTAATATTTATAAGAACAAAGTCAGTCTTATCGTTAGTAGGCCTCATTCATGAAGCCGGTCTATAAGGGGGTATAAGGTTATTTCCTATAAAATGGCAGTTTAATGGGTGTCGACTCTCACCCACCGCTTTCTTGACTGGTGGAGGGTCGTTAGCCGAACGGGTTTCACAGGAAATTAATTTTCATCAAAATTATAATGATTATTAGAAAGTAACTAAAATTTTATTAAATTCCTAATCTTAGTTACTTTAGGAAAATGTGAATTTGGTGTTATCCCATGAAATTGCACTTTGCACCTTGTTAAGTCGTTAGTGGAGCGTGTGTGGTAAACCGAAACACTAATATGGGACTGACAGTGTGTGGCAAAGGGTATCTTGATGTTAGTCATAGATCAATGGAGCGTGTGAGGTTAACCGGTACATTGGTTAGGTGGTTGTAACATTGGGTGTGCCAAGCTAATTTGCATGGTTATTCACAGCTTGTTTGTGATCCTCGTCATCCCAGTCACAAACTTGAAGAGCACAATCGATATTGAAACATGCCATTGAAAATTTCAATGAATCTCAAAGGATCTTGGAATATCAATCTGTTTAAAACTTAATCGACTTTGTTTTTCATGGTGGAAATTGGTAAATCGTCTTCAAATATTTTGTAGTTTGGATTACGGCATCCCTCTTCCAAATTGTAAAATATTATGTTGGGTTCTAGCCTTAATATTTCATGTTGGGTGTTACATTAAGGACTGAAATCAACTAAACTTGAATTTCTCCCATTATAGATGTTTAGTTCAGATAACTACAGTCTTCCCGAATCTTTTGAAAAAACTTTCTTTATAAAGATAATTTTCACAAGGCGATCAAGGTGAAAGATTAATCCCTTTTTCGTGTTGTAGTGGAACTTCACTTCCTCCACCTCCTACAATAATTCTCCCTAACCCATAATTTCTAGGTCACTCAAATCCCTAATGGCGGGAAGGAAAGTCTGTATGTGCTCACATCTTGGAGATGAAGTTACATATTGACAAGCTGTTAGAGTTGGGTGTCGAAATCTCAAGGAAGTTGGCTGTGGACTGGGTTCTTCAATAACTTCTTAAGTCATATAGCAGGTTCTTTAAGGACTACTATATAGGAGATCACGACATTACCCTTTATTGATATAAGATATTTGCTTGTTGTTGAATCAGGAATGATTTGGCACACTGGAAAAGCAAAATTGATTGGAAGATCTACTTCGCATACTTCCATGGACATTAACAATGGTAACATTGGAAGTCCAAAAAAGCTTTCGCTTCCCAATGGAAAGGGATCGACCATAGTCAACCCGGTTGACCAAATGGTAAAGAGAAGGGCTAAGTCTGAGATTTTCCCATGTGTCATTCCCAAAGAGTCTATATGTTTCTGTTTCCAATGGAAGGGGCATTGGTTGCAAAGCTGCCATATTTACCTGAAAGAGAGTCAGAGTGTATGACTTTGCTTCAGGTAAGTCCACTATCTAACTCCATTAAGTTCCTATTTGGAGATTCTTAATACATGATGTAATGTAATTACATTTTGATGTTTTGTAGAATCAAATAATAGAAAGGAAGCTTAAAAGAAGAGTAGGCGGAGTCTGATCGCGAAGAAATGGATTTCGATCGCATGGTTCGATGATCAGATTCTTGAGCTGCTGCTTAAGAGTTATGATATATTTCTTAGAAATATTTAGAAACATAGTTTTCATTTGTAATTGCATTTTAAGGAAAAGTTTTCCGCGTTTTATAAATAAATAAAATTTGTTATTATTTTATTATATCTCCTTGCAATGGCGTTTGTGAAAATTGATGTTTGTATGTTTCTATGTTAGCAATATGAATTTGATTCTTTCGTTTATGGTAGTGTCGAGAATTTGCCAAATAAGGAAAGATTCCCATCAACTAAGTTTCAGTTGGATAGAAACTTGGAATCATGCAACTTGTATTGTGTGATGAATGAGAACTTTCATCTTTGGGAAATTAAGACTAATTCCTTGTTCATATGTATATGTGAGTCAAGTGAAGGGCTACGAGATCAGGTACACTGGGTGTGCGCTAGTTAGGTTCACCAGAAAGAATGATAAGACTATTCTTCATGATTTACTAAAGTTTAGTAAATATGGTTATGCTTACAAGTTTAAGTATAATTCTGAACATTGGAAAATTTTCAATGTATGACAGAACGAATGAGAAGAATCAAATTAGGCTGAAAGATAGAAGTTTCTCCAATCTGAAAAGATGGGAAAGTACTTTAGTATCATGTTTTATGATCATCTTGATGATTATGGAAAACCATATCATAATTGATCCTCTAAGTATATCTTAGTGTATTTGTATAGCTAAGAAGAGGAATCATGAATTGTTGAAATGGTTATATCAAGAAGATGAGTCATACTTCGTTCCAAGGACAAGTATTAGAGTCATACTCCAAGATTGTAACTTGAGTAACATATTCCTAAGAAAGGTTTATAACACTCATCAAATGTAGAGTAAAATGTTTCTTACTCTTGTACATTTGAAATTGGTAAGTTGTGATGTTTTGGATGAAACAAAGACCAACTATGACCAATTGTGTGAAGGGTTTAGCTTGATAAGAAATTGCACTAACTCTTGAATATTTGTTTTTCAAGGAATGCTTCTTGACAAAGTGAATCTTATATGTCAAGAGGTCAGTGGGAGTCTTAAAGATCTTGACAAGTTTCAAGAAGTAATCAAGAGTAAACCTATTGTTAAACACTAGCACATGAATTGAGGTTTGTAACCTATCGTGTTGACATATGCTTGTTTCTGTGCCATTCCAGTTGGTTATGTATGTGATTTCTATGAGTTCTCAATTGTTTGCATAACAACTTGGAAGCAATGGTAGGCCCTTGTGCTGTCAAGTGGCAAGAAATTAAGATTAAACCAGTTCAATCCATATGAGTTTGGACTTGTCACTAACCTTGTCTTTTGATTATGGTTTGAAAAATTCACATGGATAGGAACACATACACCATAAAATCTAAGTGCCATAAGGTTTCTCTCTGATTCATGAAAATGATGGTGAGGAAACGCTTTCACTAAGTAGATTATAAGGAGATAGCAGTTGTGATATTTGCATTCTCAAATTTGATTATGATTGCAACATCCCTTTTCATAATTCAAATTGTGAGGAACGGAAAAAAGTCTAAACATTTGAGACTTATTGTTGTAAGTTCTTAAATTGGTTAGACATGCATGTGAGCTTTCTAAGGAAAGGTGTATGAGTTTGAGAAGCCTAGATAAAGTCTTATCGAAGCATCTCGTATCATAAATCTAAACTTTGGTAATGAAAGTCAATAAGTATTGATTTCTAGAAGTCCATCTGATTTCTGGGTACATGTCAAAGCTAGTGGGAGCATAAATGTTATGCTAGTAGAAGTAATGATTATTATGCTAGTGGGAGCATAACCAATTATGATGAATGTTGCAAGTTACCAATGTTAATTATAGAAAACAAAAGTTTCAATTTGCAAGTTGCAGGGTTTGAAAAGTTGTTTTGCTGTAATTAAGGGAGAGGAATTCATACTTCATTCCAAATCTAAAATCTTAGATTGAGATTTTAATTAGATTTAGTCAAATACATATATATATATATATATATATATATATATAAATGTTAGTCAAATACATACATACATACATACATATATATATATATATATATATATATATATATATATATATATATATGTTATGTTGGAATGGTTCAACATAAGGAAATTCTATATATGGATGTGTTAATTGCGTTCTCAAAATGCGACTATGATTATCACATCCCTTTTCATAATTCGAATGATGAGAACATGGAAAATAGAAATATTATAGCAAAAGATTGGTCACGTATCATGTCTTTATGTAAGACATCATGAATCGTGTCATATATGCTTCGAGTATAGGATCGATTACATGTGCTATAATATTCATCTGTTCTAAATATTTTCCTAATGCCTAGGGCATTAAGAGGGAAAAAAGCGATAGAATCAGATATTACTAAAGTGGTTAAACAACTATTAAAGGACAATCTAAGGTTCACCAATGAGTGGTCACTTAAGGGCAGTTGGAAGTATAGTAATGGATGGACTATATCGACATTATTATAAATAGAAAGTATTCTATTAATAATGAGTTGTCATATGGAAAATATAGAATGTTTTCATATTGGGTGTTGGATATTAAGAATCTATGGTTAGAAACTTTTATGCAAGAAGGATGTTCAAAGGATTGTACTTTGAATTTGAGACTTCGCTTCCATGGAATTGTCTTGTAACAATCTCCAAAGGAATACTTTGTAATATCGTTGGTCAAGTCTCTGTGACTTTTGGTACTGACATTACAAAGGAATCATTGCATGATAGTTTAGAATCTAACACATTCTGGCAGTGGCAAGAATTTGGAATTCTTACACTGTTGATAAAGATTTGGAATTGTGAAATAAGTTTCATTGAAGATGTGTTCAATTGATCTATTTCACAAAGGACCATAGAAAACCATAGTGTGCATGCTTGGAGCATGGAATAGCTATTGTTTTAATTCAATTATTAGGTTGATTATTCGCAACATTATACAATGAATAATGAGTAATCAATATGACTCAAAAGTTTTTGGGCCATATAGAATTAGTATTATTATTGTGTTTCACTTTTCATGTTTTGACTTCCCGAATAACTAGGTTATTCAAAACCATCCACATTCAATCATACTTTAGAAGTATGTATTGAGGCAAGATTATGATGAAAGGGTTTATAGTTTGTCTAGGTGTTCATGCGTACTCCTGGAATAAGATTCGAGTATTCGATTCAACCCACGCTCATCTGAATCACTTCATGGATTTTATCACGAGTGATTGTGAGACGATAATATCTTATATTCTTGAAGCCAATACATGTGAGTTATAGTTTACAAGTCGGTTGCACATTGACGTATGTAAAAGCACCAGTAACTTGGTGTTATAAAACATATTGTTGTGTGTGATTTGATGAGTAAGTAAATGTTGGATTAGGTGTCTAAGTTCATAACTATTTCTAGAATGTACTTGACCCAGTTGGCATTGTCCATTTGGGTTGCATGGCATTGCAACACTTTGTAACACCTGTGTTTCTGGGCCTGTCATTAATGTTGATATAATAGTCTAGGTTAACCTTTGTAACCCGTTTTGAAATAATAGAAGTGTATTATTTGAGTATTACGTGTTTTGTGCTTAATTGCTTAATTATGTGGTTTGATTAATTAAGAATAAAAATAAGCGTCAAAATTTAAGTGTAAAATAAACTTGATATCTTTGGATAATGTTGTAGTAGTTGAAACGAGGTTTCTGAATATATAAAGAATGCCCAAATCTGACTTCATATGAGGAAGTTACGATTTTCTGAAGTTTCGACTTAGCGGTATGCAGCCTGAAATACTCGATCTGAGATCGAGCGGTTTTTAGCCGAAACAATCTAAACGAGGATTGAAGGTCTCGTTGTTGGTATCGAAGCGATGAAAAGATAGGCGAGAACGGACGTCAAACAAAGAAGTTATGAATTTATAACGAAGTTTTTCTGTCCTGACATATTAAAAATAAATAATAAAAATAAAGTCAAAATTAGCCGACGGAGTCTAAACAAAAGTTGTAGAGCGTAGTCTCACCTACGTGTGGATATAAAGAACATCGAAAACGGAGTTCGTATGAAGAAGATATGAATTTTCGAAGTTTATTAAATAATTAATAATTAAATTTAATTATTAAATCCGGCATTATCCGAACAGGAGTCATCAGACTCATCCGAAGTACACCCCGCGTACACCGAGGAATGTCGACACTCGCACTCGAGCACTTCGGATACGTAAGCAATGACGATTCTGAGGCAGTACGCCTCGCGTACTCCGAGGCTCCACCCTCCTATAAATAGGATGCGAGGGCAGCCGAGTTCTTTTGCTCTTTTCTCTCTTCTCTCTCCCGTTTTGCATCGATTTGCGTGCCAAAAGTACCCCGAAGCCCCGGTATTATTCCCGAGTCCTGAAGCAAGATCCGAAGCCCCGAGAATCCCGAAGAGCGTGATTCCCGAGCCGAAGCTCTGCCCGCTAGAAGTTCGATTTTTGTAGAGATCTTCCAGATCTGCTGAGGATTACTACTTCTGCAAGTCGTAGTGCTGTCCGATCATCTTCTGATCAAGTGAGTGTGTAGTTACTTTCTTCTAACGCATAATTATGAAGTATTTTATACGAAATACGTGTTATGTGTATAATTTTGTTGTTATAGGTGTGAATGTATATTCATTCTCTTCTATCTCATAGATCTGATTTATTTTCTATGAAATACGTGTTATGTGGGTGTGCCTCATCTGTTATGTGGAATATGTATTGAATGAAAATGCTATACAAGTTTTAAACTATGTATGAAAATATATATTTATATCTACTAATATGTTGGGTAGAACATGGGTAGATAGTTGGTGTGTAATAAACAGATGAGAGGACTCGATGTTGTTGTTGTTGATCTAGTTATTCAGCGGAGTATGGATAACAACCACGGACTCTTTCTAGACAGTCCAGTGGAACGCTAGCAGGTTCATAACCTGTAGGTGTTGTGAACGATGTGTTCACCGGTGTACTCTATCCCCCTCATGGTTGCTTTTAAGATATCTATTGTTGAGGAAATCCCTTAGCAGTAATGTCCGTCCCGATGAAAATCCTAGATTAGGTCCCTTGAGATAGATGTTATTTTAGGGACGTAAAGTGAGGATAACGGGAATGGGTGATCGGGATAGTGATTGGTTGGTGAAATTAAATATAATTTATTTATTGTGGGTTGAAAACCCTATATGCTCACCAGGCTCCCAAACCTGACCCACTCAGTTTTATTTGTATTACAGGAAGTGGCGCAAGGGCGTAAGATGGATGAATCATCGAGTTGTTTTGTTTACAAGTCTGTATATGTATATATTTGTTGAATGACTTGTAATGTTATCGTTTATGCTTTATGGTCTGTATCGGAACATGACATCCCGAGTTTTGATTATATAATGAAAATGCATCTCTTGATGAAATGCTTTGATAAATATTATTTTATCATGTTTTGTTTTGGGAACAAATTCCGCAACACTTTTAAATCAAAAGGATTTACTCTGAAATTATTTTAAAAAGCATAAATGAAATCGGTCTTTTCTGGCTGGGATTTTGGGGATGTCACAGTTGGTATCAGAGCATCAGTTTAAACAAACTAGGAATTTGTAGGATTTCTAGACTTAAACTTAGAATGCTAAGTGGAGATTGTGAGAAGTGTGTTTGATATATTATAGACACTAGCACTAGTTTATTTTAGGAAAGTTGCCTAAAATGCTTTTATGTGCTAAATGTTATATGTTTCCATATATGATATTAATTGTTCGGATCTACGGTCTGTTGCTGACCGGATCTGGAAACCTTATGTGTGTAGGATTCTAAGCGTATGTCTGCGGTATTAGAACTAGCATGTAAACGTTTCGGAGTAATAAGGATGATTTGAAATCTATCGTGAATGAAGATCTAAATTTCGCCTTATTCGGTGTGTAGAACAAAAATGGTGAGAACAAGGAGTGGCGTTGGAAACGCGGATGAAAACAGGAATCAACCGCCAGTGATTGAGCAAATACCCGTTGTAGCAGCGGCACCAGAACCAATAACAATGGCTGGGGTGCTAGCCATGATTCGGGCTATGTTAGCCGAACAAAGGAATGAGATGCGACAAATGTTGCATGATAATAGGGACGAACCTATCATACCTATTGAGGAACCCGAATTAATTCCCGAGCAATCGGAGGAAGGGAACAATAGTCGCATTATGAGTCAAGTTGGGACTCAAGGAGAATGAAGGAACGATCCGGAAAGGAGAAACAACAAGGATGGGCGATTGTACAAGAACTTCTTGGGTGCCAAGCCGCCAAGTCTTTCTGGGAGCCCAAAGCCTGTTGAGATAATGGATTGGATCTCCGAAATGGAGATGGTATTTGAAAGTTGCGACTGTAGCAACAAACAGAAGACTGTCTTTGCAGTCAGACAACTGAAGACTGGAGTCTTGAGTTGGTGGAAGTTGTTGGCAAATACTATGCCACGAGGAGAAGCCCTGAAAATGTCATGGGAGGAGTTCTTGGAACAGTTAAGGGTGCAGTATTGTTCAGAGATAGACCTGATTGATCTGAACAATGAGTTCCAAAACTTAAAGAAGGGGAGGATGAGCATATATGACTATGCTACTGCATTCACTGAGAAATGAAGTTATTTTCGTACCTAGTGCTAACGGAACTCTCCAAGATTGAGAGGTTTACTAATGGACTGCCTGCCAACTTTGGTCCGACAGTCAAGATAGCTACTCTGAAAACGGTTGTTCGTGCAGCTAAGAATGTGGAGGCCCAGCAGAAGGAAAAGGGTCTGGAAAGGATAGAAGTTGGTGAAAAGAGGAAGTTCGATGGAACTTCAGGGTCCAATAAGAAAAACAAGTTCTCAAAGTCTGGTTCGATGGGAAGTGGAGGCGAAGCGAAATGGTGCGACAAATGTAAGAAGAAGCATCATGGAAAATGTGAGGTAGCGACCACGTGCTACAAGTGTGAAAAGCTAGGGCACTATGCCAATGAGTGTACCCTCTCTAAGAAGGTTTGCTATGGTTGTGGTGAGGAGGGACACATGTCGAGGGACTGCCCGAAGAAGAAGGAGGCAGCTAGACCCAACATTCCGCCAAAGCCAAAGGCGAGAGCATTCCAGATGACACTGGAAGCTGCTAAAGATGAAGCTGATGTCGCTTCAGGTACCTTTCTCGTTAACGAATTGCATGCCCAAATTTTATTTGATTCTGGAGCCAACTACTCCTTTATATCGCATGAATTTGGTAGAAAACTAGCTTTGCCTGTTGATAGACTAGATAATGCCTTATTAGTCGAAGTTGCTAGTGGAAAGTTTGTACCTGTTAGCCATCGTATGAAAAACATCTTAATTGATCTGAATGGGAATAAGTTCCACGAGGAATTATTGCTTATCGAACTTTATGGTTTCGACATCGTGCTTGGAATGGATTGACTTAGCGCTAATGATGCCGAAATTTTATGCAAGAAGAAGATAGTTAAAGTGAACCCGCCTGGGAAAGATTCGTTTATGGTGTATGGGGACAAACGCAGAGTAAATTCTGGAATCATTTCCCTAATGAAAGCCAGAAAATGTTTGACCAAAGGGTGTACATCATACTTAGCATTCGTGATCGATGCTAAGAAGGAAAAGAAGGTGATGCAGAATATTCCTGTTGTATGTGATTATCCAGAAGTATTTCCCGAAGATCTTCCTGGATTACCGCCTGATAGACAAGTGGAGTTTAGAATAGACTTGTTGCCAGGGACAACGCCAATAGCAAAAGCACCTTATCGATTAGCACCGACGGAGATGAAGGAGCTGATGATGCAACTTCAGGAGTTATTGGACAAAGGTTTCATTAGACCTAGTTCATCGCCCTGGGGAGCTCCGGTGTTATTTGTGAAGAAGAAAGATGGAAGTATGACAATGTGCATCGATTACAGAATAGATATATGTTGCCAAGGATTGATGACCTGTTCGATCAACTACAAGGTTGAAGTTATTTTTCAAAGATCGACCTAAGGTCAGGATATCATCAGCTAAAAGTAAGAGAGCAAGATATCAAGAAAACTGCATTCAGAACACGATATGGACACTACGAGTTCTTGGTTATGTCGTTTGGACTAACCAATGCTCCAGCAGCGTTCATGGATTTGATGAATAGGGTTTGTAATCCGTTCCTTGACAAATCTGTGATAGTGTTCATAGACAACATTCTAATTTATTCAAAGAGCCAAGAAGAGCATGGCAGACACTTGCAAAAAGTGTTAGAAGTCTTGAAGAAGGAGAAGCTGTATGCTAAGTTCTCCAAATGTGATTTTTGGATTCGTGAAGTCCAATTCTTGGGTCACGTGGTCAACCAAGAAGGGATAATGGTTGATCCTGCAAAGATTGAAGCTGTAATGAAGTGGGAACAACCGAAAAGTCCCACAGAGATCCGAAGCTTTTTGGGATTAGTCGGATATTACCGAAGGTTTATCCAAGGTTTTTCTTCGATCGCTAGTCCATTAACAGCTTTGACCCACAAAGGAGCTACTTATGCTTGGAGTGATAAGCATAAAGAAGCATTCGAGAAGCTAAAGAAGAAGCTATGCGAGGCACCGATACTTTCTCTACCCGATGGAGTTGAAGACTTCGCTATTTATAGCGATGCGTCTGGTGTTGGATTGGGTTGTGTTCTGAACCAAAGAGAAAAGGTGATAGCATATGCGTCTCGACAGCTGAAGGAGCATGAAAAGAATTACCCGACTCATGATTTGGAGTTGGCAGCGGTAGTTTTCGCTCTGAAGATATGGAGGCATTACCTCTATGGCACAAAGTCCAAACTTTTCACTGATCATAAGAGTCTCCAATATCTCTTTAATCAGAAAGAATTGAATATGAGGCAACGACGCTGGCTGGAGTTACTCAAGGACTACGACTGCGAGATACTTTACCACCCCGGTAAGGCTAATATTGTTGCTGATGCTCTCAGACGGAAAGTCAATCTTGAAAGGAAAAGGCCAAGAGCGTTGAGAATTGAAGTTGTCTCGACCATTGTAAAAAGTATAAAGAAAGCTCAAGAGGAAGCTTCTAAAAAGAATGACCGAAAGGAGGAACGTTTGGGCAAAACGTTGGTATTCGGTGTAAACAGTCATGGACTGAAGGTGTTCCAAGATCGGATTTGGATAGTTAAAACAGGAGGAGTCAGAGATCTTCTGATGGAAGAAGCTCACAAAACCATGTACTCGATTCATCCCGGTAGCACCAAAATGTATAGGGACCTAAAACCCTACTACTAGTGGCCGATGATGAAGCTTGACGTTGCAAAGTATGTGGCTGAGTGTGTGACTTGTGCGAGAGTAAAGACACAACATTAGAAACCGTACGGGAGTTTAGAACCATTGCATGTGCCTATGGGTAAGTGGGAAGACATTGCTATGGATTTTGTCACTAAACTGCCCATAACAAAGAATGGTCACGACATGATTTGGGTGGTCGTTGATCGATTCACTAAGAGTGCGCATTTCATAGCAGCCAAGGAGAAATGGTCTATGGAAAAGCTTGCAAATTCTTACGTGAAGGAAATTGTGAGGCTTCACGGTGTTCCGTTAACGATTGTGTCGGATCGTGATAGCAGTTTCACCTCGCGATTTTGGAAAAGTCTACAAGAGGAATTGGGTACCAAGTTGTGTTTAAGTACAGCTTACCATCCGCAGACTGATGGTCAGAGCGAACGAACGATACAAACACTTGAAGATATGCTGAGAGCATGTACTCTATAATTCCTAGGTAACTGGGATGAACATTTACCTTTGGTAGAATTTTCCTACAATAATAGTTTCCACTCGAGCATTAAGATGGCACCTTACCAAGCTTTGTATGGACAGAAGTGTCGTACGCCGTCTTGTTGGCTTGAGGCTGGGGAAAAGCAGTTTATGGGGCCGAAGATAGTCCATCAAACTGCTGAAAAGTTGAAAATAATTAAGGAAAGAATGTTAGCAGCTCAGGATCGTCAAAAGAGCTATGCTGACAAGAAGTGAAGACCGATGACTTTTGAGGTTGGGGATTCGGTTTTGCTTAAAGTCTCGCCGTGGAAGGGACTTATAAGATTTGGTAAAAGGGGAAAGTTGAGTCCAAGGTTTATTGGACCGTTTAAAGTTCTTCAGAGGATTGGGAACCAAGCTTACAAGCTTGAACTACCAGAAGAACTGAATGGAATTCATAACACTTTTCATGTGTGTTATTTGAGGAAGTTCACGGGGGAAGTTCCCGACATGATTCCACTTTCGGAGTTGAGAATCGATGAGAACAAAAGGTTGATTGAAGAACCAGAGGCAATCGTTGACCGAAAAACTAAGAAGTTGCGACGCAAGATGGTCGAGTTAGTGCTTGTCCGATGGAAACACACGAATGGGCCGAATCTCACCTGGGAGACGGAGAGTGACATGATGGGTCGCTATCCGCAGTTGTTTGTTGATGTGTGATTTCGGGGACGAAATCATTCTAAGATGGAGAGAATTGTAGCGCCTGTGTTTCTGGGCCTGTCATTAATGTTGATATAATAGTCTAGGTTAACCTTTGTAACCCGTTTTGAAATAATAGAAGTGTATTATTTGAGTATTACGTGTTTTGTGCTTAATTGCTTAATTATGTGGTTTGATTAATTAAGAATAAAAATAAGCGTCAAAATTTAAATGTAAAATAAACTTGATATCTTTGGATAATGTTGTAGTAGGTTAAACGAGGTTTCCGAATATATAAAGAACGTCCAAATCTGACTTCATATGAGGAAGTTACGATTTTCTGAAGTTTCGACTTAGCGGTATGCAGCCTGAAATACTCGATCTGAGATCGAGCGGTTTTTAGCAGAAACAATCTAAACGAGGATCGAAGGTCTCGTTGTTGGTATCGAAGCGATGAAAAGATAGGCGAGAACGGACGTCAAACGAAGAAGTTATGAATTTATAACAAAGTTTTTCTGTCCCGACTTATTAAAAATAAATAATAAAAATAAAGTCAAAATTAGCCGACGGAGTCTAAACGAAAGTTATAGATCGTAGTCTCACCTACGCGTTGATATAAAAAACGTCGAAAACGGAGTTCGTATGAAGAAGATATGAATTTTCGAAGTTTATTAAATAATTAATAATTAAATTTAATTATTAAATCCGGCATTATCCGAACAGGAGTCATCAGACTCATCCGAAGTACGCCCCGCGTACACCGAGGAATGTCGACACTCGCACTCGAGCACTTCGGATACGTAAGCAATGACGATTCTGAGTCAGTACGCCCCGCGTACTCCGAGGCTCCACCCTCCTATAAATAGGATGCGAGGGCAGCCGAGTCCTTTTGCTCTTTTCTCTCTTCTCTCTCCCATTTTTCATCGATTTGCGTGCCAGAAGTACCCCGAAGCCCCGGTATTATTCCCGAGTCCCGAAGCAAGATCCGAAGCCCCGAGAATCCCGAAGAGCGTGATTCCCAAGTCGAAGCTCTGCCTGCGAGAAGTTCGATTTTTGTAGAGATCTTCCAGATCTGCCGAGGATTACTACTTCTGCAAGTCGTAGTGCTGTCTGATCATCTTCTGATCAAGTGAGTGTGTAGTTATTTCTTCTAACGCATAATTATGAAGTATTTTATACGAAATACGTGTTATGTGTATAATTTTGTTGTTATAGGTGTGAATGTATATTCATTCTCTTCTATCTCATAGATCTGATTTATTTTCTATGAAATACGTGTTATGTGAGTGTGCCTCATCTATTATGTGGAATATGTATTGAATGAAAATGCTATACAGGTTTTAAACTATGTATGAAAATATATATTTATATCTACTAATATGTTGGGTAGAACATGGGTAGATAGTTGGTGTGTAATAAACAGATGAGAGGCCTCGATGTTGTTGTTGTTGTTGTTGATCTAGTTATTCAGCGGAGTATGGATAACGACCACGGACTCTTTCTAGACAGTCCAGTGGAACGCTAGCAGGTTCATAACCTGTAGGTGTTGTGAACGATGTGTTCACCGGTGTACTCTATCCCCCTCATGGTTGCCTTTAGGATATCTATTGTTGAGGAAACCCCTTAGCAGTAATGTCTGTCCCGATGAAAATCCTAGATTAGGTCCCTTGAGATAGATGTTATTTTAGGGACGTAAAGTGAGGATAATGGGAATGGGTAATCGGGATAGTGATTGGTCGGTGAAATTAAATATAATTTATTTATTGTGGGTTGAAAACCCTATATGCTCACCCGGCTCCCAAGCCTGACCCACTCAGTTTTATTTGTATTATAGGAAGCGGCGCAAGGGCGTAAGATGGATGAATCATCGAGTTGTTTTGTTTACAAGTCTGTATATGTATATATTTTTTGAATGACTTGTAATGTTATCGTTTATGCTTTATGGTCTGTATCGGAACATGACATCCCGAGTTTTGATTATATAATGAAAATGCATCTCTTGATGAAATGCTTTGATAAATATTAATTTATCATGTTTTGTTTTGGGAACAAATTTCGCAACACTTTTAAATCAAAAGGATTTACTCTGAAATTATTTTAAAAAGCATAAATGAAATCGGTCTTTTCTGGCCGGGATTTTGGGGATGTCACACACTTGGATAGACTAAATGAGAGAAATGACACTTATGGTTTATTAATATATTACAAGTTCTAATATATTAATAATATTCTTTAATTAGTATTGATCAAGAATTAATTTAGAATTAATATGGCGATCAAAAGGAGACTAATTAAATATATGGGGTTGATTGTGTAAATCATTCATTCTTATATAGTGGGCTAATGATCCATGGTTTATTAAGTTGGGCTAAAACCTATAAGGTGCTCCTTGGATAGTCCTTGGAGGTTATGAACCCAAGGATCATGGAATATGAAAAGCCATGCAGATTAGGGTTTACATGGAGTAACCCTACACGTGGCATACAATATAAGAAGCTCCATGGCTAGCAAAATTGGCCACTAAGAAAAGAACAAGAGGGCTAGCCGATTTTGAGTGAGTGTGGACTTCTCTCAAAGTTATTCCAAGAGTTGTGGTGTTGTGTGAAACATTTGAGGCATCACACTTGAGGTGCTAGGGTCACAAGGTTCTCAAGGAATCCAAGCAACAAGAAAGGTATGTTCTCCTACTAGCTTTTATGTTTCAAAGTTCCCCATGCCATGCTAGTTAGGTTAATAACCTTGGAAAATCAAATTTGCATGTATCTTAGTAAAAGATAGATCCAATGTTTCTAGGGTTGCATGTACAACTTAGGAGTGTTAGAATGCTCAAAACCCTTCAGTGGTATCAGAGCCTAGGCTTGTTTTCTTGATACTTGATGCAAATTGTTGAAAAAACTTAAGATTTTTGCATTCTGTTGAGTGAACTCGTCGAGTCCATGGGGGGACTCGACGATTCCATGTGTTAATTCATCCTACTCATCGAGTAGGATCTTGCACTCGATGAGTTGGTGGCCCTGAATGCAGATTTTCGAGTTTTGCTGCTGGAAATGGACTAGAAACATTACCCTAAACAGTTTTGGTCTTATAAAACATGTTTTAGATGGTGTAATGGTTATGCTAATCCATTTACAATAGCTATTATCAAAATTTCAAGTCTTATATGTGTTTTTATGATTTTTGAAATTATTGATATGAATGCTCATGAACTTATGAGTATGGTAGATCATAGGAATTATTTTGTTAGTTTAATTCTTGATCTTGATGTGTTTTAATGGAATCCATAATTTTTCCTCAAGTTATGGATTACCAAAAGTCTTTCTTTTAAAGTCCATTAATAAACACATAGGTTTCATAAAATGAAAAGTCTCTCATTTTAATAAACCATTAACTCATAAGTTATGAAAGATGAAAAATTTTGAAAGTTACAAAACTTGCCCTCAAGTTTTGGAACATGTAAAGTCACTTTAAAAACTTTAGTTCCAACCCCTAGAATTTTAAAAGTTAAAATTCAACCCTTATACTTTATAGTATTATAAGTTTATATATATATATATATATATATATATATATATATATATATATATATATTGTTGGGTTTTGAGCATTCTAACACTCCTAAGGTGTTCATGCAACCCTAAATACCTTGGATCTATGTTTTCTCTATTATACATGCAAATATGAACTTTCCAAGGCATTACCTATAACTAGCATACAATTGTCATATACAACACAAGAATCTAGTTAGGATAACATACCTTATTGTAGAGCTTGAAGTCTTGATGTATCTAGCCTTAAGAGCTTAGCCCCAATAGTGTGGAAGCCTCAAGTGGAATCACAACACATCATGAACAAAGGATGAACTTGAGAGAGAATCTCCATGCACCCAAAATCACCATGAACTCCAAGAATACACATGTATCTTACAAGTCTTTCCCAAGTCAAGATTTTGGCTATGAATGGATGTATTTATATGTGGTATTTCTAGGGTCATGGATATAACCCAAATCCATACCCATGGGTCTTATGATCCATGGTTCATGTGGCCCAACTCTTTATGTATCCATACATAAACTTAGTCCAACATGAATCATAAGCCCAACACATATAAATATAACTAATTAACATAATTAGTCCCCATAGATTTAATTAGTCTCTTTTGATCACCAAACTGATCTCTAAATTAATTCTTGATCAATACTAATTAACTCATATGATTTCATATTAATATTTTATAACTTATAATATATTAACAAATAATATATAACATCTTCTCTCAAAAGTCCATCCTAACAAATTGACCTGATGATATGTAACCCAAATGGACCATGCTACTCTTGGGTCAAGTATATACCAATAATAGTTATGGGCTTAGACATCTAATCTAACAGTCTCCCACTTGGATAAGTCTAAAACTATTATTGCAAGTATGACTTCATAACCTGACTAGCAATCGTAGCTCTTAAAGCTGGTGTCGAACTCTGAACAAATCAAATGACGCATCCATTAGATAAGTGATCATATATTCCACCATTCTAGATATCATATGGACTGATACATGGATTATAATCATTCTCTCAGTCCATTTGTTGTTTCCCAATTTTTGATTTATGACAGCTGACTAATTGAACAAATCAAATCAGTCCAGGCTTGGCCAAGCACTTAGGGGTGTCATCACTAAATCATCGAGGGGCCCACAGATATCGCTTTTATCCTTATGAGGTACAAGGAATGGATAAACTTCGACTCATATGCTTGTACTAACTACTTGTTGAATCATACACAAAGGCACGTTTTATAACATCAAGTTACTGATGCGTTTACGTACAATCAATGTATAACCAACTCATAGCCAACAACTCATATCTCTAGGTTTGAAGAATATAAGATATTATCATCTCATGATTCACTCGTGATAAAATCCATGAAGTGATTCAAATGAGCATGGGTTTAATCCAATACTCAGAACTTATGAGCACTCATGAATGTTATAGCAACCATTGTTATGTCTAATGCACCTTAGACAAATCTTACAAGCCAGATTCATGACAGTCTTAATTCATTACCTACTTCCAACGTATGACCGACTGTGGAGAGTTTGAATAAAATAATTACTCTAGAAGTCAAAACATGCAAAGTGAAACACAAGAATAACACTAATCTTATATGGCCCCATCACTTTGAGAGTAAATAAAAACACCTTTTATCTAAGCACCATATTGATTACTCATTATTCAATGTTTCGATTTTATCAACTTAATACTTAAATTAAAACATTAGTCATGCCATGCACCAAGCATGCACACTATGTTTACCTATGGTCCTTTCTTTTGTGAAATATATCATTTGAACATGACTCCAATGATGCTCATTTCACAATCCCAATCCCTTTTGTAAATGTAAGAATACCAAACTCTTGCCATTTACTATAATCTGTTAGATTCTAAACTTATATGTAATGATTCTCTTGTAATTGATGGGTTTTGGTCATAAGACATCCTATGTGCTCATACAAACCCTAATGCTTGGATCTAGGTTTCTCTATTGTACATGCTTTGAATCCAAGACTATAAACCCTAATTCTAGCATATGGAAAT
Organism: Lactuca sativa; assembly: GCF_002870075.4. NCBI lineage: Eukaryota > Viridiplantae > Streptophyta > Magnoliopsida > Asterales > Asteraceae > Lactuca > Lactuca sativa. The sequence goes on along the minus strand of NC_056626.2, from coordinate 58,696,696 downwards.
CGATATTAACATATAATTAGGTTTATGATATTACCTTGATTGTTATGTAGCAATAACAATCCCAATTCCTCCTTGAATTGACCTTGGAAGGCTTAGAGTCACAAGTGTCACTCCTCTAATGGCTTACAAACACCATAAGCAAGAGGATGAAGAGGAGAGAGGATGGAGGATGCCCAAAACGTGTTCTAACCCTAGAAGATATGTTCCCCACGTTTTTGAGCCTTAAGGGTTCTATATATAGTGAGGCTATTAGGGTTATCTAACAAGGAAACCCTAATTTGGTTGCTTAAGCCCTAAGCCACCCATAGACTCCTTTAATCAAGCCCTTGGACGATTTCCTTATGGGCTCCCCATAAGAATTCGTCCACCTCTTGATTTAAGACAATCCATGGCCCAAATTGCAATTATCTTATAATTACAATTCCAGTCCCTTAAGTTTAATTAATCTCTTTTAGTCACAAAACTAATTACCAATTAATTATTGACTAATATTAATTAAACAATATGATTTCTCCTTTAATATATTATTCCCATAATATATTAATAAATCATATTTAATCCTTTCTCTCCATAATTCATCCTATCAAGTTGCTTTGGTGAAGGCAACCCAAAAGGACCATGTACCATCGGGTCAAGTACATACCAAAATAGTTATGGACTTAGACACTAATCCAATAGTCTCCCACTTGGATAAGTCTAACAACTATTCTGCGTATGACTTCATATCCTGATCTGCAATCGTAGCTTTCTAAAGCCGTTGTCAACTCTGATCCTATCAGATACGCGTGTCCTTAGATAAGGGATCATATATTCCTCCATTCTAGATATCATATGAGATATGATTTCAAATCATTCTCTTTGTACTATATCTCGATTCCCAATTTATGACGACTGACTAATTGAACAAATCAAATTAGCCCTAGCCCGGCCGAGCATTTACGTTTGTCATCACAAAATCATCGAGGGGCCCAAAGATATCGCTTTTATCCTACTTTGGATAAAAGGAATGGATAAAATTTGATACAATGCTTGCTTGCACTTACTAACCAAATCACACACAACAATATGTTTTATAACACCAAGTTACTAGTGCGTTTACATATTATCAATGTGCAACCGATTTGCAAGATACAACTCACACATCTCAGTTTCAAGAATATAAGATGTTATCGTCTCACCAATCACTCGTGATACAATCCATGGAGTGATCCAAGTGAGCGTGGGTTTAATCCAATGCTCAAATCATATTCATAAGCACTCATGAACGTTGCAGCAAACATTTGCTTATGTCTAATACTCTTTTAGACAATCCACACACCAATTCACGACAGTCTTCATTCATATCTACTTCCAACATATGAACGACTGTGGCCCGTTTGAATAATTCGATTATTCTTAATAAACTCAATTATTCTGGAAGTCAAAACATGCAAATGTGAAACACAAGAATAATACTAATCTCATATGGCCTCAACCCTTTGAGCATAAATAAAACACTTTTTATTTATCACCATATTGATTACTCATTATTTGTCGTTTCGGGTAATCAACTTCTTACTTGAATTACAACACTTGTCCCATGCTCCTAGCATGCACACAATGTTTACCTATGGTTCTTACTTTGTGAAATAGATCACATTGAACACATTTCCAATCATTCTCATTTCACAACTCCAAATCCTTTTCATAAGTGAAAGAATATCAAATTCTTGCTACTTATAGAATATGCTAGATTCTAACATTTTATGCAATGATCTCTTTTGTAATGTCACTGCACCAAAGTCACAAAGACTATTGCCAATGATATTACAAAGTCTTCTATCGGAGATTGTTACAAGACAATTCCTTAGATATGATGTCTCTCACTCAAAGTACATTCCTTTGAACATCCTTTTGCATAAGAGTTTCTAATCTAGACATAGATTTTGAATATTCAATTCCCTAATATGGACACACTTCCATATTTTCCATATGACAACTCATTCTTAATAGAATCTTATCTATTTGTAATGATGTCAATATGGTCCATCCGATATGGAAACATTTCCATAATTTCCATATGACAACTCATTCTTAATAGAATCTTTTCTATTCATAATAATGTCGATATGGTCCATCCAATACCATGCTTCCAACTACTCACAAGCGACTAATCCTCGTCGAACTTTGGATTGTCCTTTGATAGTTGTTTAATTATTTTAGCCAAAAACAATTCTTGTCCTTTTTCCTTCTAAATGCGCTAGACATTTGGAAAATTTTAGAATGGTCAAACATTAATGCATTTGCAATCGATCCTTTACCCGAAGCGTATGGGACACGACGCATAATGTTTTATTTGCTATGTTCTCAAAATTCAAATTGTGAAGAGGAATGCCGTAATCATAATCGAAATTTTAAGAACACACTATACACCCTTGACTAAATTTATTAACATTTCTCAACCTAATCCTTTAGATTTAAAATGAAGCATAATATTCTCTCCCTTAATTATAGCAAAACAACTATACAACCCTTACGACTTTGCAAGGTATAACTCTTGTTTTCTATAATTAATATTGCCAACTTGCAATACGTGCCTTAGTAATTATACAATCATAACATTTATGCTCCCACTATCATGATGATTATTATAAAACATAACACTTATGCTCCCACTAGCTTCGACATGTATTCAGAAACAGCTAAAGTTTCAGAAAAACAATACTTATTGAATTTCTTAAATTCATGTTTCTAATACTTAATGCTTTGATAATCTTTATCAAGGCCTCTTATACACCTTTGCCTTAGATAGTTCATATGTGTGTCTAAACAATTAAGACTAATTGCCAAACCTAACAATTCAAATTATGGAAAGGGATACCGTATCCATAATCGAATTCGAGAATGCAATTTTACAATCACTATCTTCTTAAAATCTCTCTTAGTGAAAGCATTTCCTCACAATCATTTTCATAAAGGAGGAAATCTTATGACACTTAGATTTGAGTTGTGTATGTGTTCCTATCCATGTGAATTTGTTGAAACTAAGGTTTACGACAAATTCAAACTCATATGGACCGATCTTTCTTAATCTTGATTTCTTGCCTTATGGTAGCACAGTTGCCCACCATGTCTTCCAAGAAGTTAAGCAGCTCACCCTTTCCTATCAATGTACCTTTCATTGATTAAGGTGCTTTGCCTTTTATGCGTTCAAAATGAGAACTCATAGAACTCACATGCATAATTAACTCAATTGGAACAGCACAGAAACAAAATAATGTCAACACGATAGGTTGTAAACCTCAACTCGTGTGCTAGTGATGATCGATAAGGTTTATTTGATTTGTTCTTGAAACATTTCAAGACCATTAAGACTCCCACTTACTCCTTGTCATATAAGATTCTCTTGTCAATAAACATTTCTTGACAAACAAATATTCAAGAGTTAGTATAGTTTTTATCAAACTCTTCATAAATTGGTCCTAGTTGGTCTTTGTCTTATCCAACACATCACAACTTTCCACATTTGATGAATGTTATAAACCTTTTAATACTTGTCACTCATTGTCACAATCTTAACTCTAAGACTTGTTTTGGAACGAAGTATGATTGACTTCTTGATTTAACCATTTCTTCAATTCTTGATTCTTTTTCTTAGACATACAATTGTACTAAGACTCATTTAGAGGATCAATTGAGATATGGTTCTTAATCATTAAGACCTATCATAAAGCATAAAAGGTACTCTCCCTTCTTCTTAGAATGGAGAAACTTTCATCTTTCTGCCTACTTGATTCTTCTTATTCGTTCTGCTATTGATCTAAACCCTTTAATCAATTCAGATTTACACTTAATCTTGTAAGTATAATCATATTTACTAAACCTTTAGTAAATCATGACGAATATCTTTGTTACTCTTATGGTGGACTTGATCAACACGCAACTTTGTGTATTCGATCTCCAAGTCTTTCACTTGACACTTTGTCAATGAATTAGTCTAATTTCCAAATATGAAATTTCTCATTCATCGTGCAACCAAGTTGCATGATTCCAAATTTGTGTCCAATTGAAACTTGGGCGATGAGAAACTCTCCCTATTTGGTAAATTCTCGAATTTTCCATAAACACCATAAATAAGAATCATATCCATTTGTTTTAGAAATATGCAAACACCAATTTTCATAACGATTTCATTGCAAGGAAATAAACAAATAAATAAATAAGTCAAACGAAAATTTATTTTATTTAGAAAAGCAGCGGAAAACATTTGTCCTTACAATGCAAAATCCATTGAAAACTATGTATTTCAAAAAAAAAAAAATTCTAACAACGCTATCATAACTATCTAAGCTCAAAATCTAATCTTCAAGTCCATGCGATCAAGATCCATTCCTTGTGATTAGATTCATCTTGCTCTTTCACCAAGCTTCCTTTCTTTTCACCGAACCTGTAAAACATTCAAATGCAATCTTATTACATTATGTATTAAGAATTAATGAATAGGAACTTAATGGAGTTAGTGGATTTTACCTGAAGCGCAGCCATACTCTTTGACTCTCCCATCTTTTAGATCTCTTAGGTAAATGGGGCAGCTTCGTCTCCAATGCCCTTTCTCTTGGCAATAAAAGCAAATTGACTCCTTTGGAACTTGACATGGAACTACTTCAGACATTGCCTTTCTCTTATGATCAAACTTTTCGATCATAGCATGTCTTTCGTTGCCATTGTCTATATCCATAGAGGTCTTGAAGACAGATTCACCAATCAACTTTGCTTTTCTATTGCGCCAAATCATTGCTGATTCAGCAGCAATAAGCATATAGGTGAGATCTATAAGGTTCACGTCGCAGTTCATCATATAGTACTCTCTTACGAACTCACTATACGAGTTAGGAAGTGACTGAAGAACCCAATCAACAACCATCTCCTCACAGACAACGGATCCCAACATTCTTAACCTATCAATGTGTGACTTCATCCCTAGGACGTGTGCACACACCGGCTTTCCTTCTTTATGTTTACTTGCCAAAAGGACTTGAGTGATCTTGAACTTTTCAAGCCTTTGAACTTGTGGGTTTAGGGAGAATAATTGGAGGAGGCAGAGGAAGTGAAGCATGATCTCTTGTTCCTCGATCGAATCGTGGAATATCATCTTCATGTGGAATGCTTGTTCCACGGGATTTGGGAAGACCATAGTTGTCAAACTTTGACAAAACGGAAAAAAACGAATTCAAGTTAGTTGATTGATTGAGTCCTTAGTAAATCTCCCAAATGAGATACTAAGGCTAGGACCCAACACAATATTCTACAACTCGGGAGAGGGATGTCGTAACTCTAATTGCAGAATATTTGAAGGTAAGTGAATGACGATTCACTAATTTCCACCACGAAAAACAAAAAAGAATTTAAGTTTTAAATCTATGAAAACTCCTAGATCCTTTGAGATTCATTGAACTTTCAATGGCATGTTTAAATCTCGATATGCCCCTCTAGTTTGTGACTGGGATGCCGAGGATCACAAAGCGGGTGTGAATAACCATGCAAACTTACATGGTGCCCTCACATGTTACAGTCACCTATTCGATGTGCCGGTAAACCACACACGCTCCACCGAACTATGACAAACATTGAGTCACCCTTTGCTACCTTTTCTTAGAACCATTTAGTGTGCCGGTAAACCACACACGCTCCACTAACGTCTTTGCAAGGGCACAAAGTGTAATTTCATGGAATTGCATGCATCAATTCACTTTTGCCTAAGTAACTAAGATTGGGAATTTTATGAAAACATTTAGTTACTTTAATAATTCATTATACTTATAATGGAAGGTTTCGTCCTATCTTACCCGTTCGGCTAATGACCATCCACTAGTCAAGAGTGCGGTGGGTAAGAGTGGATACCCATTCAATCGCCATTTTATAGGCAATTTCCTTAAACACCCCTTATAGACCAGCTTTGTGAATGAGGCCTACTAATGGTAAGACTGACTTTTACTCATACATATATATAATGTTAGACTTTTAATGTTATATATAGTATAGGGTGTATTTTACACTTTTAAAATATTAGGTGGTCAAATTTAACAATTATACTTTTAATTAAATTTTAAACCTAAACTTTTATGGATTTATTAAACCTCTTTTAATTATACTCCTTAATTAATTAATAAAACCATAAGGGTGTGATTTGAACTTTTTCAAACAATACTAGAGTTTTAGAATTTAACATTCCTAATTAAACTTTTAATCAACTTTTAAATTCCAAAACTTGAGGGCAAGTTTTGAAACATTTCAACACATTAGGGTTTAGAATTTAAATATACATCAAAATTAAACCAATTAATCAAAATTTAAATTCCAAAACTTGAGGGCAAGTTTTGAAACCTTTTTCAAAACATTGGGGTTTTAACTATTTAAATTTCAAAAATAACAAAACTTTTGGGTTCAAATTTAAACTATAAAATTTAAAGGGCAAAATATGAAACTTTTCATAACAACAAGGATCAAATAACAAATAATCTAAATTAACAATTAATCACATAATTATCCATATTTGATTTATTTAATTATTTCTTGCAAAACAATTTATCAATTTAATCAAAATAATTTAAACAATTATCACATAAGGAAACAATTATCTTATTAATTGATAAATATCTTCAATTAGATCAAAAATATAGTCAAATATATCATATAATCGTATTAATATTGATCTAACATGATAAGGTAACCATCCATAAGCAAAAACAGCAAGAAATCCCGAAATATACTCCATCTGACGAGTTGACTCATCGAGTCAAGCTTGGACTCGTCGAGTCTGCATGGACTCGGCGAGTCCAGCTATGGACTCGGCGAGTCCAGCCTCCAGAACATCAAAAATCAAATTTTTTGAACATGTAATGCATCAATACAATTTAAACCAGTCTAGGCTCTGATACCACTGATGGGTTTTGGTCATAAGACATCCTATGTGCTCATACAAACCCTAATGCTTGGATCTAGGTTTCTCTATTGTACATGCTTTGAATCCAAGACTATAAACCCTAATTCTAGCATATGGAAATCGATATTAACATATAATTAGGTTTATGATATTACCTTGATTGTTATGTAGCAATAACAATCCCAATTCCTCCTTGAATTGACCTTGGAAGGCTTAGAGTCACAAGTGTCACTCCTCTAATGGCTTACAAACACCATAAGCCAGAGGATGAAGAGGAGAGAGGATGGAGGCTGCCCAAAACGTGTTCTAACCCTAGAAGATATGTTCCCCACGTTTTTTAGCCTTAAGGGTTCTATATATAGTGAGGCTATTAGGGTTATCTAACAAGGAAACCCTAATTTGGTTGCTTAAGCCCTAAGCAACCCATAGACTCCTTTAATCAAGCCCTTGGACGATTTCCTTATGGGCTTCCCATAAGAATTCGTCCACCTCTTGATTTAAGACAATCCATTGCCCAAATTGCAATTATCTTATAATTACAATTCCAGTCCCTTAAGTTTAATTAATCTCTTTTAGTCACAAAACTAATTACCAATTAATTATTGACTAATATTAATTAAACAATATGATTTCTCCTTTAATATATTATTCCCATAATATATTAATAAATCATATTTAATCCTTTCTCTCCATAATTCATCCTATCAAGTTGCTTTGGTGAAGGCAACCCAAAAGGACCATGCACCATCGAGTCAAGTACATACCAAAATAGTTATGGACTTAGACACTAATCCAACAGTAATGACTACGCACAAGAGTCACAAAGACTTGGCAGCACACATTACAAAGAATTCCAATGGAGAGCAATTCCATGGAACCGAAGTCTCAAATTCAAAGTTCATTCCTTGTAACATCCTTCTTGCATTAAGCTTTCTAATCTTACACAGATTCAAAAAATAACTTCCGCCTATGGAAACAATTCAATATTACCATTTTGACTATCACTTCTGAACAAGAGTTGTGTCCTTTTCAGAATATGTAAATATGGTCCTTTCCAAAGTTTACATGATCCTTCCAATTGTCTACGAGTAACCAATCTTTGGTAAACCTCAGATTGTCCTCGATAATTGTTTAATCATTTTAGTCATTTCATATTCTATTCCTTTTTCCCTCTTAATGACCTAAACATTTGGAAAATTTAGAATGGATGTAATCGATCTTATACCCGAAGCATATGGGACACGATTCATGCTATAAATTTTTTACTTGCCATGTTCTCACAATTCGAAATATAAAGAGGGATGTCGTAATCATAATCGAATTTTGAGAATGCAACACATATAGAATTTCCTTATGTTGAACCATTCCAACATAACACTCATATATATCTTTGACTAAAGTTGATTAAAATCTCAATCTAAGCTTGTAGAATTGGAATGAAGTATAAAATCCTCTCCCTTAATTTTAGCAAAACAACTTTTCAAAGCGAATAGAAACTTTTGTTTTCTATAATTAACATTGCTAACCTGCAACACGCTATAATAATCATGCTTCCACTAACATGATAATTATAATTTAACTAGCATAACACTTTATGCTCCCACTAGCTTTGACATGTACCCAGAAATCAGCTGGACTTCTAGAAATCAATACTTTATTGACTTTCATACCAAAGTTCAGTTTTCTGATACGAGATGCTTTGATTAGACTTTATCAAAATCATACACCTTTCCTTATATAGCTCACATGTGTGTCTAAGTAATTATGAAGAGGGATGCCATAATCATAATGTTTAGACCTTCTTCCATTCTCACAAGTCCATGCTAGTGTACCGGTTAACCACATACGCTCCACTAATGACTTTGAGAATGCAAATATCACAATTGCTATCTACTTAAAATCTACTTAGTGAAAGAGTCTCCTCACCATCATTTTCATGAATCGGAGAGAAACCTTATGACACTTAGATTTTTTTTTATGGTGTAAGTGTTCCTATCCATGTGAATTTGTCATAACCATAATCATAAGACAAGGTTAGTGACAAATCCAAACTCATATGGACTGAACTTATCCAATCTCATTTTCTTGCCACCCGGCAGCACAAGTGTCTACCAATGCTTCCAGGTTGTTATGCAAACAATTGAGAACTTATAGAACTCACAAGCATAGTCAACTTAAACTGGAATGGGCACAAAAACAGAAATATGTCAACACAATGGGTTAAAAACCTCAAGTTGTGTGCTAGCAATTAAACAATAGGTTTTATTCTTGATTAGCCCTTGAAACGTCTCTCAGATCTTTAAGACTCCCACTGTCCTCTTGACATATGAGATTCTCTTGTCAAGAACCATTCCTTGACAAAAAAAATATTCAAGAGTTAGTGTGGATTCTTATCAAGATAAACATTTCTCACAATTGGTCTTAATTAGTCTCTGTTTTATCCAAAACATCACAAATTTCCAATTTCAAATGTACAAGAGTAAGAAACATGTTACTCTTACATTTGACAAGTGTTAGAAACCTTTCTTAAAATTATGTCACTCAAGTTACAATCTTAGAGTATGACTCTAAGACTTGATTTTGGAACAAAGTATGATTTATCTTTTGATTTAACCATTTCACCAATTCATGATTCCTCTCCTTAGCTAAACAAATGCACTAAGGTGTCTTTAGAGGATCAATTATGATATGGTTCCATAATCACTAAGCCAATCATAAAATAAGATACTCAAGTACTCTCCCATCTCTTCAAATTGGAGAAACTTTTATCTTTCTGCCAAATTTGATTGTTCTTATTCATTCTGTCAATCAATGAAACCTTTCCAATGTTTCAAAATTACACTTAAACTTGTAAGCATAACCATATTTACTAAACTTTAGTAAATCATAATGAATAACCCTATTAGCCTTTGTAGTGGACCTGACCAGCACACAACCTAATGTACCCAATCCTTTAGTCTTTCACACGACTCACACATACATGTGAACAAGGTCTTAGTCCTAATTTCCCAGAGATGAAAATTATCATTCATCACACAATACAACTTGCATGATTCCAAGTTTCTATCCAACAAAAACTTGGGTGATGAGAATCTTTCCTTATTTGGTAAATTATGACACCACCACAAATGAAAGAATCAAATCCATTTTCCAATATTGCTTATCAATCGAAACATGTAAACAACAATTTTTTCACAAATGCCATTGTAAAGATACTTAAAATAAATAAATCAAAACCTTTTCTTTTGTTTTAAAACTTGTAGAAAAATCTTATCCTTACGATGCAAATACATATAAAAACTATGTTGATATCTATTCCTAAGCAATCTATCGTAACTCTTAAGCAGTTGCTCAAAATTCTGATCACCGAACCATTTTCGCGATCAAAATCAACATACTCTTTCTTTAAGCTTCCTTTGATTTTTCTAAAACATCAAAATGTAATTAGATTACATTATGTATTAAGAATCTCCAAAAGATACTTAATAAAGTTAGATAATGGACTTTACCTGAAGTAGAGTCAAACTTTTAACTTTACCAGATCTTTTAGGTAAATCTGGCAGCTTCGCAACCAATGCCCCTTCTTTTGGAAAAAGAAAGATATGGACTCTTTGGAAATGGTACATGAGACTATCTCTTACTTATCCTTTCTCTCTACCATTAGGTCAAATGACTTGACCATGGCCTATCCATTTCCATTGGGAAGAGAAAGCTTTTATGGACTTCAACTGTTACCATTGTCAATGTCCATGGAGGTTTGGGAAGTTGATCTTCCAATCAAATTTTGCTTTACTAGTGCACCAAATCATTGCTAATTTAGCAACATCAAGCAAATAGGTAAGATCTTTAGGGGTCATGTCTTGATCTGTCATCAGGGTGTGACTGAAGAACCAAGACAACAGCCAGCTACCTCAAGACTTCGACACCCGACTCTCTCGGCTTGCCAATAGGGATTGAGTGACCTTGAACTTTTCAAGTATTTAAACTTGTGGTCTACGGAGAATAATTGGAGGAGGTGGAGGAAGTGAAGCATGATTTCCAGTTCCATTAATGCACAACAAAGGGATTAATCTTTCACCTTGATTGTCATATAGGATATCATCTTCAATAGGAAAGCTTGTTCCTAAAGATTTGGGAAGACCATAGTTGTATTAACTAGACATCTATAATGGGAGAAATTCAAGTTTAGTTGATTTAAAGTCCTTAATATAATACCCAATATGAAATATTAAGGCTAGGACCAAACAAACTATTTTATACCTTGGAAGAGGGATGCCGTAATCCAAGTTATAAAATATTTGAAGGTAGGTAAATGACGATTTACTAATTTCCACCATGAAAAACAAAATTGAATTAAGTTTTAATTGGATTTGAAACTCCTAAATCTTTTGAGATACATTGAACTTTCAATGGCATGTTTGAATCTCGATTGTTCCCTCTCAAGTTTGTGATTGGGATGCCAAGGATCACAAACAAGGTGTGAATAACCATGCAAATTGACATGGTACCCTTAATTTTATCACCTAATTGATGTGCCGGTTAACCACATGCGCTCCACCAATCTATGATAAAACTTAAGTCACCCTTTGCCACATATTGTCAGTCCCATGTTAGTGTGCCGGTTAGCCACACACGCTCCACTAACGACTTAACAAATGTGCAAAGTGTAATTTCATGGGATAGCACCATTTCACATTTTCCTAAGTAACTAAGATTAGGAATTTATAAGTGTTTAGTTACTTAGTATTTATCATTATACTTTTAATGAAAGGAGAATTAGAGTCATTTCCTACCCATTCGGCTAACGACCCTCCACCAGTCAAGGAAGCGGTGGGTGAGAGTGGACACCCATTAAACTACCATTTTATAGGCAGTAACCTTATACCCCCCTTAGAGACTAGCTTCGTGAATGAGGCTTACTAACGGTAAGATTGACTTTATCTTATATATATATATATATATATATATATATATATATATATATATATATATATATATATATATATATTCATGAACTTTTAATATTATAATAGTATAAGGTTGAATATTAAACTTTTAAAATTCAAGGGTCTAATTTGGAATTAAAGTATACATAGGGGGATAACTTTTACAAATTCCAAAACTTGAGGACAAGTTTTGAAACTTTTTCAAAACTCTTCAATTTCATAACATATGAGTTTAATATAAGTTTTAAAACTTTTAATGAAGAGACTCTTGGAAATCCATAACTTGAGGACAAGTTATGGAGGTCATAAAACAATTTATGGAGAAAAGACTTTTCAAGTTCATAACCTATGTTTTTAATAAAATTCATTAATGAGACTTTTCATCTAACTTGAGGACAAGTTACAAAAACACATTTTATGAATAAATTTTAGATCAATTTGGATCAAAAACAACTATCACAAACATATCTAACAATATTCATAATCTTGATTAAACTCATATGAACAAGACAATTCAAATCAAACAATTTTCATGTAATTAGCCTAAACATTAAACTAATACAAAACATGAAACTTTTGATAATTATCTTTTGAATTGGATTAGAATCATCATTACCACATCAAAAATAGGTTTATAGGTTCAAAAACAGCTTATGGTAATGTTCCTAGTCCAATTCCAGCCAAAAAACACGAAGATATGCATTCTGGAAGACAAACTTGTCGAGTTCTTCATGGAAATCGTCGAGTTAATGCTCTAATACATGAACTCGTCGATTTTTCCTCCAGAACTCATCGTGTTTCAGGTCCTAACAGATTCTTGGCTTCGAAAAATCAGTTTTGCATCAAGTATAATTGAAAACAAGCCTAGGCTCTGATACCATTGTTGGGTTTTGAGCATTCTAACACTCCTAAGGTGTTCATGCAACCCTAAATACCTTGGATCTATGTTTTACAGAGATACATGAAAATTTGATTTTCCAAGGTTCTTAACCTAAGTAGCATGGCATGGGGAACTTTGAAACATAAAAGCTAGTAGGAGAACATACCTTTCTTGTTGCTTGGATTCCTTGAGAACCTTGTGAGACTAGCACCTCAAGTGTGATGCCTCAAATGTTTCACACAACACCACAACTCTTGGAATAACTTTGAGAGAAGTCCACACTCACTCAAAATCACTATATTTGAAGCTCCATGGCTAGCAAAATCGGCCAATACGAAAAAAAACAAGAGGCTCCATGGCTAGCAAAATCGGCCAATACGAAAAAAAACAAGAGGGCTAGCCGATTTTGAGTGAGTGTGGACTTCTCTCAAAGTTATTCCAAGAGTTGTGGTGTTGTGTGAAACATTTGAGGCATCACACTTGAGGTGCTAGTCTCACAAGGTTCTCAAGGAATCCAAGCAACAAGAAATGTATGTTCTCCTACTAACTTTTATGTTTCAAAGTTCCCCATGCCATGCTACTTAGGTTAAGAACCTTGGAAAATCAAATTTTCATGTATCTCTGCAAAACATAGATCCAAGGTTTCTAGGGTTGCATGTACACCTTAGGAGTGTTAGAATGCTCAAAACCCTTCAGTACAAGCAAGAATTTGAGTCAAAATTCATCCGTTCCTTTTACCCTTGGAGGGATAAAAGCGATATCTGTGGGCTCCTCGATGATTTAGGTATGACATCCCTAAGTGCTTGGCCAAGTTTAGATTGATTTGATTTGTTCAATTAGTCGGTCATCATAAATCGGAAATCATAAACAACATATGGATAGAGAGAATGATTAAAATACATGTCACATTCCATATGATATCTAGAATGGATTAATATATGATCCATTATCTAATAGACACGTCATTGACTAGGTCAGAGTTCTACAGCGGTTTTTAAGAGCTACGATTGCTAGTCGGGTTGGAGTCGTGCTTGCAATAATAGGTATTAGACTTATCCAAGTGGGAGACTGTTGGATTAGTGTCTAAGTCCATAACTATTATTGGTATGTACTTGACCCAAGAGTAGCATGGTCCATTTGGGTTGCATATCACCAGGACAATTTGATAGGATAGACTTTTGAGAAGAGGTTATTAATGATTTGTTAATATATTATAAGTTCTAATATATTAATATGAAATGATAGTATTTAGTTAGTATTGATCAAGAAATAATTTGGAATTAATTTTGTGATAAAAAAAAAAGACTAATTAAATATAAGGGGTTGATTGGTAAATCATTCATTCTTATGGTGTGGGCCAATGATCCATGATTCCTTAGGTTGGGCTAAACCCATGTGACAACCCATAGATCATCCATGGAGGTTTAAACCCATGGATCCTAAGGAATATGGAAAGCCATAGCCATTAAGGTTTACATGGTGTAACCCTAATCTTGCCACACTATTTAAGAAACCCCTTAGCATCCAAAAAGGTGGACTAGTGGTCTTTGGAATCCATGAGCCGTTTTTTGGACATAAGAAAACCCTCTCAAAAGTTATCCTTTGTTCTAGGTGTGTTGTGATTCCATTTGAGGCATTCATACTATTGGTGCTAAGTTCTTAAAGGCCAAATACAACAAGGTTTCCAACTACAACAAAAAGGTATGTCATCCAACTAGAACTTTGTAGTAAAGATACTTTATTTTATGCTAGTTAGGATGATGCTTTGGAAAATTAAAGTTTGAATGTATATTAGAGAAAACATAGATCCAAAGAATCTAGGGTTGCATATACACCATAGGAGTGTTAGAATGCTCAAAACCCTACAAATATGTGTGTGTGTGATAGTATGGATGGACTGGCTGAGCAGTTTTCATGTGATGATTAACTATGAGGGATAGCAGGTGGTAGTTCAAACCCCAAGTGAGGGAGAACTGACTATTTATAAAGAGGGTACCAGGGTTGTATCTACCTTTTGTTCTGCTACCAGGGTTCTTCAATATCTTCAGCATGGGTGTACAGGTTATCTTGTGTATGGGTGTACAGGTTATCTTGGTCGATTAGTTATTGTGTTCATCGATGATATCCTGGTCTATTCCAAGACCAGGGAGCAACATAGGGAGCACCTTCGTAAGCTTCTGAAAGTTTTGAGGTGGGAACGATTGTATGCCAAGTTCTCAAAGTGTGAGTTTTGGTTACAGGAGGCCCAGTTCTTGGGACACCTTGTTAACTAGAATGGAATTTTGGTCAACCCAACCAAGATTGAGGTTGTTGTGTAGTGGGAGGTTCTAAAGTCTCCCTCGGAGATCAAGAGTTTTCTGGGTTTAGCAGGGTATTATCGGTGATTTATTCAGGATTTCTCCAAGGTTGTTGTACCCCTCACTCATCTGACGAGGGCGTGGATTTTCACTGGGGGCCTGAGCAGCAGGCTGCATTCAAGACTCTGAGAAAGAAGTTATGTGAGGCCCCAGTGTTTACCCTCCCTAAGGGTGTTGAGGATTTTTTTTGTATATTGTGATGCATCCATCACCGTTATAGGGACAGTTCTTTTTGGATTTGGTGTCTAAGCCCAGAACTATAACTAGGATGTACTTGACCCGATAGTAGCATGATCCTTTTGGGTTGCCTTCACCAGTGCAATTTGATAGGATGGACTTTTGAGAATAAGGTTATTTATGATTTATTAATATATTACAAGTATAATATATTAATATATGAAATCATATTATTTAATTAGTATTGATCAAGAATTAATTTGGAATTAATTTTATGGTCAAAAGAAACTAATTAAATATATGGGGATTGATTATGTAAATCAATGATTCTTGTAGTATAGGCCAATGATCCATGATTGTTTAGATGGGCTAAACCAATAGGTTAATCCATGGATAGTCCATGGAGGTTAAACCCATGGAGCATAAGAATGTGAAAAGTCATGGAGCATTAGGGTTTACAAAGTGTAACCCTAGCATTTTCCATACTATAAATAGAACCCTCATGAGCCAAAATCGGTTACACCATCTTTTTGAGATAAGTAACATATTCTCTTAAGCCTCCTCATGCATATTGGTGTTTGTGAACCATTAGAGGCCTCACACTTGAGGTGCTCAAGCTTTCAAAGGTCAAGAACTCTACCCTACTCAAGAGGAAAGCATCCAAACTAAGTTTTATTATATAGCTTCAATTGTATGCTAGCTAGGGTTAATGCTTTAGAAAAACAAAATGCATGTATAATTAAAGAAAACATAGATCCAAAGCATTTAGGGTTGCATGTGCACCATAGGAGTGTTATAGTGCTCAAAACCCAAAAATTCTTATGCAACGAAGGAGGGTTATTGCTTATGCTTCTTGGTAGCTGAAGTCGTACGAGTTGCAATATCCTACGCATGATTTAGAGTTGGGGGTGGTCGTGTTTGCCCTCAATATTTGGCGGCATTATCTGTATGGGGTATAGTGTACCATCTACACGGATCACTAGAGTTTGAGATATCTCATGGATCAGTTGAATCTGAACATGAGACAACGTAGGCGGCTTGACGTGGTTAAGGATTATGACTGCGAGATCATGTACCACCCGGGGAAGGCGAATGTGGTCGTTGATGCTTTGAGCCATAAGTTGGCTATTACTTCAGGTGGGAGCTTATGTATGAGGCTTTCGATTGATTTTCCACTTATGGATTTGATTAGGGAGACTCATGTTGAAGGATTCAATAAGGAGAACTGGAAGCAAGAGTGAATTAGGGGTGAGATCGACATGTTTTCTACCGATAGTCGTGAATTATTGACTCGGTGCGGTCGGTTTTGGGGACCAGATTTTTGTGGGATCAGACAAATTGTGTTGGAGGAGGCACATAAGTCCAGATTCTCGATACACCCCATAGCCACCAAGATGTATTGGGATTTGAGACTTAGTTATTTATGGTCACATATGAAGAGGGAGATAGCATGTTATGTTGAGAGGTGTTTGACCTGTAGGATGGTTAAGGCCGAGCATCAGAGGTTGCATGGCAAGATTTAGCATATGGAGGTTCCCATGTGGAAATGGGAACAAATCACCATGGATTTCATCACTAAGCTACCTCGGATGGCTAAGGGATTTGATGTGATATGGGTTATAGTGGACCATCTAACCAAGAGTGCCCACTTTTTAGCTATTTGGGAAAGCTCCTCGGCCGAGAAATTGGCCAATGTTTATGTGAGCAAGTTCGTCGCCCGACATGGTGTTCCTGTTTCAATTGTATCGGATCGAGATGTTCATTTCACTTCTTGATTATGGCAGAGGTCTCACGAGGAACTGGATACAATGTTACATATTAGCACTGCTTGTCATTCACAGACTAACGCCCAGAACGAGAGGACAATCCAAACACTTGAGGATATGTTAAGAGACTGTGTGATAGATTTCAGTGGGAGCTGGGATGCCTACCTTCCTTTGGGTGAGTTTTCTTACAACAACAATTGTCACTCCAGTATCGGTGCGCCACCATTTGAGCTTTTCTATGGGATGTAGTGTCGTACCCAGTCAGTTGGGGAGAGGTTAATCACAGGGTCGTGGGAAAGATTGAGGTGGTTCTTCAGATGACAAAGCTTATTCAGTAGATCAGTCAGAGGTGTAGATAACTTAGAGTCGGTAGAAAAGTTATGCCGACAGACGTCGACAGGAGCTGGAGTTACAGGTCGGCGACATGGTTTTATTGAAGGTACCTATAAGGGTGTAATATGTTTCAGACAAAGGGGCAAGTTCGGGCCCCGATATATTGGTTTGTTTCGATTGATTGTCAGGGTTGGCAAGGTAGCCTATTGACTGGATCTACCTGAGGAACTCAGTCAGATTCGCAACACCTTTGACGTCTCTCAGCCATGAAAGTGTGTAGCTGATGACTCAATAGTTGTTCCTTTGGATGATATTCAGGTCTGATTGCTTGAACTATGTTGAGAGACTAAATATGATTTTGGAAAGGAAGATGAAGGCCTTACATAGCAAGGTGGTATCTTTGGTCAAGGTCAAGTGGCAACATCAAAAGGGTTCTGAATGGACTTAGGAACCCGAGGTGGAGATACGAGAGCACTGCCCTGAGTTGTTTGCAACACCATAATTTGAGGACAAAGTTTGATTCAAGTAAGGTAGAATTGTAACACCTTGATCCAAGTATTTTCCATTTCTACCCTTATATAAAAAAAATATGTTGCAAAATTGGTCATTTTGGCACTTTAGTAAAAACATGCCACCTTGTACATACACGGGGCGTACCCTTTGGTATGTTGGGCATACGTGGCAAAAACCCAAACCCTAATTTTTAGGGTTTGGACCCTATTTAAGCATCATTATCTCATTGAGACCCCTTCATTCACCAGCCTCCATCCCCCTTTTCGTCCCTAGCAAACCCTAATTCCTTGTGTGAGCCTTTGTGATCTTAAGAGTGTATTTGTGGTTCTCTTGAAGGAAGGAGAAGGAAAGGAAAGCATCTTGGAAGCTCAAGGCACATTGGATCTAGAAGTGTTTCACCCTCAAGCATCCTTTGGAGGTATAAAGTTTGAAACTTGATGAGTATCTGATTAGATCTTGTTAGCTTGGAGTTTATATTCATTTTGGTCCCATAAGTTTGGTGTTCATGAGTATGACTTACTCTAACACATTAGGGCTATCCTTTCAGATATTTTTAGGTGTTAGGAACCATAAAAATGTGATCTTATTCCTTCTATCCCTTCCATGCAAGAGTTCTCATGTCTTAACGGATTAATAAGTTAGGGTTTTAGCTTTTGGACCTTTCCTAGCCATGGAAAATCATAAAGGTGGAAACTTTATGACTTAAGACAATGTTTTGAGTCTAGATTTGAGCTTAGGATGGAAAACCCTTATGGATTAAGAACTTAATGGGAAGGTTTGGGTTCAGCCGAAGTACGATGAGCGTACTAAGGAGTACGATGCATGTACTGGTTTAGAGTCCCATGTTTTTGGCTAAGTCTCGACTACGTTCAACGTAGTAGCTGAGTACGTGGGGTGTACTCAGCTTACCTTGACTTTTAACTTTGTGACTTTGACCTCTGATCTGGGGTTTGACCAAGTTTGACTTATGTGCATTTTGGGTAGTTTGATTTTTGGTCACTACTTATTGTATAGATGACCTATAGAGTTGACTTTTGGAGCAATGTTCTTTTTCTGCTATTTCTTAGACCGTGAGGTGAGTTTCCTCACTATACTCGTGGGTCGAAGGCACCAATCTCGACCCATTCGGTTATGTATCCTATTATATAGGATGTTGCTATGTTGTAGTTATCTGTTAGAACTATATGATTATCTGTTTGTCGGTTATATGTTTATTCGTTGCATATGTCGACACAGTATGGTTGGGTTGAGGCAGTACAGCTCTGTACGGAAGCCAACAAGCCTGGGAGGAAGCCAAACATAAGGTGTGGACTAGAAAGGCAAGTCAAACTTATGTTGTGGGATCGAGAGTAATCCAGTCATGATCTGTGGGACAGAAAGGCAAGCCAGAATCATGTTGTGGGCTCAGGGGTAATCCAGCCCGGTGGCGGTAGACCCAATATACATGTTATTATATGTTTGTGTGGTGGTACTTTGGGGGAACTGACAAAGATTTG
This sequence comes from Lactuca sativa, assembly GCF_002870075.4. NCBI lineage: Eukaryota > Viridiplantae > Streptophyta > Magnoliopsida > Asterales > Asteraceae > Lactuca > Lactuca sativa. The sequence goes on along the minus strand of NC_056626.2, from coordinate 58,677,306 downwards.
GCTTACCATTTAAGTTTTACGTTTCAGGTACTTTAAATGAACGGGGGAAAGCAAATGCGTGATCATACAAATCTTTTAGTGACATGTTTTGGAGATATTATGATACATTGATTTTTGAACATTTGTATTTAATCTTGGTTTTTTATGATTTGGATTGATTGAAAACAATGATTTCTCATTAATTAAAAATGAAAATATTTATTGGGATTTTTGGGATGTTACAAGATCTACCAGTCTAACAAAACACTACAACGTAACAACATCATACATACAATGACACATATTAAAGTACAGTATAGTGAGAAAACTCATCTTAATAAAAAGCTAAAATCCACTACTGAAAGTTCCACAATATCAACTACACGATCCTCTTAAACCAAACACAAGCTAAACTTTGGACTACACGATCCTCTTAAACCAAACACAAGCTAAACTTTGGACTACAGCTTAACAATCCTCAAAGTTTGACCAAAAGTCAAACCGATCAAAAGAGTCAATGATCAACGTCACTTCCAAAACCGATTTTTTTTTTTGCTAATTAGAGATTCTAAGTTGTCAATAACTTCCTATGAAACACGAAAAATATTTAGGTAGTAATTTACAGTACTTCCAAAACCGACCTATCTATATAAAACATCTTTATGAAATAGTTTATCGTTTGATTATCCACCCTTTTATGTTGGGGTGTTCGTTGTTATTAACATAATTTGATAGACCTAGAAATAAGTTGAAGAAAGCTTTATATATAATATGCTATGTTAAATGTTTTGGATTGTGGACCGACATATAAATTTTAATGGAAAAAATGTAGATATTTTTTTTAGAATAGCTGATTCGTATATAATAATTTTTTTATATATAATAATTTATGAATATTACATTGTACAACTCTATAAAATATCATTTGTTGTGTATTAAAAAAAATATTACTTACAAAATTTTCTTTTTTATTTAAATCCTATAAATTAAAAATATTAAAAAGTAATTATTAAAGGATGGTTCTTGTTTCTAATTTTGGAAAAGGAGGAAAGTTTAGTGAACGAAGGGCCACAGGAATAGTGTCACGTGTAAGATGGATATACATAAATTGTTGCAAACGTGGAGCTGAGTCATAAAAAACACCTAAGCCACAAGTGCGTTTATGCACATCCTCCATTACATAAGTCACATAGTCACCATGTTATTATGATGACAGGACTATTTATAATTATAGACAAAATTGCAAAAATAGTCCTTGTGGTATGTATTTTTCTTTTTTTTGGTCAAAACTCTGATTTTTTTGGATTAGTGGTTCTTTTGAATCACTTTGCTTGTGGTTTTGGTTCCTCGTAAAATTAAAAAGACAAAAATACCCTTCTGATGCATTTTCTATGTTTTTTTTTCTATTTAATATAAAGTTGTATTAATAAAAATTATGGGACCCACCTCTCTCTCTCTCTCTCTCAAAAATCCATAAAACCCCATTTACCCTCCTCCCATTTTCTCCACCTTTAACCACCATTACTCCACCATAGCATCATCACTGCCACCACCTCCTTCCCCATCGGAAACCACCATCCCCACACCACTGTTTTTGTTAGAGCCCTTTCCCCCACCACCTGTAGCCTCTTCCTATACTATCGAGAAACACCACCACCAAGGTTGGTGTTGCTGTTGTGTAACCATCAAGAACCACTGTGGTTCTCCCTTTTATGCCACTGACCGGAGAAGGCTTCCATGCACCATCCATCACCACCTTCCCTTGTCACTCTACCCTGTTTTTCACTTCACCGAGGAAGAGGACCACCACAACCGACAATGGCAGTCCCTCCGCCTCCATCCTATCGTAACCCATCACCACCAAACACCATCGTCACTACTTCTTCGTCTTGGTCCCTCGTCGAGCATCCGCTAATAGAAATGAAGCAACAAGGTCGCCCACAACCACCAACTGCAACTACCCATCGTCGTCGCTGCAGTCTGCCACATACGACCCACCATTCCTCTGAGTTTCAATTTGGGGTTAAGAATGTGATTCAAAGAGGTGGAAAGATGGATGGTGGCAGCGGTGTTTCTTGGTGGTCGGAAAATAACTCCACCTCCGGTGGGGTGTTCTTCATTGTAAATGAAGAAGAAGGTGGGGGGGGGGGGGGGGGGGAAGTTGGTCTGGAGAGAGAGAGAGAGAGAGAGAGAGAGAGAGAGAGAGAGAGAGAGAGAGAGAGAGAGAGAGAGAGAGAGAGAACGGACCCGGTTTTATATTTAATAATAATAATTATTATTATTATTATAAAAAGTGAAAGAAAAATGAAAACTAAATTCATTAAGGGTATAATAGTCTTTTTAGTTTGGACATGGACCAAAACTGCATGTAAACTTGCTCAAAATAACCATCAATCCAAAAAAGTCGGAGTTTAGATCAAAACCCCCAAAAAAAATACATACCATAAAGACCATTTTTGCAATTTTTATTCATATAGCTACACGAAAACAAACTAAAATGTTATTCATATATTTTTTATTATATGCGTAAGATTTAAATCCATGAAAACTACGGTCTTTAGATTTATAAAAATAATAGTTAGAAAAAAAAACATTATAAAGACTAATTAAAGATTTATAAAAAAATTATCAATCTACGAAAATAAAAGTTTTGTTTTTAGTTTATAATGATTAGTTAAAATTAATATATACGATCTATATTTTTTGTACAGAGATATTTTAATACGACATAAATCTCAAAATTGTTTTTATATGTTGTGAAATTATTTTTAAAATTTCAAAATATCAGGAAAAAAAAAGAGTTGTTTTATTTTTACAAGGTTGTTTTCAGAAAAAGTTGTTTGGAAACTCATACATTGTTTGCACTCATAAATTTCAATGTATGTATTTCAGAAAAATATGATTTACAACTTAAAAAAAGGTATTTTATGTTTTGGAAATTGTGGTCGTTTTTTCTAAAAAATGATCAAAATATTAAATATGATTAACTAAAATCTCTAAAAGGGTTAAACGCCTTAAAATTAATACTATAAAAAATAGCAACCTTTTTATTTAGTATTTGGTTTTCTTAATTAACATGGCATGGATATGTCTTACTTTATTTTCTCCACAAGACTCTTCATTTCAGTTGCTATTCTAAAGAAATAGATGCATATGGTAATTAGATATGTATATTTAATTACTAGGTTACAACCCGTGGGAACCACGGGTAAAATATTTTTAAAATTTTATTAATTAATAAGATTAAAGTTTTTTTTAAAACTTTTGTATTGGTTGTTTAAAATTAATATATATTATTTGAATATCCAATTTGTGAAGACATTTACATAATGTGATAGAAGCAACATGCACATATCTTTCAATTTTTTTAAATGTATTTGCAAACCTAAAGTAATGAGAGTCAACAAAATAAAAAAAAGTCAAAACCATGGTTCCCCATGCTCCATATGTATTTATAGTTGATATTTTAAACCTTCAATTTTAGCGGATGGTCGATCTATCATCGATATGTATTTATTTGGATAATATAAAAACACAATAATACTTACCGATAACAATCTTATATTTATTAAAAGCCACCTTTTTAGAATTAGTAGCTAAATTCAAACAAAGTCTATGTTTTTGATGTCATAACAGTAAACAAAAAGAAAAAGAAGGGAAAGAAAATTGTACTCTCTTCCATGTTTTTTTAATAACTAAAACACTAGATAATGTAATTTCATGCATAACAAATAATGATATAATAATTTTTTTAACCGATAAAAAAATAATCTCAAGCAACTTTTATTAAGACATTAAAAATTTAACAACTTAAAGCCAAAGCATCTAATTTATTCATCAAGACATGAAGGACTACAGAGATAAACATTATGTATCCTAATATGCTATTTCATAACCCAATCATTACCCAAAGATCCTCAATAGTACATTCAATGCTAAGTGTTCCATTTTTTGTTGGAAAAAATGCATAAATAGGAACATACTCAAACAGGTTAGAAAATACAGAAGAACGTGAGATAGCTAACTTGAAGGTTTTCTCATACTACCCTACTAAAGCCATACACACACATATGGTTAAATCAGATGCACACCAATTCATTATTTTTCTTCTAAATGACCAATATACCCCTCCATCCTCCCCTGTGACATCCACACTCCCCTGCCACAACAACATAAAGATGTATAGTCAAATGCACATACACACCCACATTTACATAAATTAAAAAAAAAAAAAAAAAAAAAAAAAAAAAAAAAAAAAAACAAAACTTTATCTTAAAAAAAGGAAAAAAAAACGTAAACAAAATCATAAAATACTTAATTGTATATGTTGGTGGTTTCTATTGATTGTTGTCAAGAAAAATCTACAAAAATCAAGAATTGTACATTGTTATTTTGGCCTTATCTTGCAAATTAAAACATTTTTTTGGATTTAACTCTAAAATATAGAAACCTTGACATTGAAAGATAACCGTAAAATAACAATTCACGTTGAAATTACATTGTTTTTTTTATTATCTTGCAATGCACTTTCAAAGTACATTGTTATTTCAAAGTACATAGAAAGCTATAATGTACATATCAATGAAAATATGCCCATATTTTAAAGTACATAGAAAGCTACTAAAATCTTCTAAACACATTAATACATACCTTTGCAGTTAAATTATAGACTACTAAGTTCCATTTTTGTCTATTTTTTGTTCCTGCAACTTGCCTAGCCTCTACAACTTTACTAAAATCCCCATTCAGCCTAGTTGTTCCAGTGGTCACATACCTAAACAATAAACACAATCAAGAGAGTAAATTTGGAAGCTCTTTTTACAAACAAAATAGTAATAGATAACATTTGAAGTTTTATTACAACCTGCTTGTTTGGACAACTGATCTAGTTTTGTTCGGTTTACTTTCTGTTGTCATTATCAACTCAATCGTTATAATTTTATACTATAATTAATGAAAACTACCATGTCTTAATATTCCTTCAATAACCAGATTCTTTTCTTTTGTCGTTTAAGCTAATTGAAATGAAACAACATACTTTAACCATTTAATTAAAATTTTCTCCATTTATAACATATTAACCATTAACCTGTAACAGTTATTTGACAAAACTCTGAATAAAAAGTGGATAAATTCATTTTAACTTAGTAACTATTACCCTATAATATACTCTTTTTTGCCTTAAAGGGTGTGTCATACTCACATTCATAAGATTCATATAAATAACATCAAATGGAAAATACAAAAACACTTGTATTTTCAACATTTTATAAATTAAGCCATGCATGATAGAATTTACATTACATAATTCAACAATTAAGCAACAACATGAATGATTTTGTGCCCTAGCTTTGCCTCAGACAATATTGATATATATGAAGAGGGAGAAAACCCTTTCAACCGGAGTTGAAGAACAAATACCTCGGTTGGTAAAATTATATACCGGTATATTGGAGAAATTACCGGTTTGTATGATGCCCTAAAATTCCAGCTGAGGCATGGACAATCTTCAATTAAACGCAAACAAAAACTTTTGCTTTAAATTGTCACATTTGATACACATAAGTGAGAAATACAAAGAAACATTAACTCAAATCACACTTTACTTGAATGCCAAGTGAATATAATGTATTAATTTCTTCATTTTAAGGAAAAAAAAAAGATTGAATTTGATATTCATATAGCTTCTATGTTTTGAGGGAAAAAGGGAACAATTGTATATAGAGTAAATTACACGAATGGTCCCTATGGTTTAGGGTAATTTGTATGTTTGGTCCCTAACTTAATTTTTTAACTCGGAAGGTCCCTACTGTTTGTTTTTGTTACGCGTTTGGTCCCTGTCTTACTTAAAAAGACTATTTTTCCCTTGATTTTTTAATTTATTTAAATAAACACACCCCCAACCCCACCCATTCACCTTACCTTACCTACCTCACCATTTTTCCCTATTTAAATAATAATATTTTTAGGTAAGATAGGGACCAAGCACGTAACAAAAACAAGCCATAGGGACCAAGCGTGTAACAAAAACAAACAGTAGGGACCTTCCGAGTTAAAAAAATAAGTTAGGGACCAAACGTGCAAATTACCCCAAACCATAGGGACCATTCGTGTAATTTACTCTTGTATATAAGAACACAATATAAAGTTTATAAAAAAACCATTTGAACTGAAGGGGAAGGGACGTCAAATCTTCAAATAGGTTTAATTACGTCCTTTTTTTAACTCTTGTAAAGCCTTTCATCGATGGATATTTCTAAAGAGAAAACCCAAATTATCAACATTAGATTAGGGTTTTTTTGGGTTTGAGGAGAACGTTGGAGAAATAAGAGCACCGAGGGATTTGCGGTTATTTTAAAACCAAATATAAAAAGACAAAACTAATCAAAATCAAAGAAAAAAACCTAGAAATTAGACCTTACAACTATTGCGTTCTTCATCGTGGGCTTCATTCCTCGACATCTACAAAGTGGCATATATATATATATATATATATATATATATATATATATATATATATATATATATATATATATATATATATATATATATATACTAGGTTATAACCCGTGGAAACCACGGTGAATATGTTTACAAATATTATATATATAAATAACATTTAAAACCAATGCATGTTGAAAAATTAAAATAAAATAGATGATAACAAAAAACATACATATGTTGATTATTGATAGTTTAACTAATTCATATTGTGATGTTAATTATTACATCGTACTTTAACTTCTTCATGTTAGAACATTGTGCTTTAAAAAAGCTATCCACTTGAAAATACAATATCAAAGTTAAAATAAATGAAAGTGAGATGCTATAAACCTAATAATTCAGTTGAAATTTTCAAAGTAAAATGCTTTAAAAAGAAAGTAGTGATTCAGACGAATGGTTCCTATGATTTGAGGTAATCCATGTCTTTAGTCTCTAACTATTTTTTTTAGCTCGAATGGTCGCTTATAGTTTGGTTTTGTTGCATTTATGGCCCCTACAAACTGAAAATGACTATTTTGTCATTCATAATAAATTTTTACTTTTTTGATTATTTGTTTAATATGTATTAAAGAAACCTTTAACCCTTTTAACTAATGTATTACACATTTGATTTAGTATTGTATTTTGTTCGGTATTAACTAATATACTTCTCAGTTGATTTAATGTTTAAGCTCGTATGTTCATAAGATGACTCAAGAAAATCGAATTGTAAACTAAAGAGTTCATAATTAAAAAAAAAAAAAAAACAAAAAAAAAAACAAATAATCTTGAAAATACCACAAGAAATCAAGAATATGCACTAATAATGATAAGATTTCACAAATACATCATATGATTTACCAATTACATAACCTCCCTTCCCTTTTGTCTAAATATAGATTCATGAACAATATCCCCTCTAAAACTAACACAATATGTTACATGTTAAATAGGTTGAAGATGAATCAGTATTATAATTATAAAGATTTATATTCACATTTAAATAAAAAAGCTAAATTCTTTAATGCCGAATCAAGAAGCTATAGTTCTAAAATTTCTTATGTTGAATATTTACTTTTGAATAAAAAAATATCTAACCAATTATAACAATGTCAATAAATTTTTTAAAAGAAAGATAAGAGCTCACAATTTCAAGGGGGTCACTTTGTGAAGAAGGAACATATTTGATATTACACTGCACAAAACATAAGTGTCCACTTTTATATATAAACTGAGATGTTGTAATAGAAATATTTTTTAGCCATTATTTTATATTTAAATATTATAAAAAAAAACATTGCATTTACTCACCTGGAAGGAAGTTATCCTTGGCTTATGGCTGTTAAATAAGGTCTTTTAATATGAGCTTCGTTACCACATGAGTGTCCATTTAAATAAACATCCTGAAAATAAATATGAAACATGATGTTTTGATTTTTTTCACTAAACATTTATTTTTATAATAAGATTTTTTATTTAAAAAGCCTGCTTTCTATTTTTAGTATCATTACAGAGAAAAAAAGTTAATGTTCTTGATTTAGGGATATAAGATTTCTTTAACATTTTTTTGTTTTTTCTTGAAGGGTATTTTAGGAATTTGACAAAAGTTGAAACTTTTTTTTTTATTATAAATTTTCAACAAAAAAAACATGTGAGAAGAGATTACCACTCCATGATTCATTAACATTTGTAGCATAGGATTGTTTCATTTTGCTTCTGTTTGATTCAAACTTTGATTTGAGAATAGTAGATGAAACCCAACAACAATGTGCCTTGAGACACGAGGAACTAACATAATTTAATTAATTATTCACTGAAATTAAATAAATAAAAGAAAGAAAGAAACAATTGGTTTTGAATAATACCCGTTGCTATTAATTGATTTGAGTTTTTTTGACAGCTGTTTTAACTGAACTTCTAAAGGATCCTATATTGTATATTTGTATTATAAACTTATTGGAATGAACAACAAATTAAAATAATTATATATATTTCATTGAGAGAAAGAGTGCAAATGAAAAGCTATAAAGATATGAACATGTATCATTCCATTATTTAGAGCTATAATATCGGGTGTTCTTCAACTTGAAACATTCACCTGTTTGAAAAACTAATCTGGCTTCATTACCCTGTAGAGCTACAGTAGTGTACCTACATTTAGACTTCATTGCAGCTAGAAAATCTTTTAATTGTTTTGTAATAGAATATCAAATAGGATTGAATGATTTGAGAAACTAATATGATTAGGGTTAGGTTTAGGATTAGTAGAACAACGCAGACATGCCTGGATACAAAGAGTTGCTTGCAAATTAAGCACCATGTCTTCCCACGACATCACTATATGTGAGACATTTTCACAAACACATGGTGTGCTTACCAGTTACTCACCATTTTATCAAAAAACTTCCATAAATACTACTTATAAAGCTAAAAACATACAACAATAATGAGAGAGAGGGAGAGGGAGAGAGAGAGAGGGAGAGAGATAGGATTATAGTTCCTAAGAGAAAAAACTCATTCTATCTCAAATTCCCCTCAATTACACTCTTTTTATCACCCACTCTTTTTTTTGGAAAATGTTGAAATAATAAAAAGAAAAGAAAGAACGATTCACAATCTGAAAGGCCATTAGGAGTTAGAAACATACACAGCTTACCTTCAAACTCGTTGATTTGTTGCTTCTTTTGTATCTTTTTTAGTAGCCGTTAGATGTTTGAGAAAGAAAGCAAGTCGGAAGTAAAATAGACTGAGAAGGAAGTGGCACAAAATATAACACAACAGAAATTGGGTAGTGATGGAAGTCATGCGATGGTGGAAGAGACGCGGTGGGTTTAGCTATCGTGTTTTGGGTATTGGTTTAGATTAGCATAAGCGATGGTAGGGTGTAGCAGTGGAGTTAAGGTTGTTCATTAAAATTTCAAGGGTGTTCATGGAGACAGGGAAAGAGTAAAACCGATGGGTGAAGCAGGGGAGTCGGGGGCGTTTTGGTATATGAAGATCAATTATTCTTGATCTTGCATATTTTAAATTTTGAATCAATGATTTTGTTTCCAAAACATATAGGAGAAATTGGAGAAGATGCGGTTATGATTTGGTGGCTAATTTAAAGGGATTAAATTTCAAATGTTTTTATAATTTTCTTAATTTTGACGTTGAAATAGAAGATGAGTGGGAAAAACCAAAGGTTAGGCTCTAAAAAGGGGACACGTGGAAGAAGGCTATCTAAATGATGGACACATGGCATGTAAGAGAGGTTTTTATTAAGTATGGATATATATATATATATATATATATATATATATATATATATATATATATATATATATATATATATATATATAGAGAGAGAGAGAGAGTTAGGTTCATATGTAAACCTTATCTATTATATATATATATATATATATATATATATATATATATATATATATATATATATATATGTAAAGGTTCAAATGAGAACCACTAAAGGTTAAGAACCGTAAGAACCACTTATTTTTAATTTATTTTTGTTTTGTTTTGTTTTTTTTTTTGATAAATGCCAAAAGCAATAAGGACAATATGGTCATTTTGAATCCTTAACATTAAAACACTAACATCATTTACAAAAGTAAGGTTTGGTGATTTCTTCCCCTCAAACTTTCTTACAAACTCGTCAAACTTTCTTATAAACTTTCAGGAACTTATATCAAAACTCTACCACTATCTCCTCCAAATACCACCATCGTCCACCCTGTCACCGCCACTTGCCACCGCAGCTACCTGATCACCGTCGTTACCGCCATCCGCTGCCTCCTACCGCCAGGCAAAATCGTCACCAACGATCTCCGATCTATGAATCCCAACCTCCGAAAAATCTAAGCTCTAGCATGTTAATCTCAGATCTAGAATTTCCGGCAACTCTAAGCCAAATATAGGATATTACACCTTCAGATATGGAACTTCAGTGATTTTAAGCTAGATCTGACCTTCTTCACCTTCATAACTGTTATAAACTGCAATTATCACCACCAAAACAACAGATTTGGTCAGGTCTAATGTATTTGGTGCATTTTCAGATGCTAATATACTTTTTTTTGTTCCAGAATTCTTGAACTCGTTTTTTTTCTCTAGTAGTTCCATCACCGGAGAAATCTCAGTCGCATCCTTACCAGATCTGTTTCGTGGTCACCTTCCCTTTCTTTCTAACTCATATTTATATGTTTTTGTCTGATTTCTAGTCAAACACCACCTAATCGTCATCGAATCTGATGTGTTTATGTATTTTTAGGTTAGATATGGTGTTTGTGTGTGTGGTATTTCATGATGGCCAACGGCAGTTCCACCACCGTGGTCTCCGGTGATGGTGCTTGCATAAGAAACTTTTGCCAAAAAAAAGATGCACACAAGGTGCTTGCTAAAATGCCTCAATCGAATTAGGTAGGTTATTAAGTTATGGATTTAGCTATGAATGTTATGGTGAAGTTTTTTTAGAGTTTAAACATTAAACATGGTAAATTAGGCTATGAATGAATATATAAAATGTTAATATAACATCGCCTTATATATCTGATCAGATCTGATGTTTTATGGTGATTATGGATCTGATGTATGTGGTGCACACAAAGTGTTTGATGAAATGTCTCAACCAAATTTGATAAGTTATTAAACAATGATTATGTGTTTTTAATGTATTGATTTGTGAATATCTAACTTATTAAGCTATGAATGTGTACTTTTCTGATCCACTAAGTTGTGAATTAATGTCTGAAATATTAAATTAAGTTATGATTTAGTGTCTGAAATGTTGTATTAAATTATGAATTCTGATTTTTTTATCATGTCTAGTTTTTTGAGGGAAGGATGTTGGCATTGTTTGTTCCGGTGGTTGGTGTTGGCATATGGTAGTTGCCAATATTAATGTTACCGGCGGTGGTAGAGTAAATATATTTCTATTTCTCGCTCATCTTCTTCGTTGATTTCAGATAAGTTATCCCCTTTTATGATTAATGTATATGTTTTTCTTTTGATGTTGGCTTCTAAAATATAAGATAATTTATGCATGTATTAAACTGTGAATGGGCTGTTTAGTACACTGAAATATGATATTATACTTGTAAATGATTTTTTAATGTATTGTATTAAATCGTGAATTTTCTATATTATGTTATGAATTTTATTTACATCTTAATATAAGAAATTCACAATTTAAAACACATAAATGTCTCTAGATATGAACGTATTAATGTAAGTTTTAGTTGATAATATGGTTGTGAATATATATAATTTTTATGTATTAAACTGTGAATTTATTGTATTAAGCTGTGAATTTTATGTATTAAAAGTTGAATTGATTATATTAACGTGTGAATATTTTATGAATATTGTGTTTGCTTCTTTGAGAAGAAAGAAGCATTATATACATATACGATTTTTTGTAATTTTAAATAAATTATATAAAATTTAAACTATGACTATTATGTAAATTAAAATTTGAAATAAACACTAGCCTTTAGATCTAAAAGTATAAATGTAAGTTTTAAGTTAAGAATATGAAATTACGTATATTAAATTATTAATTTTTGTAAGCTGTGAATTTTATGTATTAAATGATAATTCATTGTATTAAGTTGTGAATTGACTACATTTGTTGTGAATTTTCTGTAATTTTCGTGTTAAAATATGAATGATTGTTGTATATTTTTTGTATTAGTTTCTTATGAATATATTTACTTTTTATGTGTATAAGTATACAAGAATGCATTAGTTTTTATATTTGTTTTGAATTAAATTCAAAATTAGTTAATTAATATGTTTATTAAATTGTGAATATAGTATTTAACCTATTAATGTATGACTTTATGTACAGATCTGTTTTGGAAAGAAAGATGGTCGCTAAGCTGGCCCGGTTGGTGGCGGCATGTGGTGGTGGTAGTGGTAGAGTTTGAGTTTAACATCTCTAGATTTGTAAATTTATGTAAAATGGATTATATTAAGTTGTGAATTTTATGTATTAAACTATAAATTGACTATATAAATTTGCATTTCATATAGTTTTTGTGTTAAAATATAAATGAATGTATGAATAAATATATTAGACTATAAAAATTACGATTTTTCCATTTTCCTACCAAAAAGATAAAAATCGGGACTTTAACATATTTAATATTACTCACAATACATGTTAACGAGGGTTCTTAACTATTTTTTGTTCTCATTTGAACCACTCCCTATATATATATATATATATATATATATATATATATATATATATATATATATATATATATATATATATATATCACCTGAACTGTACTTTTCAAATTCGCCATTACCTTTTCTGGAGAGAGATGTGGTGATATGTACAAGTCGTACATCAAATAGTCGACAAATAACCGAAAGAGAGAATAAAGAGTTCAATTTTGAGGAATGAAAAGGAAAATCAGATGGTAGTTTGTTCAATGATGGTGGAAGCGATATGTGTGTAATTTCTTGCGATTCCTTCTCTGGTTTTTCACAATCATGGTTTTGAAAAATGAAGAAGATATAGTGGGATTAGGTTTCATCAACATTGAGAACTTGAGCGCAAATGATGGAGTTAATAGGTTAAGGGTTTTACTTTTTACACACCATCCTATTCCAAGTCTACTGCACACCAACCTAATATTGTGTTGACCTATATATTTGACTCTAACTTTCTCTTTATTTCTTAAACACAGCTTTTAACACTAGTGACGCAATGATTAACTACGAGAATAGGAAAACATTTAATTTAATATTATGTTTATGCCCCTTTATTTATATATTATTTTCTATTTTCCTCCCTTTTACTTTACAAACATATACAACATATTGTCTTTTATTAATTTTATTTTTGAATATATTTATTTTGTGTTATTTTTAATATAAATAATCTATCTCGCATATAAACAAATTCGACATGTATGATACTTCATTAGTTATATTGGTTTCTATTTTTTTTTAACATTAAGTATCATTACTTTGATCTTTTTTTAGTGATATATATATATATATATATATATATATATATATATATATATATATATATATATATATATATATATATATAATTTTTGAAATAAAATAATAATGTATTAACATTAAATAAAAGCATTTATTCTTTAACATATGAGTTTATATGAGTTTATGACTATTTTTTTTAATCATGTGTTTATTTAATCTTTTATATTTTTATATCAAGCAATTAAATTGTTAAATCAAATTTGTTGATGAAGTGAAATAATATCTCCAAATATTACATTTATAACCCTTTTTATTTACTCAATGTTGGGCATTAACAAACCCAAAATCTTTCGTAGGGGCATAGCCGCACAAAATTATTGTTGTCGTTTGTTTTTGTCATGGATAAGGTAAAAAAAATATTGATAAAAATTTATTTTGAATTTTATTTTTTATAATACTATTTATATTATTATATTATAAAAATAAAATTATTATTTTTTTTATCTTAATAAAAAATAAGTTTAAAATTGTTAATATTAATAAAGTTAGCAATAAAAATCTAATTATTAAATAATAAAATTTTATTGATTTTGTTATAATGAAATAATGATAAAAGTTAGTCAAAATAATAATTATATTGTAATCATAACCTAAAAAGTAATGCAAATGATAATTATATAGTCATCATTTACCTAAAAAGTAAGCTCAATGGTATAAGATGGTGTTGTAGATTGGTGTGTGTAAAGTAGGACCCATAATGAAATAATGATAAAAGTTAGTCAAAATAATAATTATATTGTAATCATAACCTAAAAAGTAATGCAAATGATAATTATATAGTCATCATTTACCTAAAAAGTAAGCTCAATGGTATAAGATGGTGTTGTAGGTTGGTGTGTGTAAAGTAGGACCCGTTAAGGTTAAACCGATGAAAAGATATGATTGCGTGATTTGATTTTCAAAATGCAAAAACGCAATTGGGGGAGATAGCCATGATCCAGGTGTGGCAGATTTTAATTTAGAGAAGGGTAGTTTAGTAATTGAATTAAAGGGGGAAATGGGTGTAAGAAGCTGCCACATAGGATTAAAAGGTTTCTTTTATTTTGATAAGGGATTTACTTTTAACTGGAAATCGCTCATTTTTTTTAATTAGTAATAAAAGCATTACGTGGCAATGATTTACCTTGCATAACCATTGCATGGAAGTAAGTAAGCAACTCTATACATCACATAACATATGTGTATTAAGTCTACTATTTATATTTTAGAAGTTTAATAATCACCAATTTAAAATTTGAAATTTAATTCGTGGCCATAATGCTTCATAAGTAAGTGCATGCAAAGTAGAAATTTGTTGATTTACTATTTTACATACCAATGAAGTTTTGAAAAATTTTAAATGAACTTTTAGTGTTAGCCTTAGATTTTTCATTGGCACTCTCACGCCCTCTTATCTATATAATTATTCAAATTAAGACCTCTTGAATTTATGTATTTTTTTATTTTATGCGTTTGATGTTGGAAATTTAAGCATGGATTATACATCTAAGCTTTTGATAAACATTCCCAACAGTAGACATTTGTTCAAGATCAAGGAGATGTATCTCAAGGTTAGGAATGTTAACTAAACTTCGAAACCAACTGTCTTTAGAAGAAAATATAAGATAAATAAGATCTATTAAAATAAATTAACAAAGTTTAGCTTTTAACATCACGAGAAAATGCATTGCTATTTATTGTAAATCCTTTATGTTTTCCCATACGCGTGAACACATAGCTACATACAAAATTTCAAAACCTACACGACTATAACAAAAAAAATGTATTTTCTCTTTCTTACAAATACCCCCGAGTTCTCAACATTTAAGCATATTCAACAAAAAAAATATAAATATCCCACACTATATTTAACATTTAGTACATATTAAAAATTAAAGTATATTAGACTATTTAGATGTTTATGACAACTGAGCAAAAGTACTCTTACAAACAAATCAAGAACGAACCACCATAATCTATCAATTAAATGCAACTTTATGATAAAATCAAGAATAAACTTGCGGTTTGACTATAAATCCAACCCTAATAATCGACAAGATTCAAGAAATGTGACATTTATGTAAAATGGATTGTCAAACTCGAACGAACAAACATAATCGTATGAATTGACCGAATCCAAGAAACATGACCAACAA